>NW_026067926.1:6038986-6434035 GCF_014885135.2 Alexandromys fortis | reverse complement strand
CTCACCCCCCCTCTCCTATCCAAAGAGCAGTCATGGTTCCCTGCCCTGTGGAAAGTCCAAGGTCCTCCCCCCTACGTCCATGTCTAGGAAGGTGAACGTCCAAACTGGCTAGGCTCCCACCAAGCCAGAACATGAAGTAGAAGTCAGTGCTTTTAAGGGATGACCTGCACATCAATTTTAAACTGATTTTTGGAGCAAGTGATCAACATACATTGTGCGTACTTAAAAACAATAACAAAAAAGGGAATTTTCTCTTCTACATCTGTTCTCTAATCATCCCATTTCTTTTCCCTTAGGATTGTCATAGCCAATACATAATTGATATGCATATATGCCCAATTTATCACACATATAATATTTATACAAGTAATAGCAAAATATTCTTGTTCCCAGGGTTAGATGGGTATTTAAGACACACACACAACACACACACATACACACACAATCAGTCTTATAAATATGGATCTCCCAGAATAAGATGCATTTAGGAAGGCATTATGGAATAATTAAAAAGCAATAAGTAACCCAGTGGATGATAATTAAAAATTGTTTAGATAAAACTGATTCTCATTCATTTTTACAATTCATACTTTTTTGCATTCATATTCTACAATCCTGACACTGTCAATCTTGCTTTGCAAATGAGGGTCTCAGAGAGCTTATGTCCTTTGTCTGAGGTGTAAGAACAGAGCCAAAATTTGATCTCCTCCCTTTCCTCCCTCTCCTCCTCCCTTCCCCCTTTCTACCCCTCCCCTACCTATTACCTTTCTTCCTCCCACTTCTTATTTCTCAGGAGCCATTTCAAACATTACCTGAGACTAATATGGTGGTGTGTGCCTATAACCCAACCCTAGTACGAGGGAAGCTAAAGCAAGGGTACTGACAAGCGCTCAGGGCTAGCCAGGACTGTACGGCAATACCCTGCACCCAAACATGAGGCAAACCATGTAACAGTTCATACATAGAACCCTCTTTTTGTTGTTGTTGCTTTTTCGAGACAGGGTTTCTCTGTGTAACAGCCCCAGCTCTGTAGACTAGGCTGGCCTTGAACTCACAGAGATCCTCCTGTCTTTACCTTCCATGTGCTGGGATTAAAGGCATGCACCACCACCGCCTGGCCCTAGAACCCTCTTACAACAAGTGCACACACAGAGTGTGGTGAACTTGTTATAAAATTAAAGGAATTTGAACATTTTCATATATTTGGTTCATTCCTTTATAAGGGAGGAATGATGCTGTAGGTAGAGGTGAAGCCTGTCTTGAAATGGCTCCATTGTTTTCCCTCCAGGAGAACTGGAGTCTGTGCCCAGGGTGATGTTTGTCTGCTGTTTCTCTTCCACACTAACATTACTCTAGCCCATCCCAGTCTCTCTTTTTGATATTCAGCAGTAGGTTTTTGAGACTTAGCCATGTTAATACTTGGAGTTCTAATTTACTCATGTGAACAACTATATAGAATTGTCTCAACTTAGTACAATGTAGTGGTTTAAAAGAAAAATGGCCCCCAAAGGGAGTGGCACTATTAGGAGGTATGACTGTGCTGGAGTAGGTATGGCCTTGTGGGAGGAAGTGTGTCACTGTGGGGGAAGGCTTTGAGGTGTCTTTTGCTCAAGTTCACACTCAGTGTGACACTCAGTCCACTTCCTGTTGCCTTCTGATGAAGATGCAGCCAGCATTATGCTTCCTGCCATGATGATAATGAACTGAACCTCTGAACTGTAAATTGCCACATCAATTAAATACTTTCTTTATAAGAGTTTCTGTGATCATGGTGCCTCTTCACAGCAATGGAAATCCTAATTAAGATATACAATTGCGTATGTTTAATGATGCAAAAATGTGTTGTATTCTTTTATGATGCATTTGTTCAACTCCATGAAGTTGTGTTACTTTGCTTGTCTAAGACATCGGATTGGTCTAATTAAGAGCCAAATGGCCAATAGCAAGGCTGGAGAAAGGATAGGCTGGGATGGCATGCAGAGAGAATAACTAGGAGAAATCAGGGAGGAAAGACCAAGGAGCAAGAAAAGGAGGAAGACATCAGGGACCAGAAACCCGGTTAGACAGCAAGTCATGGAGAAAGAAGTAAAGAAAGGTATACAAAAATAGAGAAGGATAAAAGCCCAGAGGCAAATGGTAGATGGGATAATAAGTTAAGAAAAACTGGCTAGAAATAAGCCAATCCGAGGCTAGGTGTTTATAAGAATGAATAAGCCTCCATGTGTGATTCATTAGGGAGCTAGGCTGTGCCCCTACCAAAAGACCTAAGAGTAGAAGAACCAAAGAGTAAAAACAACCAATAACAGTTAACGGGGAAAACATGTGGGAGGAGAAGGCATTTCAATAAAGGAAAGAACATGTGCAAAGGCCCAGCGGCGGGAATACAAGAAGTGCTGGGTTTATCAAGGCAAGGGACGCTTATATTGATTTGTGCTTGCTCTGTAAGTATTTTGCATTTAACAGCTCTCTTTTATTAAACAGCTTTCTTGTGTTCTCTTGAAAAGCATTTCAAAATGTTTTATTCATTCGGAAATCCTCTCACCAAATATTTAGCATCTATATTTGCAGGCAATGACCCATGTATAGGCTGAAGGTGGGCACAAATTGGTGCTGTAGATGTCAGGGTCTCTGCTCAGAGTGTGGAAATAGTCTGCAAATGGCTACATGCTGAAGAGACGAATGAGAACGCACACCGTGGGCTCAGGGAAACTGGCAAGCAGACGTCAAGTGGGAGGCAAAGTTTGGAAAGGACACCTGGGCCAAAGGGCTGCCTTGTGGTCCATGCTTGCCCCGACTTAATCTCATACAATTAGAGTTCCCTAGGAATCAGGCCATAGGTTCTGATGACATTGGGGGCACAATAGCCAAGTCTGCGGGGGGCTGGAGTGGGACTTCCCTGGGGTTCCATCCTTGCTCTGATACTGGTTCATAGATTTGGGGGCAACTTTACTCAATCACTTTGTGCTTTAGTTTCCTTCTTTATAAAATGAGACTAATGAGAACACCCACTTCATGAGGCTGATCGCAGATGGAAGAATAGTTAAACTAGACCGTGCCACAAAGAGAACAGTACCCGACACATGGTAAACGCTTGGTGACTGTGAGATGTTTTCTTTCGTTCATTCACTAGTTTGCTCAAAGCTAGACGTTGCATGGAGTGCTGAAGACATGGGGGATTAGCAAAATGGACCAGTTTATTTCTATCATGGGGATGACAGAGTCTAAGAAGAAGACTAAATAAGGTAATGGACAAATGAACACACATCAACACACAAGAGAATCCCAGCTCATGACACCATGCAGAGTAAAGGCAAGGGATGGGAAGTGACATTTGACTTCAGTCAAGTGAGAAGAGAGAGTCTACCATGATGGAGAAGGGATTCTAGGCAGTGAGCATGGCATGTTCAAAGGTTTGGGAATGAAACAGGTATGTTCAAAGAACAAAATGAGAATAGCCTGTCATTGTATTGATGAGGAAACTGAGGCTGGACATTTGGATTAGTTCTCCAAAGAAACCAAGCAAGTGAAGAAGCCAGGAAGGCAGTTCTAGCTCTTTGTCCCATATTCAACTCTTCATTTTCTCCCTCCGTCCCTCCTTTCGGCCTTCTTCCGTGGGTGTGTGGTTTGGTACATGTGGTAGATGCATGTAAGTGTGTGGGTGCATGCCGTGGAAAGCATGAGAGAGCTAGAGCAGCTTGGAATCTTCTGCTGTCTGGTCTTCCCTATTGCCTTGAGGTAGGAACTGAACTAGACATTGTCCATTTCAGCTATGCTGGCTGGCTGGAGAGCTCTGGGGACCCATCTGTCTCCTCCCCAGAGTGCTATGGGTATAGGCACTGCAGCCATATATGACCATTTAATTTTATATGTGTGCTAGGGGTATGAACTCTCACGCTGCAGAGTCAAAGCTCTTACACATTGAGCCATCTACTTGGCCCCTACTTTGCTGAGTTTTGGCCATAGGCCGGTCATTCAAATTTACAAAATTTATCTTGTAAATTCAAATTTACAGAAGTTATCTTGTCACTTCTCACAATGTCTCTTTACTCCTTGAGCAGTGCCCACATTTTCTCTGTTCTTGTGGCCTCCATAAGTAACAGGAGGCAGGGATGGATAAATTCCGTGTCTCCCTAGGAAATGTTCTGTAGAATGACTTTGTCCCTGCCTCTTCCTCCCCAGATGAACCCAGTTTCAAGCAAGGTGCTAAAAATTCTCCAAACTGAAATACTGCAAAAATATTCGAGCCCCACCTTAATGAATGCTTTAAGTCAAGCAAGCCATCAAAGTCAACAAAATTGCCAGGTATTCATACTTGACATTTCCTGAAGTTTCTAGTAATTGCCTCTCTTGAGAAACTAATCCTTGACACCGAGTTTCTCGTTTCTTTTGTGTGAGCAGAGAGAGCAGCCCAATCCCAGGCTAATATCAGAGACTCTTAGGATACCTTGAGGTGAGCTTGGGGGAACTGACGGGAACTGCGTATTGATTTTCTAGAAAAGCAATGGGAAGGTAGGGACATCAACTCTTATGACTTGATGTTGCTTTAACTTCCCGAATGAAACAACCCCATCATTTATACTGTCACGCATTTTCCCACAGAGGGAAAGTGGAGCTGGTGCGCCTTTGCCAGGGATGAACGAGAGAGACCCCGATCACCACTGCCTGAAACTGCGCTTCACAGATTTTCTCTAAGACCAACTGGCTTGGGGTTCTGTTTGGTCTTGGTGTCATTGGATGGCTCTAGGTCTCAGGGAACCAAAGGTCCCTCCCTGCTTTGGGATTGAGGAGCATCTCTGATATTCCTGGGAGGATTCTTTCCCTACATGTGCAGCTTACAGTCCTCTGACCTGAGAAGATTTGGAGAGTGGAAGGGAGAACGGGGCCGTGCTGGTTGTCAGGCCGTCCCGCCTACTGGTCTACTGGCTATGGAGAAAGGACCAAGGTCTTCCAGAGATGTTTTTGGTGTCTGCAATGACCACCATGTCCCTGTAGGTTCCTTGGAAGAGAGCTGGATGACAAGACAGAACACTGGAGTTCTGAGTTTATTTCTTGTAGTTTGCAGTTTTTTTTAATTTATATCTTTAACAATTATTTTTTCAGTGACTTAATTATTCTAGTGTATAATAATAACTAACACTTATTCTTTCAACATTTACTATGTACTGGACATTTCATAATATCTCTATTAATCTTAACAAACCCGTGAGGGCAATAGTATGATTTGAGAGCTTTGAGACTCAGAGAGGTTAAGTCCCTTGTTGATGACACACAGCTAAAGGGTGGGGAGCCAGATGTCACTAGACATTTGGTATCTGAGCTTATATATCTAATTAATACATTATAGACAGGTAGGGTGGAGAAGATGGCTTAGTCAGTAAAAGAACTAGCTGTACAAGCATAAAATTCAGGTTCCCAGCACCCTTGTAAAAAGCTAGTTGTGCCTGCGTGTGTCTTTAATTATAGCATGATGGGTGATGGGGAGACAGGAGGATTGCTGGGGCTAGCTGGCCGTAAGCTAGCTAAAGGAAGGCTAATCTCAAGTCAGTATGGAACAGCACAGGGAGAGGTGCTGAAGGACAGCCACTATCTTTTTCAGTCTCCACGAGTTCCTAGACCTGTGTACTTTTACACAGTGTGCACATATAACGCAGACACGCACACTGAAAAAGAAACTAGATAAAGTCTGTCATCACCCCATCATCACAATAATATGGCAGCTAGTCTCTCCAACGGCCCCCAATAAACCAAATCCCCTGGTGTCTATGTCCATATAGACGTCTTGGCTTGAGCTTGCCTGTGATATTGACCTGAGATGATGTTCGGAAGACTTTGCGTGGCTGTTGACACTATGTCATAAAGGAGCTTTTGAACACCTGTTTGGGGATCATGGGTCCTTCTGGAAGCCCAGTTTTTATTTTATCCATGTCACTTGGAGAAGCCATGTGCAGGGACTCCTAACATCAGTGGTCACCTATGGAACGAGCTTCCATCTTTGGTGCCCAGGTCTATAGAACTCCAGGCAATTGTGGCTAGACCTGTTCCATGGAGCTCCATCTGCCCACGGCCCATGACAGATAGCCATAAATCTCAGCTTTGAGCTTCCACGCCATGGAGGTTTTTAATTCTGCAATAGATAGGCAGAGCAGGTGTTTGCTAGTGTCTCCAGGATGTTTACACATAAGATAATAACATAATTAGTAATAACGATTAGTGCCACAAGATGGGAGGATACAGCAACACCACTGCTCAACTTGAACATTTTCAGTTAGAGATAGGTCCTAGAGTTCATTTTTCTCCAGGTCTGTAAGACATATGAATCATCCTTCTGTTGTTGGATGCTGTTTATTACCGTTATTGCTTGGGGCGGGGGAGGATCAGCATGGTGCTTCCTTAAACATTTCGTGTGTTTATGCAAGGTGAATCCCACTAAACAGAGGTGTTGGTTTAAAGAATAATACCCCATCCTACCTCTTGTCTCCTTTTGCTTCCCTCCTACAGGCAGCTAAGAGACTTTGTAAGAAGAGAAAGAGATCAAGCCACAGCTATAAAAGACTAGGTGAGATACCGAGAAGAACTTTTTGGAAGCTGCAGTGATTATGTGAAGGCCGGGGCACTGTAGGCACTGCTGTCCCATCCATGCATCTCTCAAAAATTAGGGGAAAAATTTATAGAGAGAATTACTGTTCTGGGTTAATTAAATTCCCGGCCTAACCTTTCACAAATCCCGTTGCGCTGCATCCTAAATTACATCCTTGTGAATTTCCAGAAAGGCAGCACCCCCCTCTTTCTGCCACCGCTTAAACACACCCCCAGTTGTCTATCTCTTGCGTGAGGAGTGTCAGCTTTTGTTCCAGGCTGGCCTCTGACATTTGGGCCTGCTCTGGTGGTGTGATTGCCTGCTCCTCAGGATTCCCAAGATTGGGTTCTTAGGAAGAACAATCATGCAGCCTTCTGGGTGGGAAGCTGATATTGACCTTGCTCAGGGCTGGTGAGGTGAGCAGTTGGAACTGAATGCTGGGTATTCTACCCTTCTCCCCACTGATACTGATATCCTCTATCTTTTTGTGGGGGTGTATGGGGTATTGGGGAGAAAAGAAAATGTAAGATGCTTGTGAGACTTTGTTTTCAGGGTCTGGGGAAGGTGTTTGGAGGTTTCCAGGATTCTGCTCTGGATTCCAATAGGGGTCTTTACAAGAGAAGTAGGGCAAGAACTCCCAAGAGTAATTGTCCCATCTTTTATCTCTAGTCCCAAATGTGGCCAGTGGCCATCTTTGTTTCTCATGATTCCACTTCTTCCCAGTCAAGAACTCTGGGAAGCAGAGCTTTTTTCTGTGTTGGTTATGAGGAACATACAATTAACTGGGGATCAGGAAAGAAACAGTTTGGAATGAAACCTCCCCCCAAGTGCTGGACAACTTTGGGGAACAGCTTTCCATTCTCCAGGAAAGACTCTAAGAGGTAAAGTGACCTTGTTCTCTCTCTGCAGGCAGAACCTCACCCAAAATACCAGGACCCATAAGAATCTTAGAGGATCAGGGAGTAGATTGCCTACAATTAAACCCCAACAGAAAGGTTTCTGTAATGTTGAGTGTCCTAACCCTGGAGCTTTAGTCTCAACTGTGAAATGAGTATCCTAGCTGTGAGACCCCTCTTAGCTTGTTGTGAGGTTGCATGAAACAATGTATGTATGACATTTGGCATTTCCTGGTACAGAGTAAACACTGAAGCAAGTAGCTATTGGTGCCTGCTAAAACCCAGCCAGTTGGTATCAGTTAACAGTCACAGAGCACGTACAAGAGGCCAGACGTGTGCTGGATGCAGAGATAAGTATGTGAGAGTTAAAGTGCTCAAGGGAGGAAGAAGGGAAGAGTTGGAGCATCCCTTGGGAATCTTCCTTAGGGAAGATTCTGTTTCCCTGGACCATTGCTTCTAATCTCAGCCACCAATTGTAGTTGATGCAACCTCTGTCCTCTTTTGCTTATGCCCTTGGTAGAGAACATTGATGATTATCTATAGAATTAAGCCCTTAAGAACCATCACTGGGTAGCAACTCACTTAACTATTGTGTCCTATGATACAATATTTTTTCTTTAAAAAAATGTTCCTGGAGAGAAGTAATAGCTAAGGAAGCTGTCAGCAGTTGATGCTGTTAGGGGAGGGAGATGCAGCTCCTGAAAGACACCTTGACTCCTACACACACAGGCAGCACTAAGTGGATTCGGCAGGTTTAAAAAGAGAGGGAACATATGAGGTTGGGAGGGTAAAGTGATTGGCTGGAGATGGGGGAATTGGAGGGGAGAGGAATAGGCAATGGATTTGATCAAAAACACATATGCAAGTATGAAATTATCCATAAAATGCAAAAAACAGTTCTTATCTTAGAAGCTCTTAATTTTATTTTTATAGTTTCTTACTTCTATTTATTATGTTCTTTTCTATTATTTTCTTTGTGGATATGATACACTTACATACCAGTAACATTTTAACTCTTAGATGGATTATTTCCCCAACCCATGTTTCTACTTCCTTTGCTTCTATTTTTATACATGGGAAGTTTCATCTGAAATCTTTTGGTAGTGGCTACCTGGCCACCATGATGAAAGTATTCTTTCAGCTACAGCTAAGCTCAGTGGGACAAGGATGTATTTGTGATGTCTGCCAAGGCAGAAGAGATGCTATAGATTGGCATGTGGATCTTGAGTGTGGGATCCATACTGTAACCTCCCTGGCTTGCCCCTAGAAATGAAGCTGTGGTTTCTTGTGTAGAGTAGACTGGCAAGTCTCCCTCTGTGGATGAATAGGCAGCAAGAGCAAAGATGGCTGCTGTCCCGGGAAAGGTTGACTCAGGGCATTGGAGCAGTGAGTCAGCATCCATGTTGCAGACAGGAGTCTGTCCTGCCAATCAATTGACCTTCTCTTGACAGCAGAATTGGTTTTGACTTTTTGACCAGGGCCAACTTCTTTGGGTAACCATGGAAACTTTAGACTTAGATCACAAAGCCACCTTCAAGGCAGCCAACAAACCCAAAAGATTCCAAATGATTCTTCCATGTGTGCTAATGTCTATTGAGGACCTACTGTGTGTTGATGGCTTTGTATAGATAAGATGGTTTAATGAAATTTATTGATGGGTGTTCTTACCTAGGAAGTTATAAACATAGTGAAATTGTAAATTTATTAAAACTTTATTATAAAGAAATTGCAGAATAAACTCAACACTGCAGTGAAATTAAACAGTCTAGGGGTCTCAGAGAAACATTATTTTTTCATTTAGAGCAGTGGTAAATGTTTGCTTATGAAGTAAGTCCAGCTTATTTGAGAAGAGACTTGATACATGGGAAACTGTAGGAAAATGACAATACAGGTAGAATTCAGGCCCTGGTCTCCATGGACAAAGGAGAAAGCTGATATTCAGAGAGAAGATACCACCTGGCCAAGACAGCGCAGCTGGAAAAATGAAGCATCTTGCGAGCACTTGCTGATGCCATCCTGGGTCAAGTTCTGAACGGAGTGATGGATGCAGCTGTGCCTTCTCATCTCTGGGAGTCTGTCAGAAAGACAGATGGGGCAGGGCCTTACAGGCACCAGTCTTGGGCAGGCAGGTGGCTCTGCAGTAATCACCAAGTGGAGAGTTACCAGAATGGCTAGGACATTCACAATGAGAGACGTGCGCACATTTGGACTCTGGCGTATCTGGTTGATCTCCTAAATCCCCCGTTGTTAAATCTCAACGTTTTTGTCAATTATTCGAATTTGATGTAATAGATTTAAAACATAATATATATACATCTCTTCTCTGTGATCTTCTCTTTTAACTACTCTCTCTATCCTCCCATCCAACTTTGAGATTTTTTTTTTAATTTCTACCATCAAGTCTAGTTAGTGCTGTCTAGTTAGTTGTGGAAGTGGGGCCTGACTTGTGTAATCAATCTACCAGAGATTATATTATTAGAGAAAACTGACTTTCCCTCACCCAGCTGTTTTGAAATGCCAACAGCTCCTTAGTTACTAGAGGGATCTCTATGCTGGGACTTCGTCTGGCTTGAGCTTGCTGAGGTCTTGCCTGTGCTGTCACGATCTCTGTGAGTGTCTGCCCTACTGCATCCAGAAAACAGTTTCCTCCGAGTTTTCCACCACCTTTGACTCTTACAAATCTCTCTGTCCTCTCTTCTGTTGAGATTCCTGAGCCGTGTGTGTTTGTGTGTGTGTGTGCATGCATGTGTGTGTGTGTCTGTCTGTCTATGTGTGTGTGTGTCTGTGTCTCTATGTGATGCTTCATTTAGAGCTGAGTACTCTTTGGAGTACTTTTGATCCCTTAATCTCTGAGCATTAGAGCAGCTGAGGGTCTGAGTTAGTTGCCGTCTACTGCAAGGGGAAGATTCTCCAATGAGGGTCTTATAGCAACAAGACAGGGGACATTTTAATACTGTATCCATTTATCAGAATAATTGTATTGGGTTCTCCTTTAGAACCTATGACCTATGTAGGATCAGGTTCTTGACCCCTTCACCAGTGCCAGGTGTGGGATCCATCTCATGAAGCTCCAAATCCTCATTTTTCTAGTTGGCATTCTTGGTCAAGATATGAAAACACAAGGTTCACATACCCCATCAGCAAATGAGAGCAAGGTGGCTGTGGCCCAAAGGACTGCTGTGAAGATTACAGCCATCTTACACGTAAAGCTCTTGGCTAGATCCAGGCTCAAGTAAGTGTTCAGTCAGCAGCCACACTCGGCAGATGTTAACTATCATGATCAGGTTTCCCAAGGAGAGACATTGAGCAATGGGAGAGTCCATGAGGCATCAGCTATCTTGACTCAAGCCTTCTGGTCTGTGGGGCAGGACAACTAACTCTGGAAAAGAACTCTCTGACTCTGGGGTCAAGTTCAGTCAACACAAGTGTTCTTAGACCCCTGGAACACCGCAGGAGATGCCTCTGTGCTAGACTGGGTTCTGATGTAGGTTCCAGGTGCCCAGGGCAAGCCCTGTCCATGATCAGGTTTTCACTTTGCATTTATCTAAACAGATCAGGGTAGTAAGGGAGTCGTAACCATCAATGTGGTATCATAGTTCACATGGAGGGAGGATATAGGTTTCATTGGCCCACGCAGAAAAATGGTCAGCACCATGGGCCAAAGTGACCATGAGACAGGAGATGTGAAGATCTCTGTCTTCTTCTCAGTAGCGAACAGTTACAGAGTGCCAGGAACTGAACTTCTTCACATGCAATGACTGTACTACGACACACTCTCTAATATTATACTATCCTATCATATTAGTTTGTTTTTTCTCATCATGGTGACCAAACACCTATGACAAAGAAGTTAAAGGAAGGATGCTTTGTTTTGGCTCATGGCCTCAAAGTGTTCAGTCCATCATGAACCCTGGCAAGCATGGCAGGCCAGAAAACAGAGCAAGACAAGAAACAGGCAGGGATATATACTCCCAAGAAGCCACTTTGAATGACCTCCTCCATGTAGCTAGAGGCCACCTCCTGAAGCTTCCAGAGACTCCCCGGACAGTATCATTATTTGGAGAAGAAGTGTTTAGGTTATGAACAGACAGGGGATGTTGCACATTCAAACTGGAACACCAATAGGAAGGGGCTCTGTCACAATACGCTTCACTCAGTGCCTTTCAACTTTACGAAGGGGCAAAGATGATTATGCATTCAGCGGGAGCCATACTTTAAGGTCTGAATTTGGACAATTTTATGGTCTAGTGATTTGAAATACAATCTTGTCTTTTAATGCTGAGGCCTGACAACACCCACAGCTCTCAGGCAGGCCTGGTGCTGTGAAGAAACACAGCCAAGGAAGTCGGTGCTGTGCTAGGTTGATAAGAGAAGTCTCTGGATTGGCTGTGTTAACCCATTACCAACTTCCCATAGCTTCAGCTTAGTGTGGGCGTCTCAGGTCTATCAGAATGTAACACCATTGTAAGCCGAGGATCATTTGCATTTAGCATTCAATACATACTAATGGAGTGGGTAAGATTTTCATCCACTTCAAGATAAAAACCGCAAAGGTCTGGAAATCTAATGCCCCAGCCAGCTTTCTCATCCTCTGACATGAATCCTACAAGAGTTGGGCAAAGCTGGGACATTTAAAATAGTGGGTCCCAAGGGCTGAACATGGAGTTTGCCTAGCATGTTTATCCCAGCACCCAGAAAGCCTCTCTTTATTGAGTACTTATTGTATGCATCTCACCTGCTGAAGGTTTAATATGTATTGAATTTAGCCCTCATAACATGAGATAGATACCATAACTATCTCTATTTTAAAGATGAGAATATGGAGGCTCAGAAGGGTTAGGTAACTTTCAAAAGTCAATCAACAAGAGTGTGCTGAACCCTGAATTCAAACACAATTTATGAGACCCAAAAGTCCCTTGTTTATATGCTTTTTAATCAACTTGGGAAAATGGGCCATTATGTATATATAATTAGTTCACTTTGTCTTTATTTCCCTTTTAGGTTGGCAGTATACATCAGCAAACATGTGTGTGGCATGAGAGAGTTGAGGGAAGAATGCCTTTCAGAGGAGCCATATGGCCTTCGGGGACCCTGGGAATAGAAGGAGGAGGAGAGGATAAAGGGATTTCTGGATCTAATGACTTTCACGAACTCCACTGCACATGACTGAGATGACCCCATTGTATCTTTCGATACCTAGTGATGTTCCCCACCGGCCACTCTCCATAGTACTCATCCCATGAGTTCGCTTTCTGCCTACCCTGCCCATCTGCTCCAGCTGGTGTCTGCCGTGGCAGAGGATGGTCATTTATTCTTTTGCTGTTTTGCAGACCCAGGGCGATGGTCACTGGGTGCCAGGGGACTAACAGGAAGTCAGAGGCTTCCGGGCTGTTCATCTGGAGTTCACTGGGGTGTCAGAGGCTAATTGTGGCTCTGCTTGGGTTGTCACTGTTTGATTAAACATCTTGAGCTAAGCACTATTCATCCAATGGTTGCCAGGGGTACGTATTTTTAGCAGTGGGCAAATAGCTTATCAATTGTGCATATAAAATGCAGCCAAGAGAAAGGCATCATTTCTGTGACCCTGCCTTGTTCTTCTATGAAGGCAAGGACAAAAGAAGCAGTAAACAATGTTGGTATTCACATACCCATTTAACAATCCTTTCCTGATCTGCCTACCATGCAACAGGCACTGTAGCAGAGACGAGGATGCAGTGGAGGACAGACACACAGTACTCCCTGTCTGCAGGGAGCTCTTATCCTATGCTGGTCTGTAGGGCTGTGTTCTGCTACCCACAAGCTCTTTGGGTAAGTCACATGTTTCTGGACTTGCTTCTCTCATTTGAGGGGGCATATGTTGAACATGTGTCTTGTGCTGTTCATGTACTGAGGACAGAAAGGACACTGGGCATGCAGCAAGTGTGGCTCGAGAGATGCAGTCATTTTTCTGGCTCATGGTCAGGGTCCAGGGAAGCCTTAGAGGCCATGGAGACAGAGTCAAAAGTCCCAGAACAGCCTGAGCAAAGGCATGAACGTGTGACCATGAGAAGCACGCACGGTAAAGAGGAGCATGAGGAACACAGGAAAACTAAAGTTCTCCAGTCGCTGACTCAGGCTGTCTTTCTAGCCTTAAAGCTATGGCTCTCAGGGGCCGCTTCCTCAAGACAGCTCACTGCCCAACAACCAAGGCTGTGTGTAGACTGCAGCCATCCGTCTGACTTCAAACCCCAGCTGTTTTCGAGGTTTGTATCCAGCATCCTCAATAGCAGGAAACATTAGGGGGAAATGATCTGGTGAGAACATGCTGCTTTAGACTCCTGTTACAGACATTGCTAGAGCTGACCACGAGGGCCATGGATGGACCCCATCTTCATGGCCGAGAAAGACACTCAAGGGCTACTGGCATTATCCCAGAAAGGCACATGTGACAAGTAGAAACGGGGAGCCTCTACCACTTTCTGTCGGTGTGATTCGGGGCCATGGCTCCAACTTCTCTGTGCATTAGTTTGCCCACGGGTGAGAAAAAGAACGATGCGGTACTCGGAAGCTTTTGTGACGATCTCATGGATCACACAACACGGGGACCACAATGTGTGTACATGGCTATTAGATGGGTAAACAGGCTCAAATCAGACTTAGCAGGGCCAATTTGCTGATAATTATTAACGTGACAGCAATTTTTGGTGCTCGGTCAGTGCTCTCTGCAGACACACAGAAGGTCTGGTGTGTTGGGAACACACTGGAAAGTTTCCAAGGGTTCCCGTGGGAAACGAATTGGGTGACTCAATCAAATTGGCCGGTGACTGGTTGGAAATTAAGTCGATTTGTGTTTGATAGGGATCTTCTTGAGGCCATAATTTTCTAATCCAAAGGATCCAGTTTAACCTACCACTCTTCCTCTATGCAAAGAAAAAGAACATCTTCCTGCCGGACTACTGAGGAGGATGAGGGAGTTTAGCACATGCGCAGACGCTGTACCGTGCCCGGAGTGCAAGACCTTCAGTTATGGGCTTCCTTTACCTGTGAGTGTGAGTCTCCTTTCTGGTACAGCAAACATTCTGAAAGTGGGGACGGGGAGATCATTGATTCTGAAACCAACAAGTTAGATCATGTTTGCTGAGCCTTACTTTTGGGATCCCGGCTAAGTTTCTTCAACAAGCTGCATCTCAGCGTCCTTCATCTGTAAAACGGGGATGGCAACACCTACCTTTCAGGGTTTTGTGTGTGTGTGTGTGTGTGTGTGTGTGTGTGTGTGTGTGTGAATTAGATGATTTGACACCATTGAAGTACTTAGAAGTGGTTCTGGTTATTCCGTTGGGTGAGGGAGAGTTCGTGTTTTTCCTACGACACTCTGGCAAGCCTCTTTGCTCTGCCTTCAACACAGAGGCTGGCTCTGCTTTGTTTCCAGGCCTTCACTATGAGCTACTGTGTCTTAGCAGGTCTGAGGCTCTGAGTCGGGTGGAAAGTCAGATAGATGCCCAGGTTAGGATTTGAGCTTCATTTGAAAATCAGATGGAAAGGACCAGGGAGATGGCTCAGCTGGTAAAGTTCTAGCTGGCCCTCAGTCCTCCTGACCTGAGTTCCACTCACAGAACCCATATAAAGAGCTGGCTGGGGTGGCGAGCGCCTGTGATACCAGCACTCCTGCGGCAAGATGGGAGGCAAAGAGAGGAGAATTGTCTGGATGCCTGTGGACCACTAGCCTAGCGTAAGCAGTGCAAGCAACAGAAATAACGAAAGAGATCCTGCCACGAGGTGGAAGGCAAGGATGTTGGGACACCAGAAAGTTGTTCTCCGGCCTCCATGCAACACACCGGAACTCATATATGCACAAAATTAATACATTACAAAGAGAAGAAAACCGGAAGGGCAGGTCATGCTGACAGCACACTTCCATGTGCTCAAGCTGTCCTCATCAGGCCTCCTTATCTATGGCATCTTTTCCCCTTTCTTGGGGCGGGGGGAGAAGAGAGGAGGGGAGAGACAGAAACAGAGATAGAGACAGAGAGACAGTGGCTAGGAAAGAAGTGGAAACAGTTCTTCACTTCAGTGTTCTTGCAGCCACTGGAGGGGCTTTATCTTAAGGCGATGGGGAGCCATAAAAACGTTATAAGTATTAACGTGTTTACTAAGTATAAAGCTTATTTGTATCAAACCCCAGGTATTTCTGAAGGGTAATGAGGTGTGTGTGTGTGTGTGTGTGTGTGTTTGTGTGTAGCAGAGGCTCTGCCATGCATATCAACAAAGCCGGTGAATACAGTCAGCCCTGGAGCTTCCTCATCCTTGTGATGCGAAAAGAAAGGCAGGCTATTGAGAAACTGAGAAATAACCTCTTCCCACGCAGTGCGCGCTTCCTTGCCCCCTTCTTGGCTTTGCAGAGGAGGGATCTGGATGTCCAGGAACAGCAGAAAATGTCCCAGCATTCACAGCCCAGGTGCACGCCCTCCAAGGCTGTCCTCCAGAATGTTCTGTTCCACACTGGGACCTGTGTTCAGATGCAGGGTCGAAGTGGTGTTGTCTGTGCTGGGAGATGTGGACAGGCAGGGAACAGGCCATACCCAGAGGACAATGCCTAATTACCTGGGGACCTTGGAAAGTAATTTTCTATGGTTGGAGAAATTGGATTTTTATTTTGGTGTGTGTATGTGTGCACGCATGCATGCTTCCAGCCCAAGTACACAGCCGAATGACATGTAGGTCAAGGAGGCATAATTATATGGAAATGGCTTTAGTTTGGGAGCTTCCGAAAACCCTCCTCCGGACCCTGGGAGTGATGGAGAGGAGGGAGTTTTGGGTCTTCCCAAACTGAGATGAACCGGTGGGAGATGGTTTCCTTGGGATGTTGGAGCAATTTGTTCCTTTCTGGTTTCAGGACACAGCATGTGCGCCATAAAGGGAAGACGCTGTGCCCTTCCTGCTCAGCAATGATGGTGTGCACAATGACTTCAGTCCTAAACTATGCTTGCAGTATGACCGCTACGGTTTAGATAAGGCTGGTTGTCCTGAGGGTTTGGCCTCCCCAGAGTGGTACTAAAAGCTTATGGAACCTGTAAGAGGTAGGCCTTGGTGGTTGGTAGTTAAGTCATGATGGCTCTTTCTGTTTTTTATGTTTATTTATTCTGTCTGTGCGCATGTGTGAGGCAGAATGCCATGGCAGAGATGTGGCGATGCGAGGTTTGTGTGGGACAGGAGAGTCGGTTCTCTCCCGCCATCATGTGGGGATTCTGGGGGTGGGGTTTGAACTCAGGTCTTCAGGCTTGGAGGCAAGTGCCTTATCTGCTGAGACATCTCACTAGCTGATGCCTGTTCTTCTGGGGAAACTGATTCCTGTCTCACAGGAGTTAGCTCCTATGACAAGCCTAGCTCCTCTGGCCTCCTTTCTTCTCCCAACATGTGGCTTCACTCTTCTGAGTGTACCTCCTTCTGTGTCAGTGTTTGCGTGATGTCCTGACACAGCCAGGATGCCCTTGCCAGATGCTGGCGTGGTGCTATTCGAATTTTGCAGCTACCAGAGTCATGCGCTGACTAAAACCACTTTTCCTTATACATCAACCTACCTCAGACATTTTGTTCTAGCAACACAAACCAGTTTAAGAGGGTGACCTTGGAAAAGTTAATGAAATTTTCTGTCTGTTGAGGAAAACTGATTGTTTGTAGAGTTGGACATGGGTGGTGGGCGTGGCTGGGATTTTGCCTCTGCTCAAGCATCCTTCTGAATTTACTCACTACTTTTGTCTACTCTCCGGGGAAGCGAAGCTCTCCAAACAAGGCACCCTGTCTCCAGCCCTTGGTCTTTCTGTGCTCGCCTCTTTTCCTGTGGTCCTTCTCACAACCCTCTCATCTGAATGACTCTTGTCTGTCCTTCATGAATCATCTGGTCACCCACCAGCAGTGCCAGCCTGATGTCCCCCAGACTTGCTATAACCTTGCCGATGACAAAGCAAACTGTCTTCTTTAACTCTGAGCAAAAATGCCACATTCAAGTCAGGACACTAAGTGTCGATGGGGAAAGCAATCCCTGTCCTCCCAGAAATAAGGGAAACTGCAAACAGTCACTGCAGGAGCAGTAAAAAGGAGGACAGTGTCAATAAATGATTCTATACCCTTTCCTGTCACAAAAGAAGTGGTCACAATCATCCCAATGGCTCCCATCTGGCAGTCTCTTATTACAAGCTAGAAATGGCAGAAATAGCTTCATACTCAAAGATTGCCGCTCTGCCCCTCACGTTGAAGGTGGGGTTCACTAGACCAATCCTGTAATGGAGAGGATATGGACTTAGATTTAGTGACTGTCCCCAATGTCACTGCTTGCTAAATAAAAAAGTCCCTAAATAGCAGAGTCTGGATTTGAACCCATGTATTTCTCAACTACAATACATCAGTTGCCACAATTCTTTAAGAAGGGACCATTGTTTCCATCAATAGTCACACAGTCTGCAAGCCAGAAATTTTGCTCTCTCTTCCGCTGGGCTGCTTCATATCACGGGTACCATCCACCAGCTGCTTACAATTTCAGGGGACCCTGCCCTTTCCTTGCTTACGGATTCCCCAGGATGAATGAGACACTCTGGTCAAACCAGGAAAGGGTGGTGGAGTCACAAGTGCAAAGTCACGGAAGTGTGAACACGTGCTGTGTTTGCAGAACTGTAAGACGACAGGCTTGGCTGCTGTGTGGACCGCAGGGGAATGAGGGATGAGAATTCAAGAGCCCAGTGTGATAACCTCTATGAAATTGCTTTGCAAACTTCCAAGGTTGTTTTGGGGGACTGCCGGAGATAACGCCCGTGAAGCAGCCTTACACACTGGAAGAGCGTTAGGCAAATGCTAATTATCAGGAGATATTTTGGAGGTAGCCTGATTGGTATGGGGAACGAGATAGCAGAAAATTAAAATAGCTGCTAATTTCTCTTGAATCCACATTCTCAAAAGCATTCATACATGAAAAGCTCTAATTCCAATGCTCTCATCTCTCCGCATTCTCAGATAAATAGATTATAATAGATTTTAGGAGCTTATAAAAATTCAGCCTGTTTCCTGGTTATTATTGATTTCACAACCAGGTTTAGCAACCTGGAGTAATATTTTGTTGCCTGCCCGTAAGAGCACATTGAGTTAACTCTTTACCGAAATACTCATATATGGATGGCTGCGTCTCCTTTCTTGGCTGTCATGGCACTGGGGCTGTCATGAGGATAGCCCTGTGTCCTTCTGTCTTGTTTATGGTGGAGTGCTCAGTCTGTGCCATGATACCTAATGCACAGCAGAACGCGGACAAAGAGAACTTGGAGTAGCATGTGAGTCTAGATACCCACATTCTGCAGAAGTTGCTGTAGGGACACCTTTACTCTGTTTTGGGTCTGCTGTCCTCAATGCCATTCTGTCTCTTTGGTCAGAAACTTAATCTATTTCCCCATTCTAATAATGTACTGTAGGTCAAACCAATTCCCTGAATACATAGTAATGTCTCTAATAAAGAATCCAAACTCTCATGCCAGCTAGAGTCATATGTAGGATCAAAAATAAGAGGTGGAAGCTACCATAACTATGATAATTATTATTAATTGTAGAAAAGATAGTTATGCTTTTCAAAACCCAGAAGGATCAACTGAAAAGTTACAAGAGGAATAGGAAAAAAAGAGGAACAAGAGTTGAGTACATCAGCTGTGACCGATCAGGAAACAGGAGAGGAGGATTCCCTGCACACGCCCTAAACCACTTACCGGAGAACACCTACATTCTGAGTGGGGCAGGGACAGGGCTTTCTTCCTGTCTTGGTTTTATTTTGTCTCCTGGGTCCTCAAGAAGCTTGGCTGGTAGCCAAAGTCTCACAGTGTCACTCACATCTCCGCTGTTACCTCCTGGCTCCTACCAAGGTGAAAAGTGTGCTTGTAATCCTATCGAGTCAATGGGGACATTAAAAACCATTCTCCCTGTCACCCCTCTCAGAGAAAACATTTCTTCCTGGCTGGTGGAGATTCTTCTGCATGGCCACAGATGGAACCTCAACTTCCAATACCCATGTCTGAAGAGAGGGGCTACAGCATTAATGTAATGCCCTTTTGGGTGATGTTGGAACCAAGATCTGTGCTTCTGGAAGCAACACTAACATGTACCTCCTGACCTCCTGCTGCAAATAAGAACAAAGACTAAGATGCCGGGTGAGTGGCTTGGAAGCATGGCTTTGTCACAATACCACTGTGACTAGGAACCATTCACACCTAATTTTGTGCTTCTGCTTTATTAATAATTTCTGCATCAGGGCTGGAGAGATGGCTCAGGGGTTAAAAGCACTTGTTGCTTTTGTAGAGGACCCAGGTTCTGTTTCCAGCACCCACATGATGACTCACAACCCTCTGTAACTCCAGTCCCAGGAGACCTGACACCTTCTTCTGGCCTCTGTAGATAATGCATACGCATGGTGTACTTACATACATGGACGTAAAACACTCATACACAGAAAAATAAAAATAAATAAATCTAATGAAAATCGTGTCTATTTCATGGATTGAGAAGGATTGCACGAGTCAGTTCATGTAAGGCACCTACAGTGGTGCCTGATGTAGAGTAGGCACTCAGTTAACATTAGCTATTGTGATGATTAATCCTAACTGTCATGTGACAGGACGCAGAACCACCTAGAAACTGAGGCACACTTCTGCACAGTGCGATTCCAGAAAGCATAAATGAAGAGAAGACTCTCTCTGAATGTGGGTGGCACTATCCCATGGGTTGTAGACCTGGCTAAGGCCAAAGGGGGAAAGGAGGAAGCCGGAGAGCCCCAGCACTTCCCTTCTCTCTGCTCCCTGGCTGCTGTGACGTGAGCAGCTCTGCTGGCCCATGTCTCACTCCACCGCAATGGATGAACCCTCCGAAACAACGAGCCAGAGCCAACTCTAGGCTCACTCATTTCTGTGAGCTCTTTTGTGGCACTGATGCAGAGTCTGGCTGAGCTAATGTGGAGAGCAATGGAGGAAGGAGGTGTCACTCTTTGGGGCTGTGCGATCGTCCTGAACTTTTTCTTTAGGGTGTATCACTCTACTGTATGGTAAGAAGCAATGCCGTCCACAAAGCGTGTTGTAAAAGGTTAAAAGGGACTAAATATTGATTATTGCACACACCATAATACTTTGTCAGTTTACTTCTTTTGCCTACCGGACAGGACATGACTTACAAGTAAGGATCAAGATCATTCTTTGTCGCTTAGTCATGAGTCTCATAAGAGAGCTACTTGGCCTATGTGTGAAGACACATGAATTTGTGGTCAGCATGCACAGATCATAGTGGGTCTCTCCCAGCACTGCCACTAACCCACAACTGTACTGGCAAGGCTCATCTTTGGTCCATGGACTATCCCTTCCTCAACACCAGAAGCCCAACTCTCATTGTCTCAGCGGCACCAGGAACTAGTAGACAATTCTGAAGGGAATGGACGATGGAAAACCCCCCACAAGATTCACTGGGCGGGCCCTGTCAGGGAAGGTACAGCCCTGGTTGTGAAGTCCTGGCATGCAGTGCAGTTTTCAACTCTGCCTTCTAGAAGTAGCTTAGGGTAGCCACTTAATTCTGCCAAGCTTCCGTTACATAATGGATGAGTTCTTTGTAAGTTTTAATTCACTGCCTATCGGTCAGCACTATATTAACATTAGGGATTGTTATTGATGACTCTGTAAACATTAGGAATAGCATCTTGCATGGACTGGGTGGCCAATCAGCATTCACTACATGAACTGGATTTAGAATTCTGAGTCCCGGCTGACCCTGTACCCTTTCATGGGTGACAAGGGAAACCTAGGAAAGGTCTGGACGAAGAATTTTTTTTAAAGGAGAATTGTTTGATCACAATATTCTAGTTTATGGGGAAAAAAGAAGCAACTCAATTTCCGCTTTTGTAACTTAGTATGGGGTGGAGAGGGAATTCACCTATGTGTCCTTGGTTAAAAAATGATTTCAAGTAATTAAGCCATCTGCTTAGAGAGAGAGCAAAGGGGGCATTGGGAGAATCCTCAGTCAAGAAGGAAGATATAGTTCCTTAGAGTGTCTGCAAAGACCAGGATGGGAGAGCGAACCAAGTCAGAGGTCAGTAGACACAGCATTTGTCTTGTCCCGTGCCCTGAATGCCAACATCTGCAGCAGGGCATGGGCAAGCACAAAGCATGAGCAGTGATGGGCAGACCTAGTACACCTCAGCTCTGCTCCCTGCTAGCTGGATGACCTTGGGAAGGTCACTTTCTTTTACAGCCTGCTTCCTTATCTGCGAAGTAGACGTGATGGAAGTGCCAGGCTCCCAGGTATAGCTATGAATATTAAGTGAGGCCGCGTGAAGCAAAATGCCTAGCAGATATGAAGTGCCCAGGAAATGGTGGTGCTGATGAGAAGGATAATTCTGATGGTGATGATGATGATAAGAAAGATATTTACAATGGCAATGACTCAAGTTTCTTAGAGGCTGGTATGAATATTACACTTATAACATTTGGAAGGCAATCACCTATCTGTCTTTCCATCCATTCATCCATAAATCCATCTATTTAACTATCTATCTATCCATCCACCTACCTGTCCACTCATACGCCCCTCCCTCCCTCCCTCCCTCCCTCCCTCCCTCCCTCCCTCCCTCCCCCCCTCCCTCCCTCCTACCCCCCCAGCTACCTTCTATTCCATCTTTCTTTGCCAAGGACTAACAGAGAGCATTTAAGTTTAAGAGATGCTTACTGTCAAGGCATCTGTTTTTGCATTCTCAGGGAAAGACAAACCCTTCTCTTTTGAGTTCCTCAGGAATTTGGACACCTTACTCCCCCAGCACTTTCACCCCTATTGTAGAACATGACACCTATTATGATTTTTGACTTGCCTTCTGGTCTTGCTAGTACGTGAGGTTTTAAACACACATCATGTTCATTTTTGCCTCTCCTTCTTTTATTATCCTCCTTGACTCAAAGTTGTATCTCAGATAACTGAACCTGGCTCTTCACGAAGTAGCCTGAACAGCCCAGTTGGGGAGATAATAGGAAATCCCAACCTGGCTTAGGAAAGGGAGGCTTCTATTTGGTAGGTGTCTGTTGTTTATATTGTCTCCTGGCCTGGCCTCAGCCAGGTGAGCATTCTCCCTCATTTTACAGATGATGACATGGAAATTTATAGGTGACAGTTACACACAGGCAGGAAGTCCAGATGAAGCCAAACGCAGATATTCTAACTTCCAGTTTTACAAGAAGTCCATGTACGACAGCTGAAGGAGTGCGATAAGGTGTAAATGGATGAGTGTGTGTGTTCACGGGTTTACATGTGATGTACATAGTCCATGTAGACAGACTGGAGGCAGGAATGAAAACAGACAACTTAAATTCCTTTAGAGGCAAAATGAGGGAAAAACAAAACATTAGATGCTTTTTTTTAAAAAAAAAAATCTGTGTGCTGGGAGGCGAGGAGAAGAGGTGTGGATGACCTGCGTAGCATAAACCTGGTCTCAAGGACGCTATTGGTTTTGGCCCTAAGTTTATTTCTTTTCTTTTCTTTTTCTTTCTTTTTTTGTCATGGTTTGGGAAGACTCACCAGGGGAAATACAGATATTTTTGGAGGCTATGTCCTGCTATGTGGTCCTGCTGACCTGGCCTTGAGCTCACACTCTTCTCTATAGCCTCCTAAATACTGTCAAGCTTGCATTTAGAACCATGGAGTGTTAGGCTAGGTCTCCAGCCTAACCTTAGGGGAAGCTGTTGCTGTGGAAAGAAGCTTAAGCAGACATTTCCCATGATCTGGAATGTATCTTCTGGTTATTGATGGACAAGGGTGGGGGGTGGTGCTGGTTCAGACCACTTCAGGAAAGGAAGAGAGGGTGGCTGAGGAGAGTGGTAGCCAGTGTCCACCTGACTAACATTTTTGGGGTGTATCTACTAGTTCTGGGAACAACAAAAAGCCTTATCTCAAGGGTCAACCAGGTCTATGCCGAGAAGACCCAAGAAGCCACCAGCCCCGCCCTTTCCTGAGCTACATCTGTTCATACAAGATGTTCTTGGAATTTCTATCTGAGTTGTGTGGTAGAAATTTCTCGCCAGATTTTGTATCATCGGAGCTGAATGCAGTCATGGTGACAACGCCTGGCTGGCCAGAATGCCATCCCATTCATTTGTCAAATGACAGCGCTGAAGGTGACCTTCTCCATCCTGCTCACCTCTGTCAGGCGACAGTTCAGCTCAGGCTCTTGTTTTCTGTCTGCTTATGATTCTGGCCACCCACGGCTTGATCCATAGTCACAGTCAAGATGTCAGCTTCCCTGTGTGCCATGGGAACCTAGCCACAGCTCCCAAGAGACAGGCAGAAGTGTCCTTGGGGTCTGAGGACATCGTGGACTTGCCCATCCCTCCTGGCTGTCTCTGTTTGCCCTGGAGTCTGCAACTGATGATGAACGGAGGAGCAGAGCTAGGATGCAAGCCGCTGGCTATGCTGTGTCCTCTGACCCTCACTCCTGCTGTGTGCCAGTGGCTGTACTGTGAATGCCATGCACAGGTCTCTCTTCCCTCCCTGTGCTCTTGAGGTCCCCTTTACTGCGACGATCTGCACCCTCTTCTCTGTCCTTCTCCTACTGTGGTCCAACACTTAATGTCTTCAGAGAGCTTTGAATGGCAAGCTAGACCAAGTCACCTGCTCTAAGGACTGTGTCTTCTAGCAACACTCATAGTAGCGTCCAGCTGTGCAAAGCACCTTCATAACTCAGCACATACGCTCATCTCAACCACGTTTTCTTACTTGCTGTGATCCAACCACAGTGGGTTTGGGTGCTGCCTCATTAATGTCTCTGGGCTTCCAACCTGCCTCTTCCCTCTGCTTTCCATGCCCTCTCCCGGTGTCCCTGCAGACAGCTCCTTCTCAAACTTCACTCAAGTATCACCTGTCTGGGCAGCTCTTCTCTGGCACTATATTCTGTATCTCCCTGCCACCTTTCCCTGTGACATTATTGCCCAAGTGCACATCAGTACCTTAAATGGTTTTGTTTATACATTTACTTACTGGCTTGCCGTTTGTCTCTCAAGTAGCATGGAGAAGTACAGGGACCTCCCAGGTATTCTTTGCTATTCCTAACATACAGAACATGCCCATTGTATGAAACATGTAATGAACATGGAGGAAAGACATGATATGGGAACATATTCTATAAGGGGCAGAGCTATGGACCTCGGGTTCATTTAGGGATTGCTCAGCCTTGTCCTGCTCACAGCCCTGCTCCTTCTGGAACTTCCAAATGCTATACCAATCTATACGTTTTAAGGAAGCCACTGTATTTCTTCACAGAAGCAGGGAGTGTGTGGTAAAAGCACTTGGAGGAACTGAACTGTGGAGGTGAGGCCTTGAGTGCTAAGGTGGGGAGGGAGCTGCAGCAAGGGTAGAGTCATAGTCCGTTCTTTGCCTTTGGCAGTGGCGTGTGTGTGTGTGTGTGTGTGTGTGTGTATGCATGTGCACGTCTCTGTGAGTGCCAGTGTGTCTCACGTGCCTGGTGTGCGTCTATATGTGTCTCTGTGCGCGTTGCATCTGTCTGTTTGTGCATCTGGCTAGAGTCCCTCGGTTGAAATGACGGGGCTGATAGCTTGCTTTGCACTTAGCTGAAACGATAAGAAATGTCTGTAGCGGAAAAGCAATTCCCCCAGCTCTGCTGACTGCCAAGCGCTCTGGCAAACAAGCAGGAGAGGAGTCACTGGTGGATGCATTGGTTCACACACTGGAAAATGGCTTGTCCCAGCTCAGAGCCGCTCACCTGGCCTTTGGAAGAGGCTGGTGTTCTGTGTCACTTTTCTTGTACCCACTTCCCTGTCATTCCAGATACTCTGGCCTTCTTTCTGTCCGGATTTATGTGTAGCAATCCCTTCCTGGCCCAGCTTGTTTTCTTTATCTTTTCTCCTCTCCCTTCCCTCCCTCCCCTGTCCTCTTTCCCTCCCCCTTTCTCCTGTCTTCTCCTTTTCCTTACTTTCTTCCTCCTTTCCCCTTCCCTGTCATTCTATCTTGAAGTGTCCCTTCTGGAGGGGAGGTTTTGTTGACTTTTTAGTCTGGGTCAAGTTCTCCAGTGATGAACTCTCACAATATCATGGCATTTGCACAGCTGCATTTGAGTGGATTTCTGATATTGTGTGTGTGCACGCGCGCGTGCGCGCGCGCATGTGCACGTGCGATTGCTCATGCACATTAACTTGGTGTATTTGGTGGTATGTTAATGTCAAAAAGAAAGGAATAGCTCTTTTGGGGTTTGTCATGCAGCTGACACAGCATCCAGCACCTGGCAATGCTGGGGACCTGGGTGGATAAGGGGCAGATAGAAATGTAACCCAGCGAAGCAAATCAAGTTTGACAATGCTTTCTGAGTTGTCACCACCCCCCCCCAGTTTTTCCAGGGAAAAATGATAGCAGACATTTGGAGGAGAAAAGTCCTTAACTTTTTGTCATGTATTTCAGCTTATTGTAACCTTCAAGCCAGGCTACTTTGCATCCAGAGATGTCCTCTTTCTTTAATCCCACGGAAGATCCACCCTTTATGTGACTTCCTTTGCATTTTCCCAAGGTGGCACAGGTCTTGGGGTGGTATGGGTGTTGAAGGTTGGCAACCATTTCTTGCGCTATCATGACCAAAGCACACAGGGTTTGAAGTTTTAGGGCCCAACTGTGTCAGGCTGGGGAACTGGCTAGATCTTTTAGAGTGCAGTTTTCCATTCAGAGTATTGCGATTGGTGAGCGTCCCCAGAGTTGAAGCATGGTTCTATGTGGGGGACTGACTGTCTCTGTCCTCATATCACCCCAGTGGGAAGTACTAAGGGTCAGGCACTGCGAGAGCTGAGCATGTCAGGAAGAGGATCAGTCTTAGAAAAGGGTCACAGTGAGCTCTCTGCCATTTCTTCCTGTGGAAACAGCCCACAATAAATGGGCAGTCTGCAACATGCACAGAGCCCTCCCCAGAGTCAGAGCATGCTGAGACAATGACCTTGGGTTTTCAGCCTTCAGAACAATGAGAAATAAGTTTCCAGTGTCACAAGACTACGGGGTTTTGTTATAGGAACCCAACCTGCTGAAATACCACAAACTTTATGATTTTTGCTGCATTTAAAGTATGTTTCACCTATTATATTGTTTAATTTGCATTTTGATTGAAAATGACTTGTCTTTCTTCCTTAAATTTATGTTTTTTTTAAGAGAGAGAGCAAGCGAGAGAGAGAGAGAGAGAGAGAGAGAGAGAGAGAGAGAGAGACTGACTCATTTTCTAGCTCAGGCTTGGAACTTTCTGTGTAGATCAGGCTGGCCTTAAACTCATACCAGTCTTCCCACCTTGGCTTCCTAAGCGCTGAGACAACAGGAGTAAGCCACTATGCCTACCTCATAGATCTACATCTTTACATAACAATGCTCCCCAATATAAATATAAGAATCATATATACAGTTTAATTTTAGCAGCTACAATAAAAAATAAAGAGAAATAAAAGTTTAACACTATAGTTTAACTGTACACATCCAATGCATGTAATCCTCATGAGTTATTAAGATATTTAACTCTTTTTCCTGTGCTGTCTTCAAAATCCAGCGTGAGGTTCGCAGTTGCAGTACATCTCTTTGTGTGTGCTGAATTTTTCGTGACCTCTATTTAGAGGTCATAAAACAGAGCCGAATGAATAAATTCATACGCAAGTTGTCCAACCAGACAGTTATTTTCTAATAACTGAACGATCAGATTTTAATTTCAAATTAATTGAAATGAAATGAAAAATTCAGCATCTCACTTGCACTCGTCCAATGTCAAGTACTCAATAGCCTTACATGACTGGCGTCACCGTGTCAGACAGCACAGAGCCCTGACTTCCAAGCCAGCCTCCTCACAATAAAGAAACGGTAGCCTTAGAAACAGACACAGGAAGCCGGGTGGTGGTGGCGCACACTTTTAATCCCAGCACTTGGGAGGCAGAGGCAGTCGGATCTCTGAGTTCGAGGCCAGCCTGGTCTACAAGAACTAGTTCCAGGACAAGCTCCAAAGCTACAGAGAAAGCCTTGTCTAGAAAACAAAAACAAAAACAAAAAATAAAACAAAAACCAGACACAGGCCCAGGTATATCTCAGTGGCACAGCACTTGCTTGTCTTTAAGACCCTGGGTTTTATTCCTAGCACTGAGAGAAATATGTAATAGCAGTAAGGGTCAGATGCTACTGCCAGGCAAGGGGCAAGGCCCAAAACATACACTAAACGTCCTGAAGAAGGTGTGAAAGACACACACTGCCAAGCTGAGATGTTCCTTTGTTGGCATCAGGAAGATTAAGAGAAGAAACTGATGCTGCACACGGATAATATTAGGCACATGGGTACCTAGACGCCAGCAGGACAAAATCCCAAGGCTGGGTGGTTGCTGAGCCACCAGCTCCAGCCTATTCACCTGCCTTTACCCCCATCTCTAGCCTGCATCTGGAGATCAACATCAGTCAACTGAGCAAAGGATGCCAAGGTCAGGAGGGCTGAGTTCCGCTGAAGACTCTGTCCTTCCTGGCCGTGCAACTTCAGGAGAGGTCTTGATCCCTCATTTTGTAAATTAGGGGTATCTGTGCTCAGTACAGAAGATAAAACAAAACCCAAATCCAAACCATCCAGAAGCCATGGACTGACAGATATTGTGTCTTGTGCTAGCCCTGAATGGTCTCACCTCATCCATGCCATGAGCCCTGTAGCTTAGTACCTGTTCTATAGACTGAGCATGGAGGCCACTTGACAAAGTCCTGTTAACATGAAGCCATAAGACAATAATTTAAAGCAGGTTGGGGTACTCACATCCCAGTTCCCCATGTGGGCAAATCCAAAGTATTATTCTATTTCCCCAAAATGTTCTATCTGTGTTCCAAGACCTTGTCAACATGCAATTTGTAGTATTTTTTGGAGAAGTTTCTTTTAGCTTATGATAATTCCCTGGATCTGGGAGTTGGCACGCCTTCCTTTGGCCACTTATTTCCTTGGGTTTTCTGAATTATTCCCTTTTTCTCCCATCTAGATTCAATGCTTTGATTTCTACTGTGATCCACACTGGTGTTTCTTGGTCCTCTTGTGGCCTCCCCATGCTGAGGTTTACAGCAAGTCCACAGACAGATCTGCTTGGTTTGGCTCAGAAAGTGTTGGCCACAGGATGTTTTTAAAATTGTTCTGAATTAGTTGCCAACATGGAAACATCAGCTATTCCACATAAATCTGGATCTCTAGGTTTTGGAGCAATTTGGCAGCACTGAGCTGTTGGCCAGAAAGTCAAGTGCAGAGGGCTTTCTGATACCCAGGTCCTGCCTTCCTTATGATCATCCCCACTGGAGTCTCAATTGTCACCTGTCATCTTGGTGCGTGTGCCACCATTTTCTCATGATAAAGCTGGTTAACTGCACACATGGCTGCTCTGCATTTTCCTAGCTGTGTGAACTTGGGTAGGTGACCCAAAGTTCTCACCAGAAAATGGGTGATGATATAAACATGCCCAAGACTCCTCATAGGAATTAAGTGAGCTCACACATTAGAAGTGCCTTAAAGAATGCCTGGCACAAGTAGGTGTTACGTGAGAGCCAGTGGTGATGAATAGCAAAGAAAGGTTTTGGTACATTCATCTGTCACTGAGGGAAAATGAGAGAGATCAACAGTCATGTGTTTTTAGTAAAACACCAGGGAAGCACGATTCCTAGGAGATGTGAGACATTTCTTCAAACTGGACCACTCTGTTCACAGACATTATCTGACTGCTTCCTTGAGCAGGTATTTGAATTTATGACACCTGCATCCCACTTCTCACCCATCATTACGGTCTCTGATTGGATGGCATCCTCTCCCAGGCTTTGCCTATGCCTTTTAGCTGCACATGGTAGGACCCTTTCTTTCATGACCCTGGATACTTTTTCCAGGCAACTGAATGTGGTGCTCACTCATGTTTGCTGGCTTCAGCTGAAGCCCACTGTGTGTCCTGCATGGGCACTTTTGCTGTAAGTCTCACAGAGACCCAGGCCAAGCCTTTTAGGAAGGCCCCTTCCCTAGGTTTATGAAGGGATTTATTGCTAACTCATGGGCTTGCTCTTCTGGGACTTGTTAGGGCACAATTTTATCACTATTGTGAATAGAGCCACATAGTTATGGTAAAGATGCATGTATGAAATGTGGCTACAGGACATAGATATAGCTTGAACACATGGACATATTAGATAATGAAACAATGTCAGTTGTTCTTGGTGGAGATCCTACCATGTGTGAGCGACTGTGAGAAGCCATTGTATGTTATATTTCTAATCAACACAGAAACAGTCTAGGACCTGGAAGGTTAATAACATCACCAAACTCTTATTCCATGTGAGAGCCAACATGCCAAGAATGGAAATAAACATCTTCACAATTTTAATTTATTTTCAAAATAGCCCTTTGGAACCAGCACTGTTAAAATCCCCCTCATGGCTGAGGATCAGAGGGGTAAGAAATTTGCCCAGAGGAACAGATTATTAAGCAGAGGAGCCAGGGTTTGAATTCAGGGTATGTTATCAGATACTTGCTAAACTGATGGCCTCACTATCTCACGGTTGGGATGAAAGAACCGAGGCTCAGAGAGGTGAAGTCTTATACTCGAGGCCACAATAGCAAACAACATGCAAATCCAATTCCAGTTTGTACACAACTATATTTTACACCCAACCTTGAAGAGCAGAACTGAAGTGATGGTTACACTTCAGTTGTAGGAGGGGAAGAAGAAAGCAATTGCCCTAGACTCCATCTCAAGGCTGGGATAGGCGGCTTGCAGCAGAGCTGTACCCTGAGTGTGTGATTCCACAATTTTTATTGCTATCTTCCTCCTAAGGGTCATGTCTCCATCTAGAACTCATGCAGAAACAGCCTTTCTTGTGACTTTGATGACCCCGGAAGAAGTGACCTCTCTAAGGTCATACAGTGAGTTACTGCCAGAGGAGGCTGGAATCCATAATCCCAAATCTAGTGTTCTTCGTCCGGCTCATCTATGAAGGGTCCTATGGTCCAGTGTGAATGTGCCTGATCACAGCACGGACTGGATGTAGGGCGCGTTAGTCGCAGCATGCAGGGCTGTCTAAAATCGGAGTGCTGTGTGCTTTGGCAGGAAGCAGCTCACATGAGTTTAGATCAAAGGGTACAGAGGAACGCTACACAGCCATATAAAGGAGCGACAAGTCCCATAATTCTCTGCAAATGGCTGACACCATGAAATGAAAGAGGAAAGTCAAATCACTGTATCGTTTGCTCATTTCAGGCAGGATAGAAACGGGGAGTTGAACTCAGTTTATATTTGCTTAAAGGACTAATATACCTTAAAAGAGAGTCAATAAGAAAGGAAGGCACAGTAGAGTGGCCACTTGTGGGGTGAGGAATTAAAGACTGGCAAACAGGAGAAAGTGACAGACTGGAGGCCTGCCAACCTGCGCCAGTTCTTAATTTGAGGGTTTCAGGCTGCATGGACGTCATTACCTGTTTCAAGGGGACCCACAATCCTTCAGCTCCTGGAAGGTACCACCTCCAGGAATGAGCATTTCCATTCTTTTGGTTTTATAAAGGAACTTGGAATTCTACTAAAGTTATGCTAAAGTTTTTAATTTCAAATTGCTCATTGATGGCAGATAGAAATAACAGTAGTTTTTTAAAAAACATATTAATCACGTATTCTGCAAACATACTGCAGCCACTTGTTAGTTCTTAGGAGGTCCTTTGTGACGCTTTTTAAGTCTCCTCTGAAGGCTATTCTAGCATCTATGAATAGAAATGATTGGATTTATTCATTTCTTAATACCGTCGTTTCTTTCTTGCCTTAGTTCACTGGCCAGAACTTCCAGGACTATGCTGAGGAAGAGCAAGGAGGGCATCTCTTCCTGCCTGACTCCAGATCAGGGGGGTTGGGGGAGCACTCAGCCTCCAGCCCCTCAGGGTGATAGCAGTCCTGGGTTATTTGAAGATCCCATGTTCTATGTTAAATAAATTCTCTTTATCATTTGTTTGATGATATCTTACTATTAACTATTATTGATTTTTTTCCTCATCTACTATGATTTATTTTTCAGTTTGTTAACCTAATTGCCAAATGCTTAATGAGTTTGGCATTCCCAGATAAACCCAAGTTCTCCTCTTAGATGCTGGCTGAATAAATTGGCCATTTCTGGATTTTGTGTCTATGGTCAAGAAGCTTATTGGTTTAAAGTTTTATTTTCTGATATCTGTCTTACTTTGGTGAAAGGGTAAAGCTGGGGCCATCGAACAAATTGGGAAATCTCCCTACATTTCAAATGACAATGTAACTCACAGAGTGTTCACTGTGTTCAAAGTGCCATGTTTGGTGTTTTGTTCAGGCTTCACGTCAACCCTACAGCACAGGGACTGTCACCATCACTGCTCCATTTTTAAAGAGAGGGCAACTGTAGCACGGAGAAGTTAATGTCACTTGTCCATAGCTGCACAGGGGATGAGCATCAATGCCATGGCATAGAATCCCAGAGGCTCAGGCCCCACATTTCCACTCTTAGTCTGCTTACTCCACCTTCTTTGATCAAAACTGTTTGTGGTTTAAAGAGAATACTTCTGCAGGGTCCAGCACAGTCACCGGGCGACTCGTATATTTACCTTTGATAAATAACCATGGTAACTATGGTGTGTCGAGCTCCCTCCATCTTATCCCAGCCATCAGAGGCAGGTCTTTTCACCCTCGCTACTCAGCTATGAAAACCTTCCTTCCTGTAGGGTGGGAGCCATCGCAAACTATCATCTCCTTCCTCACCCCGCTTTCCTTCATGTCTGGGACACTTTTCAGGAAGCAAAACAACATTGTGGTGTGCCTTCCTTATCAGGGGAGCTCACCTTTCACCCCCAGGCATTCAAGTTCATAGCTTCCTCCCTCTTCTGCCATTTCTTTATAGGACCTCGTCTCTCCACTAAGCCAATCAGCATTAGCTCCTGTGTCTCGAGAAGTAAGAAACCACTTTCTCACTTAAAAAGGAGTGAGGACTTACTAGACCTGGATGGAGGTGGGTGGTCCTTGGACTTCCCACAGGGCAGGGAACCCTGATTGCTCTTTGGGCTGACGAGGGAGGGGGACTTGATTGGGGGAGGGGGAGGGAAAGGGGAGGCGGTGGCGGGGAGGAGGCAGAAATCTTTAATAAATAAATAAATAAATAAATAAATAAATAAATAAATGATAAAAAAAGAAAAAAAGGAGTGAGGAGAGAAACATGAGGGTTTATGAAGGGCAGGGGCACTGATATTCTTTGATAACCACGGTTAGTTAAAATGGCTTTTCTGGTGGAAGGAAGGAAACACAAAGCAACAGAGAGAGCAGGTGCATTTGTTCTGGTTTGGCTCTATGGGTGTGGGGCATATGTGGTGCTTCTCTGCATCTCAGTTTACTCAGCCTTAAAATGGGTTCAAGATGCATGTGTAGGTCATAGGAAGGTAGTAGACACGAAGCGGCAGCATGTGGGTGAAAGGATCTGCTGTGGAGAAGGCACTGAGGAACATGTGCTTCTCTCGGACCACATGTTCTGAATGTTTTGTGGCGTGAGGTTTTACTACACTGCCTAAGCTGGCCTTCAACTTCTCATCTTAAGAAATCCTCCTGCCCTAGCCTTCTGAATAGCTAAGACCATAGGTATGACTTGAGCTATTTTTATATAGGGAGTATCTGAATTAAGAGACGCTTCTTGGGGAGGTAATTGTGTATGACTTCTACCCATTTTACTGATGGGGCAAACTGTGGAACTGCCTGCCTACAGATTCCGAAGTAGCTAGCTCTGCCGGTTACTTCATACTGGAATTCCTTGGACACATGCCAGGCCTGTTGCACTGGACCACACAGGCAATTACTTAAAGTGAGGGGATGGACCACATGGCTTTTTTCAAGCCCTTTCTTCCAACCTAGGGGTGTGTGTGGCCAGAGACACCTGCCACTTTCCTGTAATTGCTGGATCCTTCTTGGCAAGCACCCAGGCATTCCCTACCCGTCTCTCCATTTCCACTCACATCGCTGACAGCTCTTTCGGGGGAGGGGCTGGAAAACTTGGAGTGAGTTCACTGCTGGGAATAGTGATTCAATTAAAATCTCAGTTTTCAACAATACTAGCAAGGCGGGTTGCTATGGCACACCTCACACGGCTGTGTCTCTCCATCAACAGAGGTGACGGGGGCTTGCTGATTGATGGTGACTATAAGATGAGGCCATCGTGGTGAACTCTCAAGGCTAGAGTGTCAGGCTGAGTGCACCTCCCGGACCCTCTGCTGGCTCCCCAATCATGTTGAGCAGCCCCTTCTCCTGGCAAGCCCATGGGATAACAACTATAACCGCGGTCACACAGTGTCAGTCAGTGCCAGTGGCGGCCACCGAGCTGCATGCTTAATCACCTCCTCACCTTCACCAAAGCTGCCATTTAACACTACTGCCCCAGGGATAGCGACTCTCATAATGTCCATTTTATAGAAAAAAACTGAGGCACAGAGCCCCCCACACCACCTGACACTGGGGGAGGCTGGGTTAATAGTCTGCACTCTCATTTGCTGGGATATGTTTGTTCCCCTGTGCGGCTTCAAAACAGTGATCCCCAACCTTCCTTATGCTGAGACCCTTTAACAAAGTTCTGCATATTGTGGTGACCCCCCTACGGTAAAATTATTTTTGTTGCTACTTCATAACTGTAATATTACTACTATTATGAATCATGATATAATTATCTGTGCTTTCTGATAGTCTTAGGTGACCCCTATGAAAGGGTCATTTGACCCTCCAAAGGTCGAGAACCCACAAGTTGAGAACCACGGCTTTACAAGAATAACAAGGACCCTGCCTTTGAACCAGCCTTCCAGGTTGCTAACAAAAATGCTTTTGGCTCATGGGTTGGGTGAGACTGATCTCCTCTTCAGTCTTCTCCAGGAACTTGATCCTTCTGGTTCCATTGGCTGCCTCTAAAGGCATATGCTTCCACTGTGAGTTCCCCTGAAGACCCTTGGGAGCCCTTTGGCACATTCTTAGTGTTTTTTTTTTTTCAGTAGGTGGTCAAAATTGTTAGCTAAGTCTGTAAACACATGCACACCATCTAAGTTCAAATCTCAGCCCTTCTCTCTCTTAAATCCCTAAGTCCTGGACTAAGCCTACGCCAAGCACAGTGCCTAGCATACAGTGGGTGCCGCAGCTATGGCTGGGAAAGACTGCAGCTGTTCAGGAGAGCTAGACTATGAAGGTTCAAGACACTTTGACTTGAGGTCACTGACAGTCTGAGCAGTCCCGTTCTCCTAACCTCACGTCCTGTTTTGGGCTCTTGGAGGTCATCCTCTTTGTCTTTGCAGCACTGCCCCATAGAATTTGTAGAAAAAAATGCCTGAGAGAGTGAGTGGACAGCACGCGCAGTGGGGAGGTCAGGAAGGGGGTTCATTGCGCTATGATAGGGGTGCTGTCAAAGAGGGGCTCTGGTTCTTCACTTCAGCAAGCATCACACATATCCAACCCCCTCAGAAATTCAACTCCCAATAGGGAGCTCTGGGAACAGACTCTGGGGGGCAGGACGGGGAGATGCAACCTGAATGGAAATCAATTTCAGCTCCAGGTAATTACAGGAGTGCCCTATCTGGTAGGGTACATCAGAGGTGGAGCCCCTCTCCTCAGGAGGGATAAGTTAGGGGGAGAGTTTGCCTTCACCGGGGACCACAGGAACCCAGGTAGGGAAACTTGTGCTTGTCTGTGCTGGTTAACTTGGGAGTGGATTCCCTAAATGTTTGAGGAAAGGATCTTGGAAGACTAAAGCCCAACCTCTCAGTATCCTAAGATGCTCAAGTCCTCAGAACAGAGACGCCAAGTGGTGGAGGCTGAGATTCTCTCTCGGACAGGGTTTTTTCTCTTTCTGTCTCTAGCCCTCTCTTCTGCCTGCAGGTGACTCCAGGAATGTACATGCCATTGTGTGGATGACAGGATTATCCAAAGACCCAAAGCTGAGGCAACCTCCCCTCTGTTTTTCCTGGATCCAGTTGTTCTCCCACATAGTCCAGGCAGACACCCATCCCTTCTCCCTCAGCAGCTCATCTCTCTTCAGGAATTCACTACAAGTCTCAGCTTCACTTTCCAGAGGACATTAAGATGTGAGACCAGCCAGCTACTCATCTGCCTCCCTGGGAGCTGCCCTAGAAGGGAGGACTAGGGTTGACCTGGAGGTAAAGCCAGAGGAGACAGACATAAACTCAAGGAGACTGTCGTGCCCTGAGGTGGCAGTCCTGGTAGCCAGTGCACTTCGCTGAACAGTTGCCCCATCCATTCCATACCAAGGGGCACTCCTTGACTCTTCCTGGACATAAAGGGATACCTTACTCCCTCAGGGAAGATAGCGGATAGCAAGGTCTTATCCCATTGTTCCTTGAACTCGAGTGGCCAGTATCAAGGTCTCCGAAGCATTAGGCGGGGAGATACAGAAGGATAGGGTGGCAGAAGTGTTCTCAGTGAGGTGATAGTGTGGGGGAAAGGTAGGGGAGGGGCCTTTCTTAAGCTTTCTGCCCAGAAGCTGCAGTTAAGTCTCACACAGCCCTTCTGGGACCCCTCGGGGACTCGACGAGAGAGAGAGAGAGAGAGAGAGAGAGAGAGAGAGAGAGAGAGAGAGAGAGAGAGAGAGAATAGAATACGGGCGCGCTTTGGAGTGACTGCACACTGCACACCCACAAGTCAAAATGCCCCGGCGCCACACAAGCACTGTCCCCACCAAGCCACGCGACATCCTTTCATGCTGATCTAAAAACCTCCACAGTTGCCACCAAGGTTTAAACTTTGTTATTTTTCTAAGCGGGCTCCAGGGCACTTCCCGAGAAGGTGTCTGGGATCCCGTAGGTTGCCACAACTTGGGGCTCCCGGCTTCCCTCCTTCTCCCTCAGGTCCCCTCACCTGGTAATCCGAGACACAGCAAAAAGCTGTAGTAGACCACCGGCACGAAGCCCAAGCCGCAAGCCGAGCTGTTGGCGGCGAGGTGGGCGTGCGTGTGCTCCATGAGCGCGCCCCTAGCCGTGCTGGACTCGACACAGCTGCCAAGCTGGTGGGGACCAGGTAGCAGCTGGGGCGGGATCCCGGATCGCCTCACGGCGGGACCCACTTGCACCCCTGGCCGTTATCCTCAGCCGGCTCGGCACCTGCCTTCCAGGATCCGCAGCTCCGCTCTCTAGCAGGGCGCAGGGGACGCGGGAGGGGCTCTCGGATCCGGAGTGTGCACCTCCCTCCAAGGACCGCTCAGCTCCCGCCTCAAAACCCCGGCCCGGACGCCGCTGTCCGCAGCCAATCAGCAGCCGCCTGCATGGTGTCTTAGTGTGTGTGTGTGTGTGTGTGTGTGTGTGTGTGTGTGTGTGTGTCCACGAGCGCGCGCACGCGCTGGGGGTGGGGGCATCGGGTGGGACGTTCCAGCAGAGCCGGGTCCCAGCAGCGTTTTCTAGCTCCAGTTTCTTGAGGAAAAGACCAGGTTAACTTGGGAAACCCAGAGGAAAACTGGGATGGAGAACAGGCTACCCTGGGTTTCAACCCTTGTGGGAGAGGCGTGGTGTGGAAACGACCTGCTTCTTTCTTAGCCCTGTTCTTTACCCCTCTAGCTTGTCCTCAGTTTTCCTTTTGACACTCCTCCCAGCTGCCTATCCCCGATCCCTGCCAAAGCCTTTAGTCCATCTTCCTGTAGAGGATTCTACATCCCAGGGATGGGGGATGGGGTCGCGACTGTTGGAGCCTAGAGAATGTTTTTTTTTTCCTCCTCCTTCTTCTTCTTTTATTTTTCATTTATTTATTTAATTTTGCTTGCCTGAATCAGAGGGCTGAGCTTGTGGGTCTGAAGGAAGACTGTGAACATCTTTGCGTGTGCCACCAGGTAGATGGTGCTGTCCCTGAACTTGGTAGAGATGCAGGATGGCTAAGAGAAGCCGTCCACACAGCCTTCAGCCTGGAATAAAACGTCGCAGCCACTGAGACACACATTCACCCACATGCACACAAAGGCACACAATGGCCAGCCATGCGGGTGCACTCGCTCACACACTCACGCACGCGGATGCTCTCATCTTCCACACCTAGCTCGACTGGTGAAAACGTGCAGACACCCTCATCAATATGCAGGAGGGCGCAGCAGGCTCAGGCGGAGCCTCGAACAAGTACACAAATGCATGGAGGGGGCTGGGAGGTCTGAAGTGTTTGAAGGTTGTGTGAAGGAGAGTATGGGAAGAGCAGGTGGGATCCCTGCAGCGGAGGTGTGCCCCCTTTGCAGGAGAGGCAGGCAGAGCGCTCAGAGAGCTTCACTTGTCAAGGGTACCCAAGATTCAGCTCGGGAGAGACGTCTGCCCCAGGCTCAAGTGCAAGGCTTTCCAGGAGCGAACTGAAGCAGATGCAAGCGAGGGGCGTGTGGCTGGCTCTAAGATGTTGGAGACACCTTCTCCCTCCCTGCCCCGCCAATACACACACTCCTCCCCTAACATCTGTTCTGGAGAAAAGGAGTTGGCTGAGCTTCTGGATATCCAGCAAGGGCCCAGTGTCCTGTCTCCACCTCTGTTGGGAGCGCCCCCGGGCAGTGAGTGGAGGAGGAGAAGGCTAAAAATCTAAAGTTGTGGAGGGATCTGCTGGCCTCAGCTGGGTCTGTGGTGGACAGACAGGCACCCAGACCCTAAAAGGACAAGGCTGTTACTGAGTCCTGTGGGTACTCTTAAACCCAGTCTGATATTTCAAGCTCCATTAGATAGATATAAAAAAAAAGTGACCTTTTTTGCTGTCTAACTTTTTGTTTTATTTGTATTCTCGATTGACACACAGCGTCATGCATATTTCTGGGGGTGTGATGATATTTGGATTCCTGTATTTGATGTGTAATGACCAAATCAGCGTAACTAGCATACTTGTCACCTTAAGCATGTCATGTTTTTTGTGGGAGTACACTCAAAATCCTCTCTTGGGGTCAGGCGTGTTGCTTAGTTGTCAGAGCGTTTGTCTAGTAAACATGAAGCCCTGGCTTGGGCCAGCAGTGGCACATAAGACCTGGCTCAGAGGTTCAAGTCTGCAGTCCCAGTATTGGGAAGTGAGGACAGATGGATCAGAGATACAAAGGCATCCTTGGCTACAGAAAATCCTCTCGTAGTGATCCTGAATGTGACTACCCTTCCCATAAAAGTCTAAAGAACACAACAAAACACCTCTATGGTGCTAGATAAAGTAGCCCCCAATTGCTGCAAAAGGTCAACACATAATTGCTGTAAATCTAAAGACTGGATTAGCCTGTAGACGGTGCTGTATTGAGATGAGAGGCTGGGGTGGGGGAATAGGTGTGGTCTGGCAAAACCGCCAGCCTCTTCTCTTCAGAGGTCCCTACAAAAAAGCCCCAGAGCTTTGCATAGGCTGGGATGTTCTTCTGGAAGCTTCTGCCTCCTCACCTCTATGTCGCCTCACTCACAGCTCACACTGTCTCCTCAGACTTCACATTGTCTCTCATTGGCAATCCTACTTAGGATTGACATCTCAATTATTCTCCACCCCAAATCTTGCACTCCTTCCGTCCTCCTCCCCGAAGGCTTAGCACCATCATCCTACCACATAGGATCTGATTTGTCTTGTTTCTTGTCCATTCCTGCCTTGGAAGCTCAAGGCCTTTCAAAGTCTTTGGGGTTCCAGTTGTATCCTCAGTTTTTCACTGCAAGCCAACAGTGCATTGTCAAAACCCATGGGAAGAATGAAATCTGCCACACCCACTGGTGGAGGCTGTTGAGCATGAATTTATCTTTGCTTTTGCAACACAGATGGGTTGGTGCTGGAATTGGGGACCCAGCAGTAGATTTAGCATACAATGATCATATTTGATGACACTTTCAAAACTATTCAAATTCTAAGGCCCATTGTTAGAAACCCCTCATAGAACCTGGGTAGGCAGAGGACCTGCACGGCATGGGGAATACTGAAGGACCTAACATTGGTTTCTTCATTTGTAAAATAGGATGAAACAAAGTAGGAATGCTGTTGTCCCTGAATATTGTTGTCTCTCTGTGCAGAAATAGTGAGAGTGTGATGGGAGAAGGGTAGACTACAACCCCAAGTGATGGAGGAGTTACCCTCTATCACCTGCTGCCCCCTTGGGACACTTGGCAACTGGCTGGTTATAGTCTGTTTCTTGGGGGAATGCATGTCTGCATGAAAATGTGTTCAAGGTTTTGAGTCTGGCTTTGAATGCTCTCAGTCTTAGGGGAAGTATATGGTGAGTTCCCACAGTCTACTTGAGTTGGGTGTGGTGGAGGGAGCATGCCTGTAATCCCTGTACTGGAGAGGCTGATGCAGAAGAGTTGTCAGTTAGAGGTCATCCTGGGCTACATAGTGAGATCCTGTTCCCCAAAGAAAAACCTAATCCCTCAAGGTAGAATTTGCTCCAAAACTGACTCTTTTGGCCAGCTCTAAAGGACACAGGCATGTGTGGCATGATACAAAAGGGTGGGGACATCCATCCATTCCAGCTTTCAGTAGACTTTTCATAGCTCTTCACGTGTGCTGGTTAGAGCCCAGTGCTAAAGAAAATGTGACATCCTATGTGCAGAAATTATTAGGTTTTTAAAAACGTCAGTAGCAAAGCTTTAAACTGACTATGGCACTCTTGTTGGTGTGGGGTCCTGGGTAACCACATGGGTAATACATCTTGCTTGTGACTGGTCCTGCCGACAGTGCACAGATGTGAGTGTTGTGGTCCGATTTCCTATGTGTTGAGGGCTTATCAACACATAGGCATCTGTCTGAAAAGTCATCCCTATAATCACAGTGCGAAGGAGGGGAGTGTTGAGCTCTAGTCCACAAATGAGAAAATTGACCCAGAGAAGTTCAGTAATGTTGTGGAGACCTCCTGATTGGGAGTTGGCCCAAGATACTCTGATACCTAAGTCTATGCTAAAGTTTCTGGGGGTACTCAGGGTGGTGCAAGCATAGGCACAAAGGGGGATTGTCATTCTGGCATGCAGCTCTTGTGAGTCTCTGTCTGTCTTGTCTTCACTTGAATTCTCAATACAGCATCAGACAAGTGTCCAGAAATAAATTCAGAATGAATTCCTAAGCAACGGCAAAAGGAATATAGGCATAATATCAGAGTGGGAAGAGAGAACCCAGTGTCAGCACGTCCGGTGGATAGTGACCGCCGGTGAGGCAGAAACACTCCTCTTTCCTCTCACAAGGAAGTGTGCTGCCCCTCATGTTACTGAGAGCTCTGGGCCATCTCCATCTAAACCCCATTGCTCTGCCTGTCGGTAGATGGAGATGATCTGAAGGACAACTCTTTAACAGAAACAGCAGCACAAACACAAGTTAGCTCAACGAAGACTTAGAGCTGGGAACACAACAGGGAGTGGTGGGGGTCGGAGCAACTCAGAAATGCGTGTGCTGGCCGCTGTAATGGGTTCTGAACAGTCATTGTTTAAAAAAGTTAGAACGGTCTCTGTACTTTCAGCGATGAGAATCCATGCATCGCTCATAAAATTGGACTAACTGGAGCTGTCGTAACCCTTCCTCTGTTTCCTCCTTACTTTAGAAGACTTCTCCTAAGGCTCACTCCACCTGGAAGCCTTTCCCGTATGCCCCCTTTCTCCCTGACCCAGACCTCCCTCCTCTATGGCATCTCTTACCACACCATGTCAACACAAGGAGGTTGTCTGTCACCAGCCCTTTCAGATTCAGATTACCATCTGGCCAGGGTGTACTGTTTTATTTCTGACTCTTTGACATAAGGTCTACTCGCGGCGTGCCCTGTGTCATTATCAGACATAGGTTTGACGCCCTGCTCAGTTCCCTCATAACTGCATGTGTCTCAGTACCCTCTTGAGGGGATTGTTAGAGAAGGGCTATGACAGCTCCAGTTAGTCCAATTTTATGAGCGATGCATGCATTCTCATCACTGGAAGTACAGGAATTTGCTTGATTTGAGCCTGGTAGATTCTTGTTTCTTTCTATGGGCAGACTCTGCTTCCCCAGGATTAACCACACTCTTAGCAGGTGCTTAGAGCATAATGATGGGATAGACACCAGCACCCCGGGTCTGCCCTGCTGGCTTAATAACTGAACTGAAAGAGGATTTCAGCGAAAGTCCCCGGGAAAGCTCTCTGTGTTCCAGCCTGGTTGAGAGCTCGTCTTATCCCAAATCACCACTTTCAGATGAATTTCTGTTGCCAGCAAAAATGGGCAGGAGAAGCATGGCTCCTGTGTCCTAAATGAAATCAAGACAATGGGTCCCAAGCATAGCTCCTGTGTCCAGAGATAGAATCAAGACAATGGATCCCAAGCATAGCTTTTGGGTAGAATCAGGACAGTGGATCACATGCATGGCTCCTGTGTCCAGAGATAGAATCAAAACAGGGGATCAATTCTCAAACTATGTGAAATATGAGAGAAAGTAGATCATTTATCCAAAGGAAAATGTGAATTCCACAATATAGAAATGACATAGATGTTAGGTGGGAGAAACATGTGACTACCAGCTGAACTTGGGCACTGGGATGCCAGACTGCCAGTGCTCTGTTAGATCTCCTTTGCATGCTCTACATAAAACTGTCTTAAATAGACGTTACTTTTCCACTAAGGTTCATAGCAAAACTGAGTGAAGGATATAGAGTTCTCATACATCTCTGCCCACACAACTCATAGCCTCCCTTTTTATCAACATCGTGCTATATAGTGAATAGTACATTTATTTATGTATTAGTAAGCTTTGCGCTACTATAACACAGTACCTGGGGCAACTAACTTGTAAACAGGCAAGGGTGTTCTCAGAGATTCTTGTTCAACTTGCTTTAGGCTTCTGTGAGAACAGTACCTCATGGTGGGAGTATGTAGCTGAGCAAACCACCCTCTCAGGAGCAACAAAGAGAAGGAGGAGGAGGGGAGGGGAGAAGAAAAAGGATGAGGAAGGAAAGGAGGAACGGGGAGCAGGAGGAAGATATCTTATCATCTCCTTTAAGGGGATGCCTGCAAAGGCCAAAGTACCTCTCATAGGTCCCTACCTCCTAAGCATCCACAGTATGTTCCTGTAGTATCACCCTCGGGATCAAGTTTTTAACACACTGAGTCATAGTACTTTGTACAGCTGATGTACTTACAAATGACATTAGGGGTTGTCTTGGTGCCATGCTTTCTTTGGGTTTGGACAAATGATGTACGTGAACCCAACACCAAGGATCATCTGGAATTCTCCATGCTCCACCTATTCATTCCTTCCTCAGTTCCTCTATGCTTTATTAGTTTTTATGTGCAAATAACTCCCAGGGGCTGTAGAGATACCTCAGTTTAGGTAAAGCACTCATGGCGAAAGCATGATATATGAGTTTCACCCCCAGAGCCTGCATAAAATATCGAGTTGTACGGAGGAGATAGAGACAGAAAGAATTCTGCGGCCTAATGGCCAGCTAGCCCAGCCATGTCAAGGAGTTCAAGGTTTCAGAAGAAAATTGAGAGCACCTGTAGAGGAAGGACCCAGAGTTTTCTTCTGGTGTCCACGCACATGTGCACAGTCACCTGCATGCACATACATCACCTCCCCCCCCACATACATGTACACATATATACACAGATATCTTCTGTATTCAGAATAGAGAAACGCTGATCTCTATCTCTAGTTCATGGTGAATTTCTAGGGTGAAGAGTGGAATAGATCAAAACTTCAAAGTATCTGTATGAAGACAGAACAATGGGTAGAGGGTGGGATGTGGATCACAGAAAGAGACACTAGCGCCAGACTCCGGGTCCTGATGGACAAGCTTTCAATGGAAGGATCTTCAGCTTTTATGCATGCTTCACAATTGTCCTCCTAAAACCCAGGAAGACTATGTTGTGTAATGGGTCTTGGTCAAGGATGTTATTACAAGCAATTGAAAACAACATCTCCTCACAGTGTCACAGTTCTTTAGAAATTCAACCTTCGGAGCTGTTGCAAAGACAATTCCTTCCCTGCTATTAGACTGTCAGAACGCTACTGATATTTCCCCAGATGCTCCGGTCCTCCGCTGACCTTGGCCAGCTTTGTCGGAGTGTTCCCAGTTTGTCTTTGTCGGCAGGCTCTTGTTTGCTTTCCAGTAAGAACAACAGCCTGCTTCTCCGCTGTGCTTCCTTTACTCCTCAAGCAAAGCTTCCCGTGGAAGGGGTTTTGGGAGCTGCCAAGGGTTTATTTTGGCAGTCCTTGTAACAGCCACTCACCATGGCCTGTCAAATCTCAGAGACTTTGGAGTGAGCCTCTGGTTGTCTGTCACTGACCTGTCAGAGTGGTCAGGAGCAGCCACTGAGCATGATGGGGATTCTTCCACAATTGCACGTTTCTTGGCCTTTAGCATCGCAGCACAGGGAAAGGCTAAGAATCTATGCTGCACCTGGGTAAATTTCATCAGAACATGAAGAGCAACTGCAATGAAGTGAGGAAAACGAAGTCTCTGCCTGAGAGGAAGAGGAAAGCAAAGGCCAAGGTCGTGCATGTGTTTATAGCATTCGTCTATGTGCTTAGATATGCATGGATAATCATGTGAATGCATGTGTATATAAACATAATATGCATGGATAAGTGTGCACACATATATATGAATGAATAGGTATGTGTGTCTCTCTATATAAATATGTATGGATAGGTGTGCACACATATATATGAACGAATAGGTATGTGTGTCTCTCTATATAAATATGCATGGATAGGTGTGCACACATATATACTTTGGTGCATAGGTGAGCATGGATATGTATGTGCACATGTGTGTCTCAGTACATACACATGCATGGATAAATCTGTGCCCATGCATGTATGCAAGTTCATACATGTATGTAAATATATATGAGTATGAGTTTGCACATGTTTGTGTCTAGTGTGTATGAATGCTTTTTGAGTGTGTATGAATGCACATGTATATTTATGACTATATATTTACTCATGTGTATATAGGCAAATGTGTATGAAAGAATAATGCAGAATTATATGCATGTATGTGTATATATGTTCAAGTATATCTATGCATGAAGTGTATATGATAAACACATATGTCTTTATGTATGATGTATATGTGATACACACTTGTGTATTTATTCACTAGAGTGCATGCATGTGTGGAGAATGAAAAGTTGAGAAGAGAGAAATATGTATGCATATGCACATATATTAACACTTGGGTTTGTATGTGTAAATTTATATATGCATGTATATATAGGCATGAGTATGTTTATGTATGGGTATATTCTATGCTTGAATATTATGCATGTGTATCTGTGCAGGCACATATATGTATTACTATACACATGAGTATGTATACACATGCACGGGTATATATGAGCAAGTACGTACATGTACATTCAAATGTGCAAGTGTAAATCTTTGTGCATGGGTGGTGTTATTTGGAAGAGTATAACTCATCCGGATGCTGGTATTACTATAAACAGTCTTTCTCCCCTGGGAGATAAAGACTCTGGAGTACCCTTCGCGTCTCACTTTGCTCTGGAAACTGCCTGGCAGAGTAGGGTGAGGAGATAGAGGAAAGGGGAACAGAGAAAGGAGAATGGAAGAAAACAAGTGGCGATGAAGAAAGAGAAGTAGAAAAAAAAGGGAGAATGGGGAGAAGGAGACAGGTGACAGACAAGAAAGCCCACAACAAGTCACAACGGCACGCATCAAAGGAACCATGTCTGTAGGTGGGGCTCTGTAGGGCAAACAGCAAAGCAAACAAGGACCCCTGCTGAGAGAGGGTCATTCTGATTATTTAACAAACCTCTGAACAGTATTGATTTGCATTTTGGGGATGTTCAGGAATTTATTCTCCTTCTTAAGATCAAAATTTCTTTTGGAGTGTGACCTCTTTTCCTTGTATGGTCTTAAATGGATAGCCAATCCAGGCACCTGCCATCCTGAAACCACGATCCTTAAGTTCAGACCATCAGGGGAGACAGGTAGGTATCCTAAGTTCGCTAATTAGAGACCATCTTCTGGGGCTTAAATTCCTGAATGAGTGAAACAAGGAAAGCAGAATTTGTAAAGCTTTGCTTATCTAAGTGGGGATCGCCTACCAGGACTCGCTATCCTGGCTTTCGCTGTTTCCTATGATATGTGGCTCCGTGGTCCTAATGTCTCCTCATCATTATTTTTGATATGGCATTGTTTATGACAGCCAAGATGCAGACATAATCTTAATGTTCACCATTGGATAAATGCACAAAGAAACTGTGGCATAACTGTGCGATGGAATACTATTCAATATGAAAAAAGAAAAAATCTTGCCATATATAGGAGCATTGTTAAACGTGAGGAATATGCCAGTTGAATCAAGCCAGGCACAGAAGGTCAGCTCCTATTTCTCTAGAATTCCTGTGGTATGAGGTATCAGAATCAAAGTCATAGAGACAGATGCTTAAATAGTAGCTAGGAGGGCTGCAGGAAGGAACCAGAAAGCTACCACTGCCCAGTGGAGGACTGAGCTTCAGTTAAGCAAGAGGAGCATCTCTAGAGACCTGCAGTGAGCAACACTGTGCTGTGCCCTAGAAAACAGGAGCGTGGATAATGTGTGAACATGTTCTGCTACAACCCACAATGACACATAATACAAACACATACCGCGGACACATGCACACACACACACACACACACACACACACAGTGTCACCTGGAGAAGGTTTATGGGACCTGTAATGCAAGAATGTGAATTGATCAGGGAGTGACCCTGTGTTTGTTAGTCTCACCCCTCAACTGGTAGAGCTTTACTCTGAAGAAAGGATGGCCATGTGGATTCTTATACTTCAATCTTATTATTATTCACATGAAGTGACCTGGGCTAACATCTTCAGCTCATTTGACAGATGGGAAAATCCATAGCCCAGAGAAAGCAAGTGATGTGTCAAGGATCATCTACTGTTTGAAAAGTGAGGCTCGTGGAAATAACACTCAAGCCTCCTATTCTACAGCAGAAGGACAGGAACTGAGGCCAGGGAAGATCCCACAATATCAGAGTGGCAGCACAGATCTATCTATTATCTATCTACCTATCTACTATCTATCTATCTATCTATCTATCTATCTATCTATCTATCTATCTATCTATCTATCTATCTATCTATCATCTGTTTATCTATCAATCATCTGTCTGCCTGTCTATCTATCTATCATCTATCATCTATCTATCTATCTATCTATCTATCTATCTATCTATCTATCTATCTATCTCTATTGAGTGTGTATGTGTGTGTGTGAGATAGTGTATATGAGTGTGTGTGTGTAAGCCAGATGTCAACCTCTGGTTGTTGCTCTTCAGGAGTGATCACCTTGTTTTTTGGGACCGTGTTCCTTATTGCCTGAACCTTGAAGATTAGTCTGGATGGCTGGTGAAGGAGCCCAGGGATCTGCCAATCTTTATCTCCCAAGAAGCACTGGGATTGCAAATATGTATCACCATGCCCAGGACTTTTCACATGGGTTCTGGGCATCAAACTTGGGTCCTCATGCTTTTCATAAAAACACTTGATTGACATAGTCATCTCAGGCCTTGAAAATCTAACTATTATAATAAACCAGACTGTGAAGCTTGGGCCACTCATTGCATAAGTGAGAATGGACTCCTAAAGTGGTAGTAAAAATAACTCGCTATTGGCATCCTGTTTGAATGTGGTGTGGATAAAAGGTTTATATATGTCATCGCATCATTTCTTCCTGATTAGCATAGCATCAGAAGCCAAGGATTCTTACATCCTGTATCTAACTCCTGGAACATTCTAGATACTCAAGTAATCAAGCCAGAAGAGGGAAAGTTTGGATATTTGCTCCACTCAGTTAATCACAAGAATATTCCCTAGTCCTTGAGGTTTTTCTTTTTTTTTTTCCTCTTCCTCTATCGCTGCACCACTCCACCTGCCAAAAAGTTCAATTTTCTTTAAGAGCCCCAGAAATAGGCCTGCGAGGGAGGCATGGAGCATTAGGAGTCCGAGAGTGAAGGGGGTTACCAGAATCCACCCCGCGGGGATAAAACATTGGAATGCACAAAAATGTGACTCATCAATGTTAAGATAAAGCCAGTTCTGCCAAGCGGGAGGAAGATAAAGGCAGCACCCCGGGAGAGACCAGCAGGTAAGCAATCTAGCCCTGGGTAGGAGCTGGGCCATGAGCTGTTCTGCTCAGTGAAGCACACCAGAAGTCTCTCTAGAACAACTCTGTCTTCTCCAGGATGCTGACAATGCAAGGTGGGTTATGAGGTCAATGTGTCTCTCTCTGTAGCTGAGAGATCCAAGGCCAGCTTAGAATGCAAGGTGGGGTATAAGGTCATTGTGTCTCTCCCTGTAGCCGACACTGTTGGGGGTCAGAAGAAACAGCAGAATCATGGGAAAAAGCCTTTTGGATTGCATCCAAGCCTCAGCAAATGAAGAGTCCGAATCCAGCAGGTCGCTTGGGTATCTGTAGCCTGGTCTGTCTCCATGGTGTGGTGTGGTTCCAGGTGCCTAAGTCCTATTGACCTGGGTTTAAGAGACCTGTATGACCTTGGCCAGGCCACTTCTTGTGTCTCTCTTACAGTTTTCCATGTGCAAGGTTGAAACAAAAATGGCAGCTAGAAATGGTTGCTCTCAGGGTAAAAGAGCTAACTCACTGATCCGTGGGATCTAGCCATCACAGCACCGCGGACGTGATTTTAGTTACTTACAATATCACTTCCACTGCATCCTGTGTAAATGGACTCCGGCAAAGTAGCTCTATTAAAAATAACTGTTAAAAATTTATTTAAAAAATTAAATTTTATCATATATATGCAAACTGGTCTCTCTTGGTCTATAAAGAAGGGAACCATTTAAAAAATCATAAGAATAAAAAAAAAGTCATTAAAATTCTAGCAAGTGCCTCAGTCTGCCAAGGCTCTCAGTGTCAGCTGCTCACTCTTTGTTGAAAGCAGGAGTTCGCAAATGTTAGAGGGGCGTTAGAGGCATGTTAGCACCCTCCCGAGACTTCCCTGGGATGCGCTATGTGAAAGGAATGAGTTCTCTCGCTGTGAGTCAATATTATTTCACCGCGGGTCTGAGAAGCACTACAGTGATGTGCTCCTCGGCATGTCTTGACAATGTTAGGGGCAGCATTGTGACAGTGCATATGCCTGGCCTGGTGCTTGACCCATTCAATGGGGTCATTGTGGATTTATTCTCCTCCTCTCCCTTTGTTGTTGCTTTAAGGGGAAACGTTAGAGGCTCAAACTTGGTAGCCATGTCTTGATGGGAGATTATAGGAGTCCTACTTTTTCTATACACTTCTGACATTTCAATCATCGAAGGTCCATTACTGCTTCAGAGTATTAAATGGAAAGTTCCAGAGGGTGCAATACTCAAGCTATAAATTTCATGCTGTTCTGAGTAGCAAGGTGAAATCACACGGCAACTCACCCTATCTTGTCTGGGGTGTGAGTCATTTTTGGTCAGTGTATCCAGGCAGAGTATACGGCCCGCCATCAGCAGTCATCACGGCTCTCACAGAGACTGTTGCAGCATCATTGTATTTATGTTCAAGTTACCCTTACTCTATGTATTTTTCCTTTCCTTCGTACTCTGTGGCTGGCTGTGTGACTGGGTGACTGGCCCCTGGCATCCTCCTCTCCTTTTCTCACTCCTCCTTTCTCCCCCTAGATTTCTCCTCCTATTTATTCTCTCTTCCCGCCACTCCCTCCTATTTCTCTCTCCTGCTAAGCTATTGGCCATTCAGCTCTTTATTAGACCAATCAGGAGTTTTTGGCAGGCAATGTAACACAGCTTTATAGAGTAAAACAAATGCAACATAAAAGAATGCAACACATTTTTCCATTGTTAAACAAATAGTCCACAGCATAAATGGATGTAACACATCTTAAACTAACATTCCACAACACTCATCAAAGACCATTGCAGAAATCCACAGCTATTCAAAATGAAGAGAACAGCTGACTGGGGGTTGCTCAGCCCTAACTGATACACAGACTTCACAGCCTCTATGCCTAAGGCTCAGGGAATATAATGGAAGATGGCGTGGAAAGGTTGTAAGAAGGTGATGGGACAAGACAGTACAGGGGTCCCTCCATCTTTATTCTTGCTGAGGCCATTTTAGGTTTAACTAGAATTTGGTCTCCTTGATGGGAAGCCCCTTGGGAAAATTCCCAATTTTATTCTAGGTACCTGATGTAAAGATGCCCCAAGCTAACTTAGCTTCTGTTAAGCTGCTTGTTTGCACAAAACCTCCCCCAGCAGCTGCCAGATGAGATACCAGGATATGGTTTGTGCCTTTAAGATCTTCTTCCTCTAAATACTCAGCACTTCGCTGGAGATCTGAATACCTGAGTGTTGTCTAGCCAGCTGGAGTAAAGACTTTCAATTGGTTATGAATTTTCATTTGGTTAGGAGTGGTCATCTCTGTGGGCTCCCTGTAACAAGAGGGCCAGGGAGTCTGCCATAAGATTGTATCTTCTAGCTATAATGCGGAATTTACACTTGAACCTGCCACAATATGACTGCTTCAACAAGACCTGAACAATGTCGTCAGTTGAAATGTATGCATGGATGGGGGGCGGGGTCACCCCGGCTCTATCCTAGGTAAAGATCCACAGGCAACTAAAGACTACTCAGAGAGGAAGAATCAGTCTTCCCCAGGGATGAGCATCCCAAATGGTTAACACCCAAGCAGCACTAAATGGACTTGGCAAATAATTATGCATATATATTATTAAAAATAGAATGTCATGAATTTGAGAGGGAATGGGGAAGGCATGGGAGGGGTTGGATAAAGAAGAGGGAAAGGACAAATGTTGTGATTATACTTCAATTAAATAAAAAAATATTACAAAGCACGCATAGCTAAAAATATGTTCAAAATAAGACAATATGTATTTTCAGTTCATTTTTGTCAAACACAGACATATTTGATATCTGTATAATTACTATCTGTCTATGAGTGTATTACAGTTCTTATATCCTGGAAATAAGTTTAACAAACTTTTATAACAGATTACAAAAAAAGAATCATTGTACTTCAAAACCTCCGGCCAACACCTCTCATGTTTGAGTAGGAGAAATATCTAAAGACCAACAACTGTGGGGGCTTCTCAGGCTTAGTGCCTCATGACCTCACCGGCTCTCCTTTCTTGGGCCTGGCTAACATCTCCTGGTCTTAACGTTCCTCCATGAACACACCAAGCTCTGTCTGACCCGAGGATCTTTGTGCTCCCTACTGTCCCTGCTTACCTGTCCTTCCAGTCACTGATGCAATTCTACATGCTGCATCCAAAGCAGCTCTACCTGTACGACTGCTTGCTATTATGCCACTGTGTGTCTACTGCCTGTCTTTTATAATCTATGCCCTCCTACTTTAATTGTGAGCTCCATGACAACGTGGATCCTGCTCACCAACAGAATGCCAGACTACAGTGTCCTCATCAACTGGATTTTATCATTTCATTTCTATGTTAACGCGTCAGTCTGAGCATTTTCCATGTTTTATGAGCAAGGAAGTAGAGAGGCAGGGTTGCAAGGACAGCCCGCTTGTTTATCTCCACCGCCCGGCTAGCTTAGCCCCAGAATAATCACACAGAAACTGTATTAATTAAATCACTGCTTGGTCCATTAGCTCTATCTTCTTATTGGCTAACTCTTATATTAATTTAACCCATTTCTATTAATCTTTGTATATTGCCACGTGGCAGTGGCTTACCGGCAAGATTTTAACCAGTGTCCATATCAGGCAGAGGATCCATGGCGTCTCTCTCTGATTCTGTCTCCCATTCCACATGGGGGCCAAGGCAGAGTGCTTACAAGTGGCTTCTCTGAGGTTATACCACCAGTGGGCAGCAGCCTTTAAATTTGAACCTGGTAGTTTACCTCTTGGGCCATCATACTTAGGTCCCAAGGATAAAGTTTAAGAGTGTTTAGATGCTAAACCCAGGCCATGTGGGAAAAGATCACAAAACTCCTACCGAAGCTTCCTGATCATGCTGTATGCTGAAGTAAGTGGAGCTGGACTCCAGAATCCTGGTTTTGGAGGCTGGAGATTAGTTTATCTCCTGTCAGTCAGTAGAACGGTGACTGAACTGAGTCCCCACTCAGTCACATCTTACAGACTTTTTTGTGTGATCAGAATGTGTAGGGCAAACCTAATAATTAACTTCGCCATCCAGCTCAGCAATTATATAGCTAACATCAGAGCCTGGCTTGCGGTTCTGCCAACTGTGAGTCTTGTTTGCTTCTGCCGGCTCGGAGACCATGCTGTGTTGTCAGCCCAGCAAATGCTGGTTTTATTTCTCCCATCCTATTACATATCCATGAAACGGAGCCATTTATGGCATCTGCATTAAGGGCTTGTTATGGGGATGAGCTATCAGTTCAGCCTATGTGTTCCTTTCATTCTCCAGCAAAGCACAAGGAGCTATTCACACCGTGGGCTTAACCCATCCTTCCACGTCTCTCTCAGTTCCTGGTCCAAATAGTTAATTCTTTGCGTTTGCAAAGAAGCTTAGGACGGTGTTTGGAGTGCTATAAATGCACAGGACCTGGCAATAGCAACAGCCGTGGGATCATCGCTCCTCTACCAGGAAGCTGAAGGTAACAGAAAACCTAGCTCAAGCGGATGACAGCAGGATGCAATCACATCTCCCAACCCAGAAAGAAGCTGTAAGACAGCGCTCCCAGGGCGGTTACATCAGTGTGTGAAAGACATTGTGAAGGGTCCCCATGCCCCCACACCCCTATGGTTTCTGCTGGTATCATTCATGTTTCCATTTTCCATATCATCAACCATTCTGTGCACATTACAAAAAAAGTGGGGGCCCTGCCCTCCAGTGCATTTTCACTGAGGAAAAAGTTCCTCTCAACCTCCCTTGTGTCTGCCGTGACAGTGTATGCCTGCAGTACCAGCACTCAGAAAGCTTAGGCAGGTGGATTCATGAGTTCAAGGCCAGTCTGGACTATGTAGAAACACCTCATCTCAAAAACAAAAGCTCCCTTCCTTGAGACTTCAAAGGGCTTTTGTAATAGGCATGTCAACGTGCTGAGTCAACCTGTCCCTGGAAATACAGGAGAATGAGTGACATGGTTTCATAACACAAGACTAATGCTCCATCTTTATGGTAGCGCCAGAATTATTATTGTTCTGTGATGTGGACTACCATTGACTAATTATCAAAGTTATAGAGAGATGAAAAAAAGGGCAGTATCCGGCCCTCTGCTGGGGAGCTGATCTTCACCCTGTCACTCAGCGCCAGTCACCACAGGACATTGTAAAGTACCAGGTAGTCAAATGTTGACTTGAAGTACCCACTGAACTCTTCATTGGCTAGGGGGCATTGAGGCTAAACGGCTTAATTTCTACTTATTTATTTATGGAATTTTAGTGGTGATGAGAGTGATGACTATAACAGCAATAGTCCCTACCTTTGTCGTTCACTCGTATGGCACGTGTCATGTTAGGTGTGTCACACGCATTGGCCAATTTAATTCTCACGCTAACCTGTCTCATCCAGGCACAGATCACATTTCACAAGTAACCAGTAAGTGGTGGAACCAATAACCGCAGCTGATTGGTCTGTAGTAAAAACCCACACTGAATTGCCTGAGGGATGGAGCCTCTGTTTCCTGGTCAGCATCACCATTTCTTCATCTGTGATATAACACAAGAAGACCCCACTTCCCAGGGTTTGGGGGAAAACCAAGTAATACTGAGGGTGAGAACTTCTAAGGAAAACTGAATTGTTAGTAGCAGTTTTCTTTGTTCGGGCTACAAACAGCTTAGCTCAGTACCTCATCAGGTTTCCACCGTTCTCTGTCTCCCTCAAAGAGTCTGAATTCTTAGTTGTTTTCCTTCTCCACAGCCCCACTCTGATGACTGCGCACCACTCTGTAAATGTTCTGGGGCCACAGCTACTTCCACAGGGACAACTAGGTCATCTGATGAGCTCAGACGTGTCAAGGGGGACTGGTATTGGAGGTGCTGAGAGGCTGCAGTCCCCGCTCCTTATCAGTTTCCCTCGTGTCTTTCTCAGTATTTCACCCTTCAAAGTGTTGACTTTGATAACTGCTCCAGGAAGCAGCTTCTCTCTTCTCCCACCTCACCTGATCTTCTGCTGCAGTGTTAGTAGATTAAGAATGATTTTGCTCCACAGGGGACACTCAGCATTGTCTGGAGGTATTTTTAGTCGTAATAACTAGAAAATGGAACAAAAGTCCTGAAATCTGAGGAAAAGAGACCTGCTCGGCACTCTTTAGTGCACAGGACAGCACTCCACAGTGCACAGGATAGCACCTCACAGTGCACAGGGCAGCACCTCACAGTGCACAGGACAGCACCCCACAGTGCACAGGGCAGCACCCCACAGTGCACAGGACAGCACCCTGCAGAGCACAGGACAGCACCTCACAGGGCACAGAACAACACCCCACAGTGCACAGGGCAGCACCTCATTGTGCACAGGAGAGCACCCCACAGTGCACAGGACAGCACCCCACAGTGTGCAGGAAAGTGCCCCACAGTACACATGACAGCACCCCTGCAGTGCACAGGACAGCACCCCATAGTGCACAGGACAGCACCCCACAGTGCATAGGATGGCAGCCCACAGTGACAGGATAACACCCACAGTGCACAGGGCAACACCTCATTGTGCACAGTAAAGCACCCTGCAGAGCACAGGACAGCACCCCACAGTACACACAACAACACCCCTGCAGTGTACAGGACAGCAGCCCACAGTGACAGGATAACACCCACAGTGCATAGGGCAGTACCCTGCCGAGCACAGGACAGCACAATGACACTATGATGCCCCCCCACAGTGCACAGGATGGCACACCACAGTGACAGGGCAGCACCCTGCAGAGAATGATCCTGCCTACAACAGCAATAGTGCAGAGGTCAAGGCATCCTGCCACAGAGTCCTTTAGGATTTTGTGCTCTGCAGATTAAATGAAGGAGAGTTGAAAGCTTTGCTTAGTTTCATGGTTTTAAAGCAGCTTCATGGGCCACACTTTTTTGTTTTCTTGGGATTCAAGACTCAGTTTGGCTGAGAGATCTTGTCCCCTAGTCATGGAGTAGGTGGACAATATTTCACTTATACTTCTGCTTTCAGCAGTTAGTCAAGGGTGAATAAACACCCACATATGACCTTCAGAAGCCTCCAAAGGGCTGGGGAGCTGGCTCAGCTCGGAGCACTGCATGCTCTTCCAGAGGATCTGGGTTTGGTTCTCAGCACCCATGTCAGGGAGCTCACAACTGCCTGTAGCACTAACTCCAGGAGATCTCACACACTCTTCTGGTTTCTATTGGCACACACACACACACACACACACACACACACACCTTAAAAATAGAGGTCTTCCAGGGTTTTGTGGATTTTTTGTTTGTTTGTTTTGTTTTGATTTGTTTTTAAATGGAAACAGTAGAAAGTTCTATTTCTTCTCTGGACCCAAGGATGTTAGCATGGATACTAAGGTTACATAAATCCATAGGAATCCAAATTATGAGATGTGAAATTGTGTGCAGAGGCAGTGGACATGGGCTAAGATGTGGACAACTGGAGGCCACTGGCTGCTCCAGCCATTTCTTTCTATCTTCTGTGTCCCCTTCTCACACATCCTTCTCTTCCTCTTTTGGTACTCCACTGTCAGAGCTGGTAGGTCTTCCATAGTTCCATAGGTCCCAGACACTATGCCTAATACTCTTGTCTTGACTATTGTCTGCTGTTCATGCTGGAAATTTTCTTTTGCCCTCCCTCCAAGTTCACCTGTTACTAGAGTTTTAAATGAATAATTGTTGAACTTTTAGGACTTATGTGTTTCATTTGGTTATTTTTTATTTCTTTATGTTTTTTGGAGAGAGGCTAATGTTATTTATTTGTTGATGCTGTTTATTTGTTCAGGTTTTCTATATATTTTTTCATTAATAGATGCTTAAAATTCATTGTCAGAGCATTCTGACCTGTGGGGCATGTCATTGTTGCTATCTCCCTGTTTTATTTTTTCATTCAGTTGGGATCTTCCTTGATGAGTTATTTCTTCTTTATTGTAGCCTAGGCACTTGTATTATGAGACTCACAGAAGGCTAGATTTTGTACATTATTTCAACTTCATCATTGTTACTAAAAAATGCAACCCTTTTCTGGCAGGGAAAGCTGAGGTGTTACCAGCTGGTAGTTGGAGGTAGGAGTCATACGTCTCCTTTACACATGATGTCCAGGACTTTTGACTTCTACTTAACAGGAAGAATAAAAAAAGGCATGTGTACTTTACTAGCCTGAAAATCAATTTCTTTCATTTACGAAGCATTGGTGGCCAAAAAGCAACACAAAATTACATTGCGCACATTATGATCACACTCAGCCAAGTCAGAATCCCGAATCTCCTCCTTACAGGCCTTGCTGAGAGCCTAAGGCAATACACGGCACAGCTGTAAACACCACCATGTGCCTTCTCCCATTGAGCCTTCACTTGGTGGAGCTGATTCTTATCTACATGTGGCATATGAGAACGAACCCTTGGGGCAGCCAAGTAAAAATTCCAACATCATTCGGTTCTAAACTTTCTAGCACACCATGGAAGAAACAGAGCCACAGCAGGGGGTGGGGGATCGATAGCAGGGATGGAAGTTAGCATGAGAAATGAGAGGATCAGAGAGCATGGTGGCCAGGTGGTACCATAAGACCTTGGATTTGGTCCCGACTAAGTCACCAGGTTAGTTGTGTCATTTTGGACAAATTACCTAACTGTCTGAGGTCCTCCTTTCTGGAGAATTAAATACAGGGTTAAATGCCATCCGAGTCACTTTTCATTGGTACAGTTTTATAGTGACCCTAAGACACATTAATTTCCAAGGACACTCTAGACCTAGAGCAGGAAATCGAAGACATGTTTAACTCAGAGACAAAGAGGCGTGAACATGAGTATATAACATGCGTGCTGACAAACACTTCAGCACAAACTGTGGTCAAAGGGAGAACACGGGCCACCATCCCCTGGTCACTTTAGATGCCCCCAGGTCATGCAATGGTTTGGACTGCTTCCTCTCTTTGGTGAGGTTACTGTCTATGAGAGAAGGAGCGAAGGCCTCCTGTTTCTGCTTTGGTGCCTTGGCCTGACTTTACATATTTCTGTGTTGTCTCCCATAAGTTGTCTTACTAAAGATTTGCCTGTGGGAGCTGGAGAGCTGACTCCGTCTGTAAGGTGCTTGCCGTGGAAGTATGGGACCTGAGTGTAGATCCCTACATCAGCGTTTGGTGTGATGACATATTCCTTTAATCCCAGCATCCAGGAAGCAGACACATAAAGAAACCTGAGGTTTTCTAGCTGGCCAGTCTAGCCAGGATGGTGAGCCTCAGGTTCAATGAGAGATGCCATTCCAACAAAACAACATAGGGGGTGGGGAATGGCTCAGCATTTAAGACTGTTGACTGCTGTTGCAGAGGAACCAAGTTGGGGAGCCAAGAATTGTGCAAGGATATCAGGTGTTAAGGTGGCAGAGGACAGATAGTATCTTTGTTGTCCACCTGCACCGGCCTTCATTTATGACACCATATTGCTTTATTTTGCCCTGTGTATTCTTTATCTTTGCAATACTAAAGCCCAGTACAGCATTGAGAGCAAAGTAGATGGTGAATAACTATTTGAATGAATATTTAAAAAAGGGTTGAGGGAAGAAAGACTATGGAAGTGTGCTCTGGAAAAAGGTGAATAAAAGAAAGGATGCAGAACGGGTAAACTGTGTGGATAGAGGCATCAAGAGGCACAGGTGGATGGACAGTTGCATGAGAGGTCATCTTGAAATGTGCAGTAGGGGCATAAAGTGTTAGCTATCATAGGCCACGTTAAATAGGGGCATAAACAATCTCTGGAAGCTTCCTCCTTCATAACTACCTGTGCAGCTAGTAGAGTCCCTGAGCCTGACTGGGAAGCATATGTTTTTAGTTCCTCTGATTTAATTCTGGAAAATACCTCTATATCATAGGGGCAGTATATAGAGGTGGGTTCCATTGCAGGAATCTTTGAACAATGTGGTTCTTGTAGTTGAAAGGACAGACAGAAGCCATTGCAGACCAAGTACAGCTCGAAATGGGACAAATTGAGTCTGCACCATTTACCAGCTGAATGACCCTAGGTGGGCTTCCATGCCATGAAGACTCTGTTTCCAAGTGAGGGCATTTTTGTACCTATTTTACAAAACTATTTCAAGAGTTAAGTGAAATAATATATGTATAGTAAAGTCTTCTGTCAATTCTCTATAAATGGTAGCTGAATTACTACTGTTATTGAGAAGTTTTAAATTGAGAAGAACTGCATTTGCTTCTCAAGCCAGGGAAGGATCTGCTTACTAGTTTTGCAGCTTTGTGGGTCATTACATCTTTTCTTTCCCTCTGTTCCTTCTACCTCTTTCATCACTCATGTACTAAGCGTCAGGTCATGCGCTGGCTGAGGATGTTGCGGATATGCCATAACTAAATTGGGATAATGCACAGTAAATTAGGAGAAACAGAAGCAGCAACTACAGCCCCTGGGTGAGAAGAGCTAAGCTGTGTAACAAATCTGCTTTTGTAACTCAACCCCTGGCTCCACCTCTTATTAGCATATGGGCCTAAGCAAGTCACTTAATCTTTTTAGACTCAGACTCCCTTCCTATTGGTAAAATGGGTTGACGGAAACAAAATGTGCCTGCTGTGACATATCAAATCTTTAGCATGGTATCTGGCGTTCATAAAAGTTTGAGAAATATTTACATCTGCATAATGAGGATATTAACGCCGTTCTGTCTTCTTTTTACAAATCTTTATCTACATACAAACCAGAGCAGGAGGCAGGCTAGCTGCAGATCTTCATTTCTCCCTCCTCTCCTCCAAATCCAGTCTCCCAGTCTCCCTCCCCCACAGCTCTGCAGCAGACCACCTGCTGTGGTCTCCCCTTCCTCTTGCCACTATTTCCAGGGGACTAAGTAGAGCCTTGTGGAAGACCCTGCTTTCCTCCCTCCTGTGTGTGCCCTTAGCCCTTCCCTTCCTCTACCTCCTCCCCATTCCTAAGTATCAGCTCCCAATACCTACATTGTACCAAGGACTCCTCAGTGGCCGTGCTTCACAGGATCCCCAAAGCATTCCCTACCAGTCAACACACAGCTACAACATCCCCTTATGAACCAGAGAGGGCAACAGAAACAAAGAACCAAAACGGCTACCCAACAAAGACAAGACCAGATATCAACACCTAGAACTACAATCGTCCCAAACTCACATGTCTATATGCCAATGTAAAAACGCAATCAATACCAACCAGGACAATAGATCCCCACTAGATCCTTGGAGCCCTACTACAATAGGCCCTGAGAATGCAACATAGCTGGAGCACAGGGCAAGGACCTAGGTTTTATAAATTCATAAAAGGTCTTTAAAGAGGAAATAAAAAATCCATTAAAAAAATCTATGAAAATATGAACAAATGGCGGGAGGAAATTAAGTAAAACATTTCAAAGTAAAAATAGAATTAATAAAGAAAACCCAAACTGACAGAAATCTGGAAATGAAAAAAATTTGAGAAGTCGAACAGGACCCTCAGAGGCAAGCCTCAACAACAGAATATAAGAGATGGAAGAGAGAATCGCAGACAATGAAGACAAGATAGAAGAAATGGATACATCGGCCAAAGAAAATGTTAGATCTAAAATAATCCAGGAAACCTGAGACGTTATACCAAGACCAAATCTGAGAATAATAGAAATAGAGGAAGGGGAAGGTATGGAAAATATTTTCAACAAAACCAGAGAAGAAAATTTCCGTAACCTAGAGAAGGAGATGCCGATCAAGGTACGAGAAGCATCCAGAATACCAAATAGATAGGACCAGGAAAGAACATCTCCTTGGCACATGATAATCAAATCACTAAAAGTACAGAACAGAGAATGAATATTAAAAGATGCAAGGGAAAAAGATGAAGTGGCATATAAAAGCAGACCTATTAGAATTACATCGAACTTCTCAACAGACTTTAAATGTAAGGAGGACATGAACAGATGTGCTGCAGATGCTAATAGACCATAGATGTCAGGTCAGACTACTATACTTAGAAAAACTTTCTGTCACAATAGATGGAGAAAGAAAGACTTTTGAAGATAAAATCCAATTTTAAGAGTATTTATCTACAAATGCAGACCTACAAAGGCTAGGAGGAAAACTTCAGTCTGAAGATATTAACCACACTCAAGAAAACACAAGGAATAAATAATTCCAGGCCATCAAATCAAAAGAGGGGAGAGAATATATATACACACACACACATACACACACACCACACACACCCTAATATCAAGATTGACATTACCTTAGAGTAAAAGAATGGAAAAAGATATTCCAAGAAAACGGCCCTAAGTGGCAAGCTGATATAGTCATTTTAGTATCTGACAAATAGACTTTACGCCAAAACTAAGCAGAAGCGATTGGGAAGAACACTGCGTACTCATCAAAGAAAAATCCGCCAAGTGGTCTTTGGAATTCATAATGTCTATACACCAAACACAAGGACACCCAAGTTCATAAAAGAAGCCCAGCTACAACCAAGATCATATATTGACCCTCACACACTGCTAGTGGGCTTCTTTGGTACTCTGTTCTCTCCAATAGACAGGTGATTTAGACAAAAACTAAACAGAGAAATGTTGGAGCAAACTGGTATCATAAACCAAATGGATCTAACAGATATTTACAGACTATTTCACCCAAACACAAAGAATACACCTTGTTGGCATCCCATGGAACTTTCTCCAAAATTGAATACATATTTGAAAACAAAGCAAGTCTCAACAGATACAAGATAATTGAAATAATACTCTGTGTCCTACATGGCCACCACAGATTAAATCTGGAGATAAAAAATATCCATGAACAACAGAAAAATTGCAAACTCATGAAAACTGAGCAACTTAATACTGAATGAAAACTGAGTTAAGATAGAAATAAAGAAAGAAATTTATAAATTTCATTCTAAAATAGAATGAAAATAAATACACAACAACCCTAAACTCATAGGACACAATGAAGACAGTTCTAAGAGTCAAGTTCATGGCACTAAGTGCTTATATAAAAAACTGGAGAGAATTTACACTAGCAACTTAACAGCACATATGAAAACTCTAGAACAAAAGAAGAAATCACACTCAAAAGAAGTAGTTGGCAATAAATAATCAAAATTGGGGCTGAATCAATAACATAAAAACAAATAGACAAACGAAAAAGACAGTACGAAGATTCAATGAAACAAAGAGTTTGTTCTTTGACAAAAACCAGTAAGACAGACAAACTCTTAGCCAAATTAACTAAAAGGTGGTGAGAAGCTCCAAATGAACAAAATTAGAGATGAAAAGGGGGACATGACATCAGAAACTGAAGAACTCCAGAAAGTCATGAAGTTATATATTAAAAACCTGTACTCCACCAAATTAGAAAGTAAAAAGTAATGGATATGTTTTATTTTTTCTTGATACATGCCACCTACCAAAGTTAAATCAAGATCATCTAAGCAATGTAATCAGACCTATAACTCCTGGTTAATAGAAACAATGATTAAAAGTCTCTCAACCATAAGAAGCCCAAGGCCAGATGATTTTAGTAAAAAATTCTAGCATGCTTTCAAAGAAGCATTAATGCTAGGACTCCTTAAATTATTCTATAAAACAGAAGCAACATTGCCAGATTTGTTTTATGAGGTCACAGTTGTCCTGATACCCAAACCCCATAACAACCCAACAAAGAAAATTATAAATCAGATTCCCTTATGTAATAGATGTAAAAATTATCCATAATATACTTGAAAAACACATCTAAGAACACATCAATAAGGTCACCCACTGTGATCAAGTAGGCTTCATCCAAGAGATGCAGGGATGGTTTAACATATATAAATTGATAAATGTAGTCTATCATATAAGTGGACTGAAAGACAAAACCACATTATTATCTCATTAGACACATAAAAAATTTTTAACAAAATACAATTCCCCTTCATAATAAAAGTTATGGAGGGAGTAGGGATAAAAATGACATACCTCAGGATAATAAAGGCAATTTACAGCAATTCCATAGCCAACATCTACTTAAATGAGAGAAACTCAAAACTAAATTCAAGGTTGTCCACTCTCTCCATACCTACTCAATAGAATCTTGAAGTCTTAGAGCAATGGGACAACTGATGGAGATCAAGGGGATACAAATGGGAAGGGAGAAGTCAGATACCTCTATTTGCAGGTGGTACAATAGTATACAAAAGTGGCCCTTAAAATTCCACCTATAGTTGATAAGAACTTTCAGCAAAGTAGCAGGATACAAAATTAGCAGACAAAAACCAGTAGCCCTCCTATTACAAAGGACAAACTACTGAGAAAAAAAAAGAGAGAGAGAGAGAGAAACAATACCCTTCACCATAGCCTTGAAAAATATCAAATATCTAGGGGGTTATTCTAGCATTGCAAGTGAAAGATTTATATGATAACACTTCAAGTCACTAAAGAAAAAATTAAAGAAGATATCAGAGGATGGAACAATCTCCTATATTCATGGATTGGTATTATTAGTGTAGTAAAAATGGCCGTATTATCAAAAGCAGTATATAGATTCAATGTAATCCCCATAAAAATTCCAGTACAATTCTTCCCAGAACTTGAAAGAACAATTTTCAACTTCATAATGAAACATAAAATTCCCAGGATAGCTAAACTAATCCTGAATAATCAGAGAACTGCCAATCTCAAATAGTACTACAAACTTATAGTAATTAAAAACAACAGACACAGTGATTAACGAAATTGAATCAAAGGTGAGACAGAAATACACACAGGAAAAAAGACAGCATCTTCAAGAAATGGTGCTGGTCAAATTAGATCACTGCATGCCGAAGGATCAAAAATAAATATATGCTTATCACCCTGCACAAAACTCAAATGGATAAATGACCCCAATATAACGCCAGATGTACTGAACCTGAAAAACAGAGAAATAACCTTGAACTCATCTGCAAAGGAAAAGAGTTTCTGAATGGGCACTAACATCAGCAATTGTTAAATGGAACCTCATGAACCTGAGACGCTTCTGTACAGCAAGGACACCGACATTCAGACGAGGCAGCAGCCTTCACAATGGGGAAACATATTTACCAACTACACATCCAAGAGAAGGCTAATATCTCAAATATATAAATAACTAAAAAAAAACCCTGACTATCAAGAAAACATCTCTATTTTTAAAAAATGGGGTAGGGAGCTAAGCAGAGAATTCTCCAAAGAGGAAACTAAATGACTGAGAAGCATGTAAATTAACGCTCAATGTCTCAAGTCCTCAGGGAAATGCAAATCAAAACTTCTTTGAGATTTCATTTTAATTCAGAATGGCTAAGATTAATAAAACAAATGATATCTCATGCTGGCAAGGATGTGGAATAAGGGGAACATTCATCCATTGTTGGTGGGATGACATCTTGTACAGCCATTATGGAAATCAGTGTGGCAGTTCATGAAGAGGTTAGGGATAGATTGATCTCAAGATCCAGCGCTAACACCCTTGGGCATAAACCCAAAGGACAGTAAGCTCTGCAATAGCAATACTAGCTCAGCTATGCTCACTGCTGCTCTATTCATAATAGCCAGAAATTAGAAACAACCTAAATGTCTTTCAACGGATAAATGGAAATAGAAAATGTGGAATATGTATGTATTACATATTATTACATGTATAATGTATACATGATTTCATTAAAAATTAAAAATTAAATCAGGAAATCCACAGGTAAATGAATAGAAATATAAAAAAAGTCATCCCGAGTTAGGTAACCAAATCCAGAAAGACAACTATGAAGTGTGTGTGTGTGTGTGTGTGTGTGTGTGTGTGTGTGTGTGTGTTTGATGTTATGGCATTGATAAGCAAGTTACAATCTGTAGAACCATAGAGGTTTGGTATAGAGAAAGGGACTTTCAGGGAGGGACAGATGTCCCTAGAAAATGGGAATAGAATATATAGTTATAGCTGAATGAGAAGGGTTGAAATGGTTGTGTCAAATGGGGAGGGGGAGGAATAACAGGGAGGGACAGCTAAAATTAAGGGTAATTTGAGGGGTCACATGGAAACCTAATGCAGTAGAAGCCTCTTTATACACACACTCCACACAGACACACAGACACACACACACACACACACACACACACACACACACACCCTCTTTCTCTCACTCACTCACACATACACACAAATGAATGAAGGTAATCTAAATGAAATCCCCAAACAACAGGGGATAAAGAGCCCCAGCTGGATATCTGTCATCACCAAATGAGGTTTTAGTACCAGGAATCGGTTATATCTAATCAAGTTATTGGTCAAAGGGTTCCACAGAAACCTTCAAACAACCCAGGTTGTTGCAAAGGCCATAGGCTGTTCTCCACAAACTGACAAGACTCTATTGCTGGAAATAACACTTAGACACTTCATTAAACATGTAGAGGTCGAGCTGGTGCCTACCTAGAGCCTCCATCTCCTACTGACTTATATCTTTGGTACCAGAAGGTACTCTTCACACTACCAAAGGAGAAACATGAACACTGCTGCAAACCCTTTGATCTGCAATTGCGTCCTGCCTGCAAGATAAACTAGGGCAATGGTGGCACAGAGCTTGTGGGAGCAACCAACCAATATCTGATTTAACTTAAGACCCATTCCATGAAGTGGAGCCTATACCCAGCACTGCTTGGGTGACCAAAACCCGAGACTAGATAACAAAGCAACCTAGTAGTATTGGTAAAACCAGATACTACTGTTGTGCAAAAGGAACCTGGCAATAAGATGACTCATAGTGACATTCTGTTAAACTCATAGATCAGTACCTTGTTCGACCATCATCAGAGAATCTTCTTCCTACAGTAGAGGGGAACAGATACAGAGATCCACATCCAGATAACAGGCAGAGAGTGAGAGACCGTGGAACATGCGGTCATAAACAGGATGACTCCACCAAATCCATTCTCCCAGGGCTCAGGGAATCCTGTGGAAAGACTGTGAGAGTCATTGGGCAGGGAGAGCACCAAGGAAACAAGGCCTTCTAAGCAAAGCACGATTGATGCACATATTAACTCACCAAGACTGAGGCAGCGTGGACAGGGCCTGCACAGGTTGGCACCAGATGGGGTCCTAGAGCTGTAAGGAGAAGTAGGCATATGTCCCATCCCTAAACCACAAGCAATCTCCAATTGATAACCACTTGAAAATGAGAGTCTTACTAGGGAAATAAACTGCTCCTAAGGGTAGGCTGCATGCCCAGGGGTGGATGGCCAACAGGAAACAAACTCAACAGTGTCTTTGGAGATTCTTTGTTTCATCATATCCTATCAGGACTTTTAACTTAATTTTAGTTTTTGCTTTTATTTATTTTATTTATTTATTTGTTTTTTACCCTGTGAGTATGGGTTATAGCTTTGCGATTTTGTGTATGGAATTCCAAAATTCCATAATTTTATGGAACATGCAAAAGAAATGGGCTCTATGACTATATCTGTTTCTTATGCCTTTTCTTGGGCTCCTTTCCTTCTGTTTGTTTCTTTTTGTTTCATCTTATCATATTTTATTATTATCCCACAGATGCTTTGTTTTCTAATGAGATAGAGAGAGGGCGGGCGGGAATGAGAGGGGAGAGGAGGAGGAACAGGGGATGGAGAGTGAAGGGAGGATAAGTTGTATTCAGGATATACTGTATAAAAATATATTTTCAATAAAATAAAAACCCTTTAGTTTATGATTACTGTGTTGAGTTGTGTGTATATGTGGAGACATGCTCACACACCGCGTGATGGGAAGGTCAGAAGACAACTTCCTGGAATTGGTCTTCTTCTACCCATGGGTTCTTGGGATTGAACTCATTATCAGGCCTGCATGGCAAACACCTTAACCTGCTGAGTCATCTCACCATCCTCCCGTTCTCTCTTCTTATGTCACATGCATGATTATGAAGGGGGGGGGATGCTGAAAATGAGTAGGTTATAAAGATGTGAAATTAAATGTTCCTTCTAAACTGCTGGAGAAGACAGCATGACATGCAAGTCACTTATCACTCAGTGTTCTGGATAAGGTGATCCTGAAGTGAGCCTTTGTTGAAATATCGTTAAAGAAGTAGAGTGTGTCCTCTCCTTCTTCCTGTCTGAGGAAGCTCTGCCTCTAGCATATTCTACAGCCAGGAGGGAAGGGAGAGGAAGCCTGGAATGAGAGGATGAAGAGGAAAGCATGGTGACAACATGAAACTTATTTTCTAGGGTGCTGCTTGCAATGCCATGCCTGTCTCCTTACGCCACCCACAGGTCATCTCCTGACACAGCTGTTGGGCCTGAGAGCGAAGGAGACAGAGAAATACATAGCTGACAGGGGAAGGCCTTAGGAGCAGAAAGCTCTGTAGCAAGCTCTCCTTGGATCACCAACCAGCTCCCAAATCATGGCACAGAGACGTAATAGTTATGAATGATTGGCCATACTTTAGGCTTGCCCCAACTGGCTCTTATAACTTACTTTAACCTGTTTCTCTTCATTTACATTTTGTCTCAGGGCTTTCTCCTTTCTTTCATCTGTATGTCTTATTTTCCTGATTCTTCTATGTCTGGGTGGCCATGGGCATCTACCTGTCTTTCTCCCTCATTCTCCTCTCCCTCTTCTGTTCTGAATTTCCTCCTCCCACTTATTCTCTGCCTGCCAGCTGTGCCTGTCCCTCCTTTGCCTAACCATTGGACATTCATCTTTTTATTAGACCAATCAAGTGTCTTAAATAGGCAAGGTGAAACTGCAACACATTGAACAAATGCAGCATAAACAAATGTAACACATATGTACATAGTTAAAGTAATATTCCATGACAAAGCTCTACTGTGAAGAGATGCTGTGGAGATGATAGAGCTGGTAGAGTTGTGGGCTTAGGCTACTGTGATTCTGTTTGCAGCTCCCATGGCCTCCACTCTTCTTTTTCATCCATCCACCCATCCATCCATCCATCCATCCATCCATCCATCCATCCATCCAAACATTTCAGGTGTCCATTAGTGCTCCATTGCTGTGCCCGGCAGTGTAGATGAAGAAGACATGATGTCCTTTGTGTCTTCCAAGAGCTTATTTAAGGGTCTTGAATTCAAATATTCATGCTAAGTTAGCATTAGCTACTGTTCTAAACTATGCCCAGCGTTTCTGCAGCTTTCACATAGAAAAAAGATTACCTCTTTGTTCACTCATTGGTGAACAGCCCAGTGTGCTGTTCTGGGCTCACAGAAGAGAGTGTGCCTCTTCTCCATGAAGTCACTTAGAAACCTCGGTTGATGATAGCTTCCTCTTGTTGCTCAGTTGCCTGGGGCATCGATACCCAGACAACAGATAAAAGAAAAGAGGCCCAGAATGCAAGTTTTTCATGGGCCAGGACTGGAAGTGACCCATATCATTCTCATTCTCATTGGCCAAAACATAGTATTGTGATTATGCAAATTACAAACAGGTTGAGGAGGGAGATTTAATTGACCTGTTAGCTCAGGAAAAACAAAAGGTTTGGTTCCAGTGTGTTTGCCTGTACTTTAGGAATTTGAGGAGCATGAATGAAATGGGGAGCTAGACTCTTCTTAGTGCTGCCTTAGCAGAGTCCATTGTGCTGATCAGCCTCCCATCACTATAACAAAATATCCGAGAAAATCAATTTATGAAGAGAAAAGGATTACTTTTGGCTCATATCTTTGGAGATTTAAGTTCATTATCTGTTATTCCTGTGGCTACTGGACCTCTGTCAAGGAGGAATATCATAGCAGGTGTGTGTGTGTGTGTGTGTGTGTGTGTGTGTGTGTAAAATGAACCTTATGACCAGGGAGCAAAAGTGTGAGGAGGGATCTGGAGTCTCATGATTGCCTTTGATGACCTGAAGACTAAGTAGAAATACTAGCCTTTGTGTCCTGAAGATTCCATCACTCTCCAGTACCCTGGAGACAAGACTTTAACACATAGGGCTTTGGGGGCACTCAAGAACCAGACAATAGCGACTGTAGAGTAGTTTATAGAGAAAATACATTTGTTTCTCTTGGTGCTAGATGCTGGGAAGTTCAATACCAAGGTGCTGGACCCTGGTGCTGACTTAGTCATTACATCATTCCATAGCAGAAGGTAGAATGGAAAGAGAAGGAGAGAGAGAGAGAGAGAGAGAGAGAGAGAGAGAGAGAGAGAGAGAGAGATATTCCAAGGTAACTAACCAACTCCCTCAATAACAGCAGTAGTCCTCCATCCAAGTTGGCATAGCTCTTGATCTAAGACCCTCTGGAACGTCCCACTTCCTGTTCCTCTTGCACTGGGGATTAAGTTTTCAATACCTGAACTTCTGAGGGACATTCAAGCCTCAGCTTTGGGGTCAGTCAGGATCATGAGGGTCGGGGTATTTGTGACTTAACTCCGGGCACCATTGTCACACTGGAGGGGTTGCCCTGCTGTTTGGCTTTTTATCAGGAGAAACTGAAACTGTGGATTTGTAAGTGCAGTTTTCCAGTTCTTCAATGCTGACAGTTAATTACAAAATTCAAGTGTAGACAATTTTCTGCCTGCCAAACCAAGCAGCTTGCAGGCCAAATGTGGCTCACTGGTGCCAGCTTTTGACCTGTGGATGATGGCTCAGCCAGGAAGGTGCGCACAAGTAGCTGCAGCCCAGTGTGATCACTGGCACACTGCACTCAGCCATTCGTTAGCTCCTAATAGTCCCTGCGCATCGACTATACATCTAGTAAGAGACAAAGGTATGAGTAAGGCGATTCTCTACTTTCAAGAAAGTCACAGTCAACTGGAGGAGGCAGAAGCCGAACCAATAAATACAACAGAGGAGAACAGGTACAATGGGTGTATATTAAAGGAATAAATCTGGCCAGGGGACATAAGGAAGGCTTCCTATAGAGCAGGAACTTTACAGTAAGCTGAAAGACAGGAGCCAGTGTTACCCAGGTGTAAGTCCTGAGGCTCCATGTGAGTGAGCATGTGCAAAGGTCCTGGTTAACAAATATGTCTCTGCATTCGGAATCTCAAGATACTGCACTAGGAATGGACATGGAGACCATCTCCCAGAGTATTTTCTGGTCTGTGGGTGGGGAGAAGGAAAAGCCATGAACTTAAATACCTTGATTTTTAAATTAAATTTAAAGGGCAAAATGTACTAATGCCCATTACAACCCAAACTACATTGTTTCAAATAAAGCTGAAATTCATCTCAGTGTCGAGAATTTTCATTGAAACCCATTAAATAATTTTAGCATTCCTGGTTCAGCCAGTTGTCAATATAAAAAATAGAAGCCATATTTCATACTTGTCATTAATGGAATCTAGACCTACACATGTAGAAACTTCAGATAATATAAATCATTTCATTTTGCAAAAATGTTTCTCGGCTGTCGTGTCCAACCACCGAGAGCACTGTGTTAATTCACCGGTTGCTTTGGATACATGAATTGAAACATGAAAGGAAGTGGTTGCTTGGCATCAGCAGAAAACAATGCTTCATTTTGCAAAACTGCATTGCACCCTTGTTATCTGAGAGGGAGCGTGTGACAAGTTAATTAATTTGTCTTTTTCCTTACCTAAGTGTTTTCAGTCCTGAAATTTTCTCTGCCTCCCAGAGCAGTGCTGTTCCTAAGATCAGCAAAGGCGATGCAGACCATTCTCCAGGGCATCTGGATGTAGCTGTTTTTTTTTACTGTAAAGACACAGAGTAAAGGATACAGGGTAAAGGATGTGGAGAAACACTTGCAGGGACTGGTGAGGTTAGTTGTTGGTGGAGCATGTTTAGGGGATAGAAACAGAATGCTACATCTCCACACTTGCCTTCCTAGTCTTCAGATTTATTTTTCTCTGTGTTTTCCATAAATGGTGCTGTCTAAACTGTAGAGTCCAGTGTGCTGCGATCTTGCCCTGACATATGAGTAGAAATAACACATGGGGTCTGGAGGAAAAAGGCACAGGGGGATTTGCAAGGAGTCAAATCTGTTGTAGGGTAGATGGCTCAGTTGGCAAAGTGTTTGTCATGCAAGCATGGGGTTGGGATTTAAGTCCCCGGCATGCATATAAAAAGCTGAGTAGTGTGTGTCTTTAATGCCAACACTAAGGAGACTGAGATAGGAGAATCCCTGGGGCTTGCTGACCAGTCAATAGAACTGAATCAGTGAGCACCAGGTTCAATAAGAGATCCTGTCTCAAAAATAGGTGGAGGTCAATTGAGAAAGACATCTAATATTAATCTCTGGCCTGTTTACATATATCACTCCCAAACACACACACACAACACACACACACACAGGCACAGATGTCAACACAGACACACAAATGAGATAGAGAGACACATACACACACACATAATTGTATAAAGCCACATAGGCCATGTAAATGGGAATGTCTTTGGAAATGTTTGGGCAGAATGATAGGAATGAATCTGGATTCTTAAAGCATTAGTTTGAAGCTGTATAGGAGGTATTTCAACAAGGTAGCACTGGCTGTGAAGGAATTTGTTTTTCCTTTTCTCTATTATCATTATTATAATTAAAATGCTGGGTATTGAACCCAAGATCTTGCAAATAGGCAAACTTTCTACCACAGATCTACACCCCCAACCCACAAGTTCTTCTCCAGGATTCTTTGTTTTTGGGGTTGCTTCAGTCTTGACTAGATCCCTATCTCAGGAAGAGTTTCTGGCACTCAGTACAGCTTTCTTTCTGACTAGAGGTCAGACTTGCCAAGCCCCCATCTGCTTACAGGAAAGATGGCCTTTAAGCGTTGTTCCAGGGCATCCTCTAAGACATAGGGATTTGTCTTGATATGTTTGCTGGGCAACTTACAACAATAAAAATATGTTTCTTACAGTTTTGGCGGGTACAAGTGCCAGTATTGCCTATTTCTGCTGAGCTCACTCTTCTTGACTGTAAAAGGCTAACTTCTTGTAACCACACTTGGCGTAAACAGTGTAGGAGAGACCTCTGGGTCTCTAGCAGTGCTAACCACATCCCCAAGAACTCAACCTTATGACCTAACTGCATGCCAAAGGCCATATCTCCTAATACCATTCTTTAGGGTGAGGGCTTTGCAAGGATGAAAACCTTCGATTTATAACAGAGTTCCTCAAATTGCCTATGGGCTGGCTATGCAGAATGGCAATTTGACCTTTAGTAGGGAACTGGAAATGTTAGATGGTATCTGCACTGAAGACTTCTACTTAGATAGGGTTAGGCATTAAGGTGGGAAAAATATGCCCTCTATAGATAGACCGTTCCTTGAAAGGAGATAGAAGTAGAGATGACATAAGAAAAGAAATACATAAATAGATGCTAGGAGGTATTTGTGACATCTGGAGGTGGCCCAGGTCTTTCCAGTTGTAGGCATCTGTGGTTACTCCTTCCCAGTAGACAAAGAGTGTTTTGTTTGTGGGTTGTTCCCCCTTCTTTCATGTCTTTCCTTTTGGAGAATCACTTCTGTCTTTGTGGAGAAGGGATCAGGGAAAGTTTGTGATGCTATTACACTGGTCAACATTTTTCTCAGACACTTAGGAATCAACCCCCAAACAGATCCCTATTCAGGCAAGGGTGATAAATGTCCTGCCTATGATTCCTGTGGTCAGTTTTGTAAGTGGTCAATGTGGCTACCACTTTTTTTGTCTCTTGAATTAGTTATTTTTTCCTACTATCACAATAAAATAGCTGACCAAAGCAACCTAGGGAAGGAAGGAAGGGTACAAGCTGACTCACACTTTAAGAGTACAGTCTATCATGGTGCAGAAAATGAGGCATCTGATCACATCACGTCCACAGTCGGGGAAACAGAAAAGAGTGAGTGGATGTTGGTATTTAGCTCATTCACCTAGCCTAAGGAATGGTACTGCTCATAGTTAAGGTGAGAATTCCCATTTCAATAACACCAACTTAGATAATCTTTCACAGATGTGCTCAGAGTTTTGTCTCCTTGTCTCCTAGGTGATGCAAGATCCTGTGAAGTTGACAGGGTGGTTTTTACGAGAATGGGACTCCATAGCCTCACATATTTGAATATTTGGTCCTTCGTTGGTGGAATTAGGAGGTGTGCTCTTGTTGGAGTTGGTGTGTCAACTACGAACAAGCTTTGATATTTCAACAGATTTGTGCCATTCGCAGTGTATGAGTCTCTCTGCCTCCTACTTGTGGATCAGGATGTGAGCTGTCAGAAGCTCCTGCTGACATGCCTTTGCTCCACCATCAAGGATTCTGAAACTGTAAGACCGTTTTTACAAACCACCTACCTGTCAGATGGGAAAGAGTACCCAGCCCATTTGAAAAAGAATCATGTGGTTCGAGTACCTCATATGGTTAGCTCCCTTCTTCCTTGTGATACTTCAAGAACTAATGGCAGATGAGAACTGGCTTGTGGCTTTCCTAGGACTAGTAGAGGACACCACTTTGATTTGGATCATCCTTTTTCTTAATTATTCCTCTCAGAGATATGTATCTAGCTTCTTGAGCCTAGAGGCTCTGGAAGACTTCTCTTCCAATCAAGTCATGCTGCCACTATTGGAGTCAGGCAGCTTTGAGTTAGTACAATAATATCCCTGAGGCAGCTAACTCATAAAGATAACAGGGTAATTTAGCTTACATTTTAGTTCAGCAACCTGCATTAGGTCAGTTCTGCTGAGACATCCCACACACCATGATGGGGGTGCAGGTGTGTAAGAACTTTCAGAACCAGAAGAGTTGAGAGAGACTAGTGTCCACCATCCCACCTGGGAGTGTTCCTCCAATGACCTAAGGAACTCTCACGAGGCTCTACTTCCTAAAAATTCCACCACCTTCCCAGAGTATCACCCCAAGGACCAAGCCTCTCATCCCAAATCTTGAGGATAGACAAATCATATTCAAACTAAAACACTGCTGACATCCGGCCAAGAGCCCCTCCCCACTATTCTTGGATAATAAAGATTGTACTGATGTGCTCTGGAAAGGGGAATCATATGTTCCGACTTTTGGGAATAGATCACAACTGGCTCAACTGTCACTGACTGAATGGTCATGTGTAAACAGATGTTTTCCTGTCCTGGGCTGATTCCAAATGACCTACACAGAGGCTTAATATTACTCATAAATGTTTGGCTGATAGCTTAGGCTTATTACTAGCTAACTCTTACACTTAAATTAACCCATATTTCTTATCTATGCTTTGTCATGTGGTTCATGGTTTGTTACTTCACTACATCCTGTTGCTTGGTCAGAGACTAGCTGGTGTCTCTCCTGACTTTGCCCTTCTTTTTTCCCATTATCCTCAGTTTGGCTTTCCCACCTAGCTTCCTACTCAGCTACCAGCCTATCAACTTTTTATTAACCAATGAGAGTTATACATATTCATAGTGTAGAAAAGAATTGATCCACAGCATCCATGTGCAAGGTCCTTTGTCTGAAGTTTAATTCTGACATCTATAAAATGGGGAGATGGACAGGTGAGAAACCATATGGAATGTTAAACATTTAGTGGGATCTTGAGAAATGATAGTTGTCCTGATTAGCTACGGACATTTGGCCAGTTGACTTTTCATTACATTTAAGGTGATTAGTTCTAGCTCCATGGGTACAGAAACCTCAACTCCCTTCAAATAATGATTTTCCTACTTTAATGTGAAGAGAAGCCCCTAGAACTATGAAGAAGCAGTTTCTGATTTAATAAGGCTGGTATAAGGCCTAAGATTGTGCATTGCTAATGTGCTCCTGTTTTTTTTTTTTTTTAAATGTTGCTGGGCTATAGACTGAATCTATGATGATTTTGATGCTGCTGACCTATGAGGCAAGTCCCTAGTGATGCTGTAATGTCCGTCTATGGAGTAAGACCCTATGTTGTTGGTCTACAGAATGAATCCCTGGTGATGCCGTGCTGCTGGTCTATGAGGCAAGTCCCTAGTGATGCTGATGTTGTTGGTCCATGTAACAAGTCCCCAGTGATGCTGTGATGTTCGTCTATGGAGTAAGACCCTATGTTGTTAGTCTACGGAATGAGTCCCTGGTGATGCCGTGCTGTTAGTCTATAAAGCAAGTACCTGGTAATAAAGGTTTTGTTTAGAGTAGCAAGGTCTATAAAGAATACAACTTATCAAAGTGTCATTGACAGGAGATAGAGAGGAAAAGAGGGATGGAGAAAGAGGTCTGTCTAGAGAGGGAGAGAATCTGTGTTTGCCTGTCCCTCTTGTGGTGATGCATGCCTTTAATCCTAGCACTTGGGAGGCCGAGGCAGGTGGATCTCTGTGAGTTTGAGGCTAGCCTGCTCTACAAGAGCTAGTTCTAGGACAGCTAGGACTGTTACACAGAGAAATCCTGTCTCAAAGAACAACAAAGTTTTGCATTTTATTCAATATTCTGTGGCTTCTAGCCCTACTGGATATGTCTTTGCTGAGTGGCAGAAATTGTCCCTAGGGTTCAAATCTTAAAGGCATTCACATCTCAAGGTCACAGAAATATAGAGCTACATAGGAGCCATTGGCTAATAGCCTTATTTTTAGAGGCTAAACTGTATCTTTCTGAGCGACAGCTCCCTGCAGTAGCACATTGTTCTCTGAGTTTCTGCTCAGCTGCTCCAGGCAGTGTCTGTCTGGGTGTGCAGATGCACATAGGACACAGAGAGGAAGCCACTCTGGTGAGGAGAATTACATTTAAGATGTAGGTCCCTGAAAACAACAGTTTGGTTAAGAAGAATGTGCCTGGAGGATATGGTTGAAAATTCATTTTCATGGGCTAGGAAGGACATGCAAGACTTCTGATGCTGGGGTGAAGGCACATCGGCTGTAAGCTCAGGCTTGCTGGAGCACAGCTCCCAGGACCCCGGCTCTGTTTTCAGTTGCTTCTCCTATTGCTACCTGCCTGGGAATCTTTCCTCATTTCTCGGTGACCAGCACGTGATAAGGAGAAAGAGAGTGGGCTTCAAGGTTTTTTGTACCTTTTGATGTATTGTTTGTTCTCCTGACCCCTTACACAGTCTAGGGCAGAAGTTCTCAACCTGTGGGTTACAACCCCTTGGGGGTTGACTGACCCTCTCATAGGGATCATATATCAGATATTCACATTACAATTCATAATAGCAAAATTATAGGTGTGAAATAGCAATGAAATATTTGTATGGCTGTGGGTCACCGCAGCGTGAGGAACTGCATTAAAAGGCTGCAGCATGAGCAAGGTTGAGAACCACTGCTCTAGCTGATATTCTAGGCTCTGATAGTGTTCTTCTGTGACTTCAGAAACCATCATGGAACTCTCCTCTTCCCGGAAGTAAGTACCTCTTGCTCATCTTTCTGCTTTCCTTTAGCCATAGACAGTAGGATTTTTACGGCTGCCGTCTTCGTTAGGGCTGCTGTCACCGCGTATGGCACTGGGATAGAAACCATGCACCTATGGCTTCCTTGCAGTCTTTCCACAATCTATCAGCAGCCCCATCTTGCTGGGCTCAGAAGCGCTAAGCTGCTTGTTTGGGGTCATGTAGTTGAAGGGGGTTGGAGCTGGCATGGGAGGTGAAGCTTATCTCACCCCAGAGCCTACAGTCTTAATCTTCATGTTATCAGAAAAGCAGGGAGCTGTTATGCCATGCCCAGAGACTTCTCTTCACTCTTATCCTCTCTGTGTACAGCATCATTGCTTGAGAACCTGGCCTGTGGAGCCAGACACCTCGAGTTTAATCCTTGGTTCTGTTGCCTTTTATGTATTTGACTGGGAACAAATGTATGAATCTTTTTCTCCTTGGATTTCTCATCTGTAAGATTGGGGCAAAATATTTTTTCTTAGGGCTTCCAAGGGGATTAGAAAGTTCTAGAAGAGTCTTGGCACTTGTCAGCTATTATGGTTACTTGGTTTCTCTATTTCATTTGTCCTTTACTCATGGATTATTTATTCTGTGCACTTAATTATCAAATCAGCAAATATGTATTAGACAACAAACGCATATCTGCTCCTTGCTAGGTTCAGATGTTCCTTGACTTGAGTCGGGATGTATCTTGGTAAGATGAGCATAAGTTGAAAATATCCTAAGTGAAACATGAATTTAATATACTTAACTTTCTAAACATCACATCTTAGCAAGACAGTGCACTGGAGATTGGTTGTGTCCCCGCAGCCCTCAGCACCATGCTCATGTGACTGGTCGGTGACTTCATGGCTGCTGCCCAGCATAACCAGAGAGCATTACATTGCATATTTCTAGCCAAGGACAAGATCCAAGTCTGCAGTCTGGTTTCTACTGAAGGCGTGTCACGTTTGTACAGTCATGAAGTTGAAAGACTGTATTCTGAGGACCATCTGTGCTGGTATTATTCTCAGTGTGTAGGTTACGAACTTGAGGCTCAGAAGAGTTAAGAGATATTTCCATGGCGATTAACTATTAAAGTAGTAGCCGTGAGCTAGAAATCCAGACCCATCTGACCTCAAAGACTGAACCCTTAACTGTTGTATCATGCTAACCCTCAGGGCTGGACCACAGTGAACATCGTGATCGCTTTGAGCTTAAAACACCTATCTCATCTGGAATGTTTGGTTCTAAGTGGCATATCCTAGGACTCCTCCACTTATTGGGGTCCAAAGCAAGAAACTTTGAACTTTGAGATTTCCTCTTGGAAAGTCAATTATAAAATGCACATAATGTAAGGCCTCAAATTAGCAGACTGCATCAGGCACTTGAACAGTGAGAGAAATTAATTTACTATATTAATGTGATTGCTCCATAGGGCAGGGCATTTTGGTTAAATGTTAACTGGGCATCTGTGAAGGTGTTTGGACGGTAGACTGAGTCAGGCATATTACTTTTCATCATGTGCCAAGCTCAGCCCTTCTTTAGAGATGTGAACAGAATAAGCAGCTGAGGAAGAGAGCTACCTTTGCACCGGGACGTTGGTCTCCTCTTCTCTATTGTCTTAGAATGGAATTTGAATTTTGGACTGCAGACTTGGATTTGAACCATGCTACCAGGCTCTCTTGGATGCCCAGCTTGCCAACTGCAGATCTTAAACTCTTCAGCCTCTGTAATTATGCAAGCCAAATCTGTATAGTAAATTATCTTTATATGTTTATATTTTCTATTGGTTCTGTTTCTCAGAGATCCCAGACAAACATGGCTACTTCCTTTTTTTGCTATCTGCAGCTCACTTCCGGGCATCCCTATCTGCTAGGGCATCTCCATCTACAAACACACTTAAGGAAACATCACGGTTTATTACAAGTCATTTAGAGGAACTTGGCTACAGGGTCTGTTCTCAGTTAACATTGGGCAAGATAGAAAATAGCTTGGTTCTAAGTGGTTTCTAATCAGCGGCAGCAGATGTTCACAGAAGGCAGAATTTTCCTTGAATTGGTTTTGCTAATAGCATAAACAAGAAATTGGCGAGAGGAAAAGAAACTTTTGTTTGGGTCACATGCACTTTCGTGGGGGAGATTTTGGGAAAGCGATAGAGAGTTTCCTATCAAAGTTCAAGGACCAGAGCTGGCCACACCGAGGTCGCTGGTTCCCCCTTTGCTTTTTCTCCAGCTTTAGGGAAAAGAATGGGGATGCTTCTTGCCCTGGAATTTTTGGGCATTTAGACGTTTGCTTAATAAAAACCCAAAATGCAAAGGGGATAAACTACTTCCCCACCCCTCGCCTCTTCTCCTCATAAACACCCTCTCTGCAAGCCTTCTCTCTCCTCGGAAAGATGAAGAGATTCACCGCAGCTGATGGCCACTGCTTCGTCAGAATGCACTATTAAACGTGTGTTGGGATCCTTCCTATCACTCAAAGGGCTGTTCTCCTTTCTTGGGAGCTTGTTTACCTGTGAAATTTTAGGTTTAAGGCTCACAGTTGTCGTTTATGAGCTCTGCCTGTTAACATTCATTCCATAGTGGCTCCCGGTAACTGCAAATTTCTTTTAGAGAAATATTCACCTCGGATTGGGAAGTTTATGTGGCATAAAGTGGACTTCCGAGGTCTAAGCATGGGCGTAAGGCCATGGTTTGGTTAATCATATTACACCACCTTCCTGACCAAAGACTGGTTTGTAGATGGTCAACACTAATGGAGCCTCTCTGGCTACCCACAGGAGGATCTTGCCTGTCTGTAGAGAGTAGTTTTGAGATCTTGCAAGCACACTGGAGGAGAAAAAGTCTGAGGAGGTGAACACACAGCAGGTCCCGATGCTATGCATTAAGCCTCCCAAGTGTCTCTAAACTTTGAAAAGGCTGAGCCAGTAAGTGTGACCTTGACTTTATCGCAGTGGTGGTTTGGATAAGAATGGCTCCCACAGGCCCACACATTTGAATTCTTGGTCTCTAGTTGGTGGAACTGCTTGGGAAGGATGTATTATTGGAGGAGGTGTGTTACTGGTTGTGGGCTTGGATGTTTCACAAACCCGCGTCATTCCTGGATATTGTCTGTCTTGTGCTTGTGGATAAGAAATACACTCTCAGCTGCTGCTCCAGCACCATGCCCGCATGCTGCTATGCTCCTCACTGTCATGGACTCTCTGAAGCTGTAGCAAGTCCCCTAAATGCTTTCTTCTATAAGTTGTCTTGGCCATGGTGTCCCTTCACAGTAATGAAAATGTGACCAAGACAGTTTGGTTAAAAAAAAAAAAATCTTGTTTTTGTAAGGTTCTCTGTCTCCTGGAAATTGTAAACTGTTGTTGAAATAGCCCCAATTCTTCATTGGTCCTTACAGTTTTCACACTAGGGATTCAGTTCCAAATGAATGAAGAAGAGCTTCTGTCTCAAATCTGACCCAGAGTGTGCCCGCCTCCCTCCCAGCCTAACCTGGCTAGTGCTTGCTTGATGCAGACTCAGCTGCTCTGTATAGACCCAGCTGATACCTGCTTCTCTGCCTGCTGTTGGCTGGGATTACAGGTATATCCTGAAAAAGAGATTTGAAGACCAGACTTCCTCCCGCTCTGACCACAATGGAAAGCCATGCTAGGATAGTCTGAATTTGAATGGAGTGGGAAAGGCTTGGGAAACCCCCTTGGGTCCACGCCTTCCCAGGTTCTCCCTTGCATCCCCAGGGCCTGTTGCATAGCAGGGCTCTGGAAGTGTTTGTCAAATCAACCTTGGCCCTGTTTCATCCCCAGGGAAACAAACTAAGGGAGATTTAATTCTGAGCTCTGGTGCCTTTGGCTTACAGTGTGCGTAGAGATAACTGATGAACTTTGTCTTGAACGCCTGTCACTGGAATTTCTCCGAGAGAAGGAGCCACCATAATTGAGCTTAATGGTGTAGACAAATGGCATGTAACAGTAATACAATGTGAGCCTCATCCCCAATAAAAACCATTACAGTAGCCACATAAAATAGCAAGAGGCAAACAGAATCATTTTGACATTTATTGACCTCAATATCTACAATATGCTTTAAATTATTTATGGGCAATTTACCTTCTTTTTCATACACCAGTTCTGAAATTTGGTGTGTATTTACATTTGAAGTGGGTCTCCATTTGGGTCAGTCACATTTTAGATACTCAGTAGCCCTATGTGGCCAGGGCCTGCCATATTGTTTTAAGAAGTAGACACCAAGGTAAGTGCTTCTGAGGAAGCTAAAGAGGGGCATTGACACTGATATTGAAATGGCAACTAGTAAAATGTCAGGTGTGTGCTTCCTGATTCTCTGGAAAAATCTAGACATTGTAGGAAAGTCAAACAATTTCTCTCCTTCATTGGTAAGAATGCTCTTGTGAGTGAGAAAATTGGTGGAGTGCTGGAATTTTCTACTGGGCACTGCTCAGAGAGAGGGGCCAGTGAAGATCTCTTCTGCTTTCTTGGCCTTTGGAGCTGTTGAGAGGACTTTGGATGGGAAAGGATGTCACTGGCCGTGACGCTCCATGATAATCTCTATATCTCACGGCTGCCAATGGGATTGCAGGAACTACAAAGCCTACAATGTAGACCTATGGAAGAAATGGAGATGGGAAACAAACCAGGCTTGGTGCAGGCTATGAATATTAAGACCAAGCCTTGGAGGACGGGTCTTGTGCGCACATGATGTCTATAATGACTCAGAGAGTAGACAGATCAGAGGATAATCAGGCATAGCAGGTTCTCCCCTCGGTATTGGTCTTGTCCAGTCTGGTCTAGGTATGAGGTGGTGGTGGACAAAGAAGAAATTAGAAAGAGCACAGACATTCAAGGAGCCTACCGAAGAGGCTGGAATTTGCCTTCAAGCTGTAGACTGCAATTGCTATGCTTAGAAGATCAATGGTTGGCATACCATGAAAGGGAGCTCCCTCCTGAGGGCCAGGACCCTGAGGCAGGATGGTCCAGAGACCTAGGATAGAATAGGAAAGAAGCAAATTCGACTGGCAAAACAAAAAGAACCACGACAAACAATGAAATGATTCTTTTTTTTTTTAAATGGGGATACAGATTTTTTTTAAACCTATTTATTTATTATGTATACAATATTCTTTCTGTGTGTATGCCTGAAGGCCAGAAGAGGGCACCAGACCTCATTACAGATGGTTGTGAGCCACCATGTGGTTGCTGGGAATTGAACTCAGGACCTTTGAAAGAGCAGTCAGTGCTCTTAACTGCTGAGCCATCTCTCCAGCCCTGAAATGATTCTTAATGATATTCTGCCATACTCATAGACTGGTGCCTAGCCCAACTCTTATCAGAGGGGCTTTGCCCAGCAACTGAGGAAACAGAAGCAGACCCAAAACTGAACATTAGACGGAGCTCAGGGAATCCCGAAGAAGAGGAGGAAGGATTGTAGGAGCCAGTGGGGTCAAGGGAACCATAAGAAAACCCGCAGAATCAACTAACCTGGGTTCATAGGCGCTCACAGAGACTGAGACAGTCAGGGAGCTTGCACAGTCTTGACCTAGGCCCTCTGCATATAAGTGACAGTTGTATAGCTTGGTCTTCTTGAGGGGCTCCTAACAGTGGGAACAGGGGCTGTCTTTGACTCCTTTGCTGACTTTTGGGACTCTTTTCATCCTATTAGGTTGCCTTGCCCAGCCTTAATACAAGAGAGAGGTGGTTAGTCTTACTGCAACTTGAAATGCCAAACTTTCTTGATAGCCATGGAAGGCCTGCCCTTTCCTGCACAGAAATGGTGAAGGAGTGGGTTAGGGGGTGGGGACAGAAGGAGAGGGAGGGGAAGGAACTGGGAAGAGAGACTGTGGTCAGGATGTAAAAACAAACAAAAGATGAGTGGCTGGATGACTTGAGTAGAAACAAAGTGGTCAGTTTAGGTGTTATGTCATGGTCAGTCCAGGTGTGATGTCATGGTCAGCCCAGGTGTGATGTCATGGTCAGTCCAGGTGTGATGTCATGGTCAGTCCAGGTGTGATGTCATGGTCAGCCCAGGTGTGATGTCATGGTCAGCCCAGGTGTGATGTCATGGTCAGTCTAGGGGTGATGTCATCCATTTGAGGGGTAACTGTGGCTGGGTGACTGGCAGCAGTGGGGGCAGATGAGATGGCACTAGAGAAGTTTTAGAGGGAATGGTCAAAATGTAGTGGCTTGCTTGTGTGTGGGATTTTGGGTGGGGAGGGAGGATGGGAGAGAGGAAGCACTCCGAGAAATTCCCAAGTCTTTATATTGGACAATCGCATAGAAGATGATTATGCTTAGTGAGCAGATCAAATATTTGACCCAGAATGAAGGGAGGAGGGATTGAGCCTCTAAGCCAAGGCATCAAGATTTCTGAGGAGGGCTCAGAAGAGATGGCTCAGCAGATAGCAGTGCTTGCTGTGCAAGCGTGAGGACCTGAGTTCACAGTTCAAACACACATGCAACGTCGGGCATGGCCACATGCAGCTGTTTGCTGAGCGCTGTGGGTAGATGGGGGTGCAGACAAGAACATCGGTAGAGCTTGCTGGTCACCGTCCTAGCACCAGGCTCAGTGAGAAACTCTATCTCAAGGTAACAAGGCAGACAGCAGTAGAGCAGGGTACCTGGATTTCTGGACAGGAAAGAATAACTGAAATTGAATTTCTTTTAGAGACATCTGAGAGGCTGTTGGCTTGTCGGGTTAGAGTTTTGTGTTTCCCTTTTTGACCTCAGTCTTGTTTCCCATTTGTAAAATGGAAATAATAATTCTTGCTTGTAGAAGGTGCTGACAAAAGAAGATGCAGTGATAGATGCAGAGGCATTTTAGACGGAAAACACTCAATTAGCATTACTGTTGCATTTATTAGAAAGGAGTTGGAAAATCCTCATCACTGTTACAAAAATCAAGCCCGAGGCCCTGGGCTATAGAGAGATAATTATATAGAGATAATTGTTTCAAAAGAAATTTGCTGCAAAGACAAAAGGCCTGAGTTCTGGAAGCTTATGGCAGCCCCAGGCATTTAAGTCATTGTGTACGCATTTGTTGAGTCAGGTGCCCATCCTTTGTGGAGCACCTAATATGTGCCAGGTGTTGGGTTGACGCTGATGTACTGCATGAACATAGTTTGCTTTCGTATTAAGAAGTAGAATAGGCATGCCAGCAATAAGTGTATATTACAAGGGCCTGTGGCTACCTTCCGAATATTTTAGACAGCATTTTATATTTCAAAACTCCCTTATAGTAAGCATGATTATTCTCCTATTATTGATATAAAGGCCAAGGAACAGGCAGGTGAGCTTGCATGACCTAGGAAGCCTCATCAGGGTTCTAGAACTCAAACTAGAGATGTCTAGATTTTATCTCAATGTTGATGATCCCAGTAACTCTAAATGACAGCAGCAATGGTTATTAAGAGGGAGAGGTTGGCACCACAGCTGAGTAAAGTCACTGCTGTTCAGAGTTTGAATCCTAGTATCCAGATTTGGCAGCTCAGAAATTCCGGTACCTCCAGCTCCAGAAAATCTGATGTCTCTCACCTCTGGCCTTCTTGGGCACCTGCGAGCATTCGCATTCACCTATGTAAACACAATAAAACAAATCTTTGGGGTTGGAGAGATGCCTCAATGGTTGAGAGCACTTGCAGTTCTTGCAGAGTACATAAGTTCAGGTCCCGACACCTACAGTGGGTGGCTCACAACCACTTGTACCTCCAAGGGGTATAGCGCCCTCTTCTGGCATCCTAGGGCACTGTATTCACACAAGCATATACACAAATGCAGATAAATGAAAATTAATTCTTAAGATCAGATTATTGAATATTTTTTAGATGTAAGATTCTATTCTGATCAGAAATTTGCTTTTTAAGTCAAGTGTCCTGACACCAAAAACTCTGGATTCCTGTAGGTGTCTGTATATCCAGCTTATTAAATGACACTTAACCAGCACCAAGTTTGTTACCTGTGTTTTTACAGCTAACCAAAAGAGTTGGCATTGGTATCCATTCTATCGAATAGATGATAGAGCTGATGCCCAGAGGGGCTAAGTGGCTTTCCAGAGTTCACACGAGGAAGGATACAAATGAAGTGTCTTGAGATTTCAGAGAAGAGCCACTTAGTGGCTGCCCTGACGGGGTAGGGGAAGGTGTCCAAACCCACAGAAGAGGATGCGTCTCTGGTGAATGCTGAGTGCACACAAATGAAATGCCTAGAGCAAGTGTGTGGAGTGGAGCAGGATTGGCCTGGGGTCATCAGTCATTCTCTACTGTCTGGGGTTGGCAAAATGACCCTGTCCACACACAGGAACCCAGTGACTTGTCTAGTTCTCACTGGCTTCTAGGGGACTCCAAAGAAAACTGATTCCTTTCGCTACGACAGAAGGATTGGGGTCTGATTTCATTGAGCTAAATTGTGCTGTAAAAGAGAGACCATATTTCTTAATGTCACTGGCCCTACAGTCCCCCAATGGTAAATGGAATTAATACTATTATTGGCCACCAATTATCATGGGGAAATAGCTGAGGCCAAGCACAAACAGTTCTTATTACAGTGTGGCACCCAGGGATCGCGCAGCAGTGTTAGACGTCACAATGGCAGCCCTTCATAGCCTAATTCCCCATGAGGTCTCCCCGATGGCGGTTTTGACGTACAAGTGCTCACATTTGCAGGTGGAGAAGCTGACTCACACGTCCCAGGAGGAGTCTGGTCTGCTTGGTGCATGTGATTAGTGGGGGTTTGCAGTGGGTTCTCCAGATGTTGGCTTCGGCACTAGCTCCTGGAATAAAACCAACTTCATCCACACTCACTGCCTGGCTTGTCACATGGCCACATCTAACTGCAAGGAATACTGAGGACAGTGGGTCCACTCGTGTGCCCACAAAGAAGAGGGAACAGCATTCATAAGGAACTAACCAGTGCCTTTATCTTTGATCATGTCAAGTGCTCTCTGTATTTGCTCAAGATGCCCTAGACTAGTGGTTCTCAACCTTCCTAATGCTGTGACTCTGTAATACAGTTCCTCACATTGTGGGGTCCCCAGCCATAAAATTATTTTTGTTGCCACATCATAACTGTAATTTTACTACTGTTATGAATTATAATGTAAACATCTGTGATTTCAGATGGTCTTAGGCAACCCCAGTGAAAGGGCCATTTTCCCCCATAGGGGTTATAATCACAGGCTGAGAACCATTGTCCTAGATCCTTTCTGATTAGTCTGAGTCCATTCTACAGGACAAACAGTCTGCAGACTCCTAGGAGGAGTGGCATCCATCCTGCTGTGAACCATGAAGAGCGTATCCAGTGCTCCGTGTGTCTTGGATGTGAACTGTCCCTACAGCCTCATGAGCTGTTTACTTGCTCCTGCAGCTGGCGATGCTATCTTGGCAGATGCTCAAAACCTCAGGAGAATTTTGAAAGAAACTCTAAGCTGGGCTCCTTTCGGCACAGGGATGGGCTCATGGCAGACTACCCATGTCCTGTTGGCTCCTTTTAGAAGTGGAGGTTGTTCTGTAGCAGTCAGGAATTCCCAGGCCAGGGAAGTTTTACCTGCAATGTTCTGCTTCTCCATTCCACTCCTCTAAAACCCAGCCCTGCTGGCGTGCCTGGTACTGACTGAGCCATTGACTCCCTTCATGTAAGGCTCAAGGAGTGATCTGTAATAAAATGTGGTCCATGGAAGGCAGCCACTTGCTGGAGGGTGTCTTTGAATGTTAGAGGTGAAGCCATGTAAAGCCTTGTGTGGAACGATTTTCCAGCCTTACACAGTCAGCTCTTGTCTGTACTCCTCTTGGGCCAATATATTGGCACAAGGACACAACCTTATCTCAACTCTCTCTTTGTGTGTAAGCGTGCTATACTTTCAGGTGTCAGAGCATTAACTTCTGTTTTTTTATAATATTGTTCACCTTAGCTCTTACCATAGCACTAACACATCTTCTGGCTGTTCTGTACTGCAAGTGTGAGGTGTGCATATAGTTCACTAGCCATTTATGCATTCATTCATCCCTATCCATATATCTGCTGGTTGGTCTGTACTGAGGTGTGAGGTGTGCATACCGCCCATTAGCCAATGCCCTCTTCACTTTTGTAACTCTCTGAAATGTTAACACTGTCCCTAATTGGAAGAAAAAAGGCTTGAGTCCAAAGAATGTAGGCAACACTTCCAATGTCATGCAATTGCAGTTGGCTCACAGACCCTGATGGACTGGCGGTACCTTTAGCCCTCTGTCTATCCTGAAGGATACTTGGGGTTTTGATGATAAGCTCTCATTTTGTCTGCTTATAAACACACATCATGAGGAAAGAGGCATATTTGGTTCATGAGTAATAAAGGTACAAGGTAAAGGGCCCACATTTAGTGATGGCCTTTATTCTGAGTCTGGAGGTGGCCTGAGACATCAAGATAAGAGACAAGAAGCACATGTGTGTGTCTGTGTATCTGTCTAGTTTTGTTATAAAGTTCCCAAAGCAAATTGGGGAAACCCCATAATCATATACACATTTAATCATACCTCAAAGGTTCTACTCATGTGGTTAGATTATGTCTGTATTGTGTGTGTGTGTGTATAGTGTGTGTATATATATATTGTGTGCGTGTGTGTATGTGTGTGCATAGTATATATATATATATATAGTGTGTGTGTGTGTGTGTGTGTGAGAGAGAGATTTGAGATTTGAGACAGAGTCTCATATCATATATCTCAGGTTAGTCTTGAACTCTCTGTGTAGCTGAGCATAAGCTTGGGGTCCAGATCCTCCTGCTTACACCTCCCAGGCACAAGCTACCACACTTGCACGTACATGGTGCAGGGCATGGTCCAAGCGCTCTACTAAGCCACATCACTACGCTCTTAATACCTTCAACGTGGCATTAAATTTTAGCACAGGAAACTTGGGGGGCCTTTGCAGCATATTCAGATTCTAGCAGAAGGCATTCTGGAGTCTCCTTTGCCAGCAGGATGCTGCCAGGGTCTTTCACCTCTACTCTTGGTGCCGCTGGGCAACCACTGTACCTCCAATGAGAAATGAGGTCATCGGGGAGGGAAACACTCCCTGCTCCTTTATTGAATCCAATCATTTACATCTCATTGAACCCAATCAAATTAGCCACTTATCCCATTAAAGTGGCCAGAGAGGGATTGTGTGGAGCAGTGCTAATTCAATAGGAAAGAGGGGCCGACTGAGTGCACTGTGTCACGGATTCTGACATCTGTTCTCGAGAGGTGGAAGTCTAATGTCTCCTCTGCCCGCCATGGCCTGAATCACCTTTTCCAGACAGCTCTGCTGGGTGCCCATTGTGGTAAAGGAGGAGGAGCTAGAGAGGCTGGGATTGGACGATCCAGATGAGGGGAAGTGGTGATGGAGGAGCCTGATTTGAAGATAGGGTGGTGGGAAAACCTATGGTTTGGCATCAGACCATGTGACTTTGGGCAAATCATTTGACTTTCCTTGATTTGAGGATCCCCATCCTCACTGGTTAGGGAGGGGACAGTAATAGTTACCAAAGAGGGTTGTCACAGCCATGTCACTCACAGGTGGTGTTGAAGACAGAATCTTTCCTTTAACCAGGTCTTAACTCCACCCGCAACATTGAGGAGAAAGCCCCCATTTGGTACCAGACTGCCTGATACTGTGAACTCTTTGATCCTTCAGGGGGTATTGGCTATTAGGACACTGCTGATTGATAGAATCGACCAGGTTTGCATTGAATCTACCTTGCAATCCTTCCTAACCCTGTGACTGTCTTGGGGTTTCTGTTGCTGCGATAAAACACTATGCCCAGAAGGCACACGGAGTGAAAGACTTTGTCTTAGTTTACACGTCCACACCACAGTCTGTGATCAAAGGAAGTCAGGGCAGGAATATGATGCAGAGCTTGGCCTCCATGGCTGGCTCAGTTTGCTTTCTTACAGCTCCCAGAACCACCTTCTTAGGAGGGGGCACCGCCCACAGTGAGGTGAGGCCTCTCTCATCAATTTTCAATCAAGAAAATGAACCACGGGCCTGCTCTTGGGTCAGCCTCGTGGGGGCATTTTATCAATTGAGGTTTCCTACTCCAGAGTGACTCTGGCTGTTGTCAAATTGACAAAACACTAGCCAGGATAACTAATTCCTTGTCATCTGGGAAGAGGGTGTCTTAACTGAGAAAATGCCTTGCTAGGCAAATACTTAGGGCCCTTCTTGGTTGATAATTTATATAGGGCCCAGCTCACTGTAGGCAGTGCTATCTCTGGGCAGGTGGTCCAGGGGTTTTTGATCCTACTGCACATACTGGCTTTGTGGGAGCCTAGGCAGTTTGGATGCTCACCTTACTAGACCTGGATGGAGGTGGGTGGTCCTCGGACTTCCCACAGGTCAGTGAACCCTGATTGCTCTTTGGGCTGATGAGGAGGGGGACTTGATTGGGGGAGGGGGACTTAATGGGGGGAGGGGGAGGGAAATGGGAGGCAGTGGCGGGGAGGAGGCAGAAATCTTTAATAAATAAATAAATTTAATAAAAAAAAAGAAAAAAGAAAAAAAAGAAATCAGATTGAGCGAAGCCAGTTTCTCCATGGTCTCTGTATCAGTTCTTGCCTTCCGGCTCTTGCCTTGTGCTCCTGCCCTAATTTCCGTGGATGATGAGCTAGAAGCTGTAATATGAAATAAACCCCTTCCTCAAATTGCTTTTGGTCATGGTGTCTTATTGCAGCAACAGAAGCCCCAACTAAGACTGTGATCTTGGACAAAGTGGCTTACCCACTCTGTGTCGTATAAATGAGAACAGTGGTAGTTCCTGCCTCGTAGGCTTTTTTGAGGTACATGAACTGATGAATATGGTCTAGCTCACAACAGACAGTAAGTACTGGTTCATATCATTTTCTTCACTTTATCCTCCTTCCTGCTGTCTTCTGTTAGACCTCTGTGCCTTCAGGAGTTCATTAGTTTATTAGTTAAGGGCACACTTTCTTTAACCTTGGGAACTTTGCACGTGCTCTTTATCCAATTGGCACTTTTATTTCTTAGACTTCTTCCCAAACAGCTCTTACCTCACCTCAGCCAATGCCTCTCCTACCAAGAAGACCTACCCCCTGTCTTACATTCCCTTCTCTGTGTTTTCCTATCAAAGAATTTGTAATTTTTTTCTCCTTTGTTGAGATGGGCAAGATTGAAGCTCTTGGTCTGTCTTGTGCTTTTTCAGTCCTTCTGTCCCCGCTTCTTGCATTCCTTCCCCCACTTGCTGCTTTCTTGACCTGCTTTTTTTCCCTGATGTCACCTTCCTGTCTTCCTGCCCTGCTTTCTACCTTTCTGCCCCATTTCTTGTCTGTCTGCTCTGCTTCCTGTATTCCTTCCTTGCTTCCTGCCTTTCTGCTCTGCTTCCTGTATTCCTTCCCTCCTTCCTATATTCCTGACCCCCACTGCCTTCCCTGTTGGTGTAGGAAGTCCTTTCTATGTGTTGCTTATATTGGTTAATGAATAAAGAAACTGCCTTGGCCTCATAGGGCAGAACCTAGGTAGGTGAAGAAGACAGAACTGAATTCTGGGAGGAAGAAAGCAGAGTAAGAGAGACATCATGGGGCCGCCAGAGACAGACATGCCAAATCTTTCCCAGTAAGCCACTGCCATGTGGCAATATACAGATTAATAGAAATGGGTTAAATTAATATAAGAGTTAGCCACTAAGAAGTTAGAGCTAATGGGCCAAACAGTGATTTAATTAATACAGTTTCTGTGGGTTAAATTAATATAAAGTTAACCAATAAGAAGTTAGAGCTAATGGGCCAAGCAGAGATTTAATTAATACAGTTACTGTGTGGTTATTTTGGAGTTAAGCTATCTGGGCCACCAGGACAAACAAGTGGGCCCTCCCCTGCAACACCCTGTTTCCTTGCCTTTTTGCCCTGTCTTCTATATTTCTGCCCTGCTTCCTGTTTTCCTTCATTTCTTTATTCCTTTTATTTTTGAGACAAGGCCTCACTAATTAGTCCAGTTTAGCCTTGAATTCATGATCCTCCTGCCTCAGCCTCCCAAATGCTGAATGATATATGTACACCACCATTTCTGGCTAGTATCTTGCTTATTCTTGTATCTGCAGTTGCTTACATGAGTCTGGACCTAGCAGTGGTTTCTGGGAGTCCACAAAGAGCCCGAGAGAGTTCCATGAACTTCAAATATCTTGGTTCACTTAGTGCCCAGAACTTTCCGAGATGTTTTATCTTATTATTAGCAGGATTATTGAAAAACAATTGCTATACAGTAAGTTGTATATATTTAAGGGTTGATGTGATTTTTGTTTGAGACAAGATCTCTTTATGTAGCCCTGGATGTCCTGGAACTCACTATGCAGACTAGGCTTGCCTCAAACTTACAAAGATCCACTTGCCTTTGCCGCCTGGGTTCTGAGATTCAAAGCACATGTCACCACACCCAGCTCCTGTGATAAATTTAAACATGCATGTCCATTTGAAAAACAAAGCCACGATGAAGGGAATAGCCATATCCGTCAACTTCAGACATCCCCGTGTGCTTCTGTAATCTCCCTATTCCCTTACCTTCCTGCCGCCACGATCTCTTAGACTATAGATATATTTGCATTTTTTGAAAAACTTTTTAAAATTAAATCAGAAAATGGGCTCCTTTTGTCTGACTGATTTCACACTGCGTAATCATTCCTAAGTCTATCCACTGTGTTGAATGTACCTTTCACTTCCGGGTCGTATACCAGTGTCCAGCTATGGCTGGTTCATTTATCTGTTTGCATGTTGTTGTCTTTGGTTGCTTTCGGTTTGGGGTTATCCCAAAGGTATGGTCCAAGTTGTTACCTTGGCTTTGAGTGAGGACCCCACCATCAGCAAGAGCAGGGAACTTGCCTAGTGCGCGGTCCCCAGCTGCCACTCACTTGCCGCAGCTCTAAGTCGGGACCTCCAGTCCTTCACTGTCCTTCCTCCGTTTTCAAGCGTGGTCCTGGAACACTGTAAAGCACAGCCTTATCATCGCATCACTTCACGACATACGTGTCAGTTCACCTCTCCGTGGAAGTGGAGTTCGGGGCGGGGCATGTCCCCCTCCCCCACCCCGTGTGCCTGGATGCATGAACTCCCTTCTCCAGGCTCCTTCCTCCTCCCCGCCAGGGGATTTGAAGCAAATCTCAGCCACCGTTATATTTATCTCTAAATGCTGCATGCTTTTCATAGGAAATGAGGAGTTTCTAAGGCAAAAGCAGAGCCAGGGAGCCATCATCACACCTGGGGGCGCAACCAGAGAACGCTCCCTCAGGTCATCCAGTGCTCAGCTGACATTCTCCATTTCCCAGTTGTCTCTTCAGTTTATTTTGTCTCTTCTCTTTCCCTCTTTCCCTCCCTCCCTCTCCCTCTGCCTTTCCCTCTCCTTTTCTCCTTTACAATCTGTTTGAATCAGAATGCAAACAAGGACCATATGTCACCATTGATTAGATATCTCTAAAGTCTGTTTTAATCCATATATTCTCCCGCCCCTGCTTTCTCCTTCTGCAGTTTGTTTTTTGGAGAAAGTCGCTGATAAAGCTATATTTTACATGACCTCCTTCCTGTGGCCGTTCTTACAGAATTCAGGACTATGCTTGGCGCCTTCAGGGCTCGCCTGTCTTCTTCTGCCCCCACCCGTGCCGGAAGCTCCTTCAGATTTATTTTCAGTGACCTCGGTGGACAATCTAACTGCATCGGGTGGGGGTTCTGAAACCTTCTCTTGCCATGCAGTACACTCCATGCCCTAAAGGCTGTGCCGAAGAGTATGGGGCACTGTCCATTGGATCCTGGCTCAGTACAGGGCACTGCCCATTGGATCCTGGCTCCTTTCCAAGTAACCACGCTGAGAGTGACTGTCGGGTGAGACAGAAGGAGTGCATGGCAGGAAGTAAGGGAGTGGGTAACAAGGAAGAAGCAGGCAGGCGAGGAGAGGTCCTAACGTGGCTGAACATGGGGTATCTTTTTCACTGGCAACTAATTGAGTTCTTTCTCCCCTCCCCATGAGTGTGTGTGTGTGTGTGCATGTGCGCACATGTGCACAGCAGAATGGACCCTCGGGCAAAAACCCACACAAAACGGTGACAGTTGAGCCTTTGTGATCCTGAGCTCTGGCAGCACACTCTGGCCTTGCTTCGGAGCGTGGTAGCTTTGGGTACGTCTCCTCTTGTGTGCTGGGTTTGCAGTGTTCCTTTCCCTTTGGGGCCACTGTACGGCTGTACTGCATTGATTTAGGAAAAGTGCCTGGACCCATGCCTGGTATATTGTGAGGCTTCAATAAATGCTGATTCTTATCACGATAATCAGAGTTATTAAAATGAGGGTGGGGCTGGAGAGATAACACAGTCAGTAAACCACTAGCTTTGCAAGCATAGCAGTCCGGCCCCATCTAAGGCCTAGTGGGACGATGCATGCTTGCAATAGGAGCACTGGCGAGGCAGAGACCAGAGAACCCCTGGACCTTGATACCCAACCAGCTTAGCCTGGGCATGGAGAGACCTGGTCTCAAAAACCAAGATGTATATCTTCTGAAGAATACCACTTCAGAAGAAGGTTAAACTCTGGCCTCCACATGCACATGCACACATGAACATGGAACACTTGCAGGCATGGCTACATTTATATGAATACATATGTGTGCATGTGAATGCACTCACATGTGCACACAGGTGAACACATGTACATGTGAACGGATACATATGCCCATGAATACACACATGAACATGTGATCACACACATGAATACTCATACACGCACACATGAATACATACAGGAACACATGATAACATGCACTGCACATGAGAACACATATGCAAACAGATGTACACATGTACATGTGAACGCACACATATGCTCATGAATACACACATTAACACATGAACAAACACACACATGAGAATACATGAGGGCATACATGGATAACATAGGTACACGTGATAACACACATGTGTACATGTACACACATATGTAAACATGGGCATGCATACACTTGCACATGAATACACATGCACAGAAGGAGGGTGAATGAGGCATGACTTAGTTTGTGGTTCCCATCCTAGAGTGCAGCAGAGCAGGATCCACCTCTGGCTCCAATGATCCATCCCAAGTTCTCCTTGCACACTCTCTTTGTTCAGGCTCACTGCAGCCTCCAGCCGCCTCCACGTGCCTCTCCGTGAGTCTGGGCAAGAGCTATTACTACATAAACGAACAGCACAGAAGTTATATTACTGGCACGTCCAGGTTAAGTCAGAAAATACTCGTCCAAGTCCTGCCTGCTTACCTGCCCTTGGCTCAGTCTTGCCAACATGAAACCGCTCAGTGCCTGCCATGTTTGGAAACCTACCTCCCAAGTCCTTTCCCATGCAAAACCAAGTACATCTACCAGAAGCAATTAAGAAATTGCCACTCAACAGAGGAAACATGCTGTTGGAACCAGTTTCTGTATGCCATTAAATATTCATATCCCACTGATAGCATTACAACAAGCGATCAGGACCCAATTGGCCTTTTTGTGAATAACAGAATGGCCCTAACCAGCATCTTCTGTGGCCTCCCTTACTCTGTTAAATGTTATGCGCTTTGTGATTTGCCCTTCATACCTGTTCTGGGCAGATATCTAAATTGTTCCCATTTTGCAGATGAGGAGAATGAGGGTGGACAAAGCTAAGTCACAGGTGTGAGATCCCCATAGGGTAGAGCTGGGATTGGGAGTGTTGGGGTTCCTAGCTGTTTGCCTCCTGTCGGTCAAGAGAAACCTAGGATGCTGCTGCACAGCCAACTCCCACATCAGCCTGGGACAGAATCTGTCATTTGCGTCCTATGCTGGGACTTACCCTCAACATGATTTTTATTTCACAGATAAACACAGTGCGAAACAGCACAGCTGATCGGTAAAGCAAGAAGTCTGTGACAGTGCCGTGTGGGGTTAATATTTAGTGGTGTTTCCATAGAGATAAGCTTTATATATACATATGTGTGTGTTTGCCTTTTTAATTTTTTATTATTGATTTCTGAAGATCTTTTTCTCCCTCTCTTCGTTCCTCTGTCCCACCTTTCTTACCTTCCTTCTTTCTTCTTTCCTTCTTCTCTCCCTCCCCCGTCTCATTCTTTCTTTCTCGTGTTGTGTGGTGTATCTGTGTGTGTGTACATGTCCTTCTGTGCATGCACATATGGAGGCTAGAAGTCAATGCTGACTGAACTCCCTCTTATTTTTTTGACACAGGATCTCTCACTGAACCAGCTGTTTGCCAACTGGCTAAGGTAGCTAGCTACCAAGGCCCAGAGGGACAGCACTGAGACGAAAGGCGTGTGTGTCATCGTGGTCATTTTTGCTTTGTTTTCTTTGTTTAAATGTGGGGATCTGAAGTCGCGTCCTTAAGCTTCTGCAGCAAGCTCTTTAGCAGCTGGACTGTCTGTCCCTGCCTTCTACTATTCTTTTTCACCCAGTTGTTTTCTCTTCAGCCTGCTTTGAAAATTTTTTGGATACACACACACACACACACACACACACACACACACACACACACCATCTCCAAAGCCTCTACAGTTCTAACCACTTGTCTGCACTCTGGTGGAGGGCAGAGGGTATTTTGGGGGTGTCGGCTCAAACAAGCTTTCCTTTTTTTTTAATCCCTTGGGGAACTCCCATGAACAAGCTTACACTATAGGGTCCTGCGCTTAGGCTAAAGCTAAGCACACTTAGTCTGTATTGGGGCAATCAGACCATATCTCCTAAGGTTTGGAGGTGGAACCTCTATTTCTGTTGGCTTTGAACTGGGGTGTGTGTGTGTCACTTTGGTGACTGTAGGGCCACTGTGTTTGGTGAAATGTGTTTTCTAAGGGGAGGGACAGGATTGTTGTCATGTAAGGGGACAAACACCATCTGACTGTAGTTCGTCACGCTTTCTCTGCTGTCATCTTGGTGGAAGCAAGGTTACTCCTGGTCACAGGATTTCCAGCCCTAAGTGCCAATAAAACCTGGGCTCAGTGGTGTAGTCTCAGCCGACTGTGCTCAGTGCCTCGGGGAGCAAGTTGCAGAGAAGCTGGGACATACTAGAAGGAACTAGGAGTCCTTGGAGCACAGATTGATACCTGTTTTGAGGCAGGAACTATCCATAATGAACCTGGAGTGTCTTTTCATATTAGGAAGCCAGGAAGCTTCACAGGACCCCGGAGTCAGTTCAAGAGGACCCAGGAGCCGACTTTCAGGGGATCTCAGTGGCCATGGATAGAATAATATGAACATCAACAGGAACACTGAAGTGAGCTGCAAGCGCTTGCAATATGTTTAAATTCAGAAGTTTAATGCGAACCACTGCCTCCAAGCTCACGGGTCCCCTTTAGAAGCACCAGACTCGTGTGCACAGCATATAAACTGTAAAAACTGTTTATCAAAGTGAACAAGCATCACAAAGACAAGCTTGTCTTTGCAGGTATTCTAGCTAATAATTGAAAATGGTTTGATAGAATGTGTACTAGGGATGACACCCAGGTACTGGACATACCAGGCAGGCTCTGTTGATTATACCTCATAAAACAAAGGTTTTAAGAGTGTTTTCCAATGACTTCCCATGTTTGGCGACCACAGTCCAAGGCCTTCTGATGGTAGCGCATCCCATAACTGCAGACCACATAAAGAACTGGTACCACACAAAGCTTCGAGATCCAACTTTCAACTGCTAGAATTCCTGGAGACAGAGGAGAATGCTAAATCCAGCTGTGCTGCAGAATCAGGAATTTAGACTGGCGGGAGAGCTAAAGACCGGTTTCCCATCTTCCTTTGGAGTTACTGTGTAGATGCTAGGGAGATGGAACAGTGGACAAAGTGTCTGCTGTGCACGTGACGGCCTGAGCATGGGTCCCCAGAACCCCATGACAGGTGTCTGCAACCCTACAGCTGGAGAGGTAAGAGCAGAAGGTTTCTGGGGACTTGCTGGCCAGCCAGTGTACCCTAAATGGCAAGCTCCAGGTTCAGTGAGATACAGGTCTCAAAACATAACGTGGGTGGATGAGAGATGACTCAGCAGCTAAGAGCACCAGATGCTCTCCTAGAGGACCTGGGTTTGGTTTCTGGAACCCACATGGAGGCTCACAACTGCCTGTAGCTCCAGTTCCAGCGTATCTGATGCCTTCTTCTGGCCCCCTCGAACACGGAATGTGGTGTTGCACAGGTATACATACAAGTAAAACACCCACACACCAAATAATAAGCAAACAGACAAATAAATAAATGAATGAATGAATGGACAAATAAGAAAATGGGCAGAGTGAATGAAGAAGATGCCAGTGTTGATTTCTTGTCTCCACAGTGCACACATAGGTGTGTACATACATACTTATGTGTGTCACAAACACACACACACAAATTGCAAAATTATTGCATGCAGTTTAGATGTACAACAAAGGTTTTGATACACATGATGGTTGCAAAAAGATTACTGTAGCCAAGAAATAGTGTATCTACCTGCAGTGATTTGAGAAACGTCCTTAATAGCCTCGTGTATTTGAACATTTGGGCCCCAGTTACTGGCATTGTTTAGAGGTACACTGTATGGGGACAAGTAGGTCACTGGAGGTGGGCTTCAAGGGTTTATAGTCTTTATAGTCTCCCTCCATTCTCTCTCTCTCTCTCTCTCTCTCTCTCTCTCTCTCTCTCTCTCTCNCCCCCCCCCCCCGTATGTAGATGAAAATGTGACCAGCCAGTTTCCTGCTCCTGTTGTCATGCCCAGCTTTACTTTCATGATGGACTCCATCTCTCTGGGACCAAGAACCAAAACAAGCACCTTTCCACTCTAAGTTACTTTTGGTCCTGGCATAGACACAGAAAGCTAATTGGAGTACCTCTTTCTTTCTTTCTTTCTTTCTTTCTTTCTTTCTTTCTTTCTTTCTTTCTTTCTTTCTTTCCTCCCTCTATCCTTCCCTTTCTTCCTTTCTTCTTCTTTTTTTAAATTCTTGAAACAGGGTTTTACTATTTATCCCTGGCAGACCTGGAATGCTTTAAGTCAGCTGTTCTCAACCGGTGGGTGGTAACTGTTTGGGAGTAGAATGACGCTTTTGCAGAGGTCTCCTAAGACCATCAGAAAACACAGATATGTACATTGCAATCCATAACAGTAACAAACTTACAGTTATGAAGTAGCAAAGAAAATAATTTTATTTTGGGGGGAGTTGAGGGTCACCAAAGCATGAGCAACTGTGTAAAAGCATTGAAGCATTAGAAAGGTTAAGAACCACTGCATTATGTAGTATGTGCTTGCCTTGAACTCTCAGAGATCTGCCTTCTTCTGCTTTTTGAGTGCTGGGATTAAAGGCATGTAAGACCATCATGGCTGAGCACATGTGTCTATCCTTAAATACAACCATCCAGCATGGTGTAAATTGTCATTCACTGTGAATTTGATTCCTAAACTTACTCACATTGTGTATATGTGGCTTTGTATCTTTTGACTAACAACCCCAAAAATCTCAGTGTAGACATTGGTCCCATGGTCACCAACCACCTATCACACCTGCTTCTATTCACCTCAGTTCAGATTTCGGCAACTGTCAGTTCAATGAATAGATGACTTTGTCTTCAGACAAGCAACAAGTGGGCTGTCTGAGCCAGCAGAGGTGTTCTGGGCTTCTTGGCATGGAACATTCTCACTATAAATGAACACATTTCCTGCATATTAATTATGGTCTATATGTAAGTCTCCTGTGCACTTAACTAGATCATGTCATTCAGTCTGAATGTCATTGAGTATAGGAGCCTAACTCTCTGCGTTTGTGTGTCTGGAAAAGGACAAATCCACTGAAAAAAGTCCCCTGGGAAGGCAGCTCATCTCTGACCTAGGTGAGACCTCTGTATTAGTGGGCACAGCCCTTTCTGATTCTCTTAGTGGGGTGGCAGATACAAAATGTTAAACAATGAAAAAGTGAGGATTTTCAAGAACAAATTTTGAGTCAGTCTTGGGCTGTAGCCCGAGTTCTGCCATTTGCTGCTGTGCTATCTCAAAAAAAAAAAAGTGTTCAACTGCTTCGTGCCAAAATTGTATCATCTGTAAAACAGACAATTTAAAGTTAACTCTCTCTTTCTCATGCATTCACACACACAAACACACACACACACACACACTGCTCCCTACTTATCTGTGGCTATACTTTTCTGAGGTTTTAGTTATGACGGTCAACCATGGTCCAAAAATATTCGGCAGAAAACCCTAGAAACAAATAATTTGCAAGTCTAAATAACTTATTACAATACATTACCGAATTGTTCTATTTCATTGGTTATTGTTGTTAATCTCTAATTGTGCCTGACTTACAAATTAAACTTCATTACAGCTGTGTTCATTAATTTTCAGCTGTGGCAAGGCTTGTCGATTTAGAGGTCTCAGACCATGCTAAGCCCATTCTTCTTGCTGTCTAGGGTGGCCAGGAAGTAAGCAGAGACATAAATAGTCAAGGATATACAAAAGCTCCTCCTCACGGCATACCCTTAGTGCTCAAATCCCAGGCTCCACCCTCTAAAGTTTCTACTTTGAAATATCCTGTGAAGCTATGCACCCATCAATGGATCGGTCAGTTGATGAGATCAGAGCCCTCACAGCCCCCGTGTAGATTTCACAGCAGTCCCCAGAGGTAAACAAGGTGTCCCACATTGCCGGTGAGGAAACAGGCACACAGTGTTAAATCTGTCCCTAGGAGACTCAATCGCCAGCAATACTGGCATCTCCACAGGTTCAGCCAACCAGGAGCACGTGACTCCACATCCTGCCTTCCCCTGAAAGGACTCTGCTTCCGAGGGCACTATTGTCTGTGCAGGAATCAGACATCAAACGGATGATCCCCAACTCCACAGTGCAAAGTCAAAGGAGAAAGAGCGAGCGATTCCTTTTGGAGAAGAAATAGCCAGAAAATGAAAGAACAGACTTGAAAGATTATGTATTTAGTGTTTATGTCTCTTTGCGTTGTCCCTCAAGTTCAGCTAAGCATCCAGTCATTGAGGCTGACGATTTATGAGGATCTTGGGCAAGTGACAGCGTGAAACTTCCCTGTGGCTCCGTCTTGGCAGGCGATTCATTTCACAGACTGTGAGGCTTTTAGGGTAAATACTTCTCTAATATTTTCCCCGAGGGCAACAAATGGCCCATAGCAGTTTGCCAAGAGAGTGCTGGGATGGTCTCGCATACGACTTTCCTGATTTATCAGTCCTCTTCCTTTAAGGGAGCAAAGTGATCCCCAGCCCCTGAGATAGAGATGGGGTCTTGGATGCTCAGGGTCGCTGCAGAAGCCCCACTTCCTCAGTCAGTCCTTCTTCTCCTCTTTGCACCTTTCTTTCTCTCCTATTGGCCATGCGGTGTATGGTCTCCTGGGAGAAAAGAAGCCCTGTGTTAGGGGTCAGGACAGTGTGAAAACCATCCTTGACAACTGGACCAAAGTGATGTTGGCAAAGAAGAATCAGGACAAAGACTGGATCTCAGGCAAGGGTAGTGCTGACTGCCATTTACACATACGTTCTGTTTGCCTTAATTCTCCAATGCCTGTGAGGGAGGCATTATTATCAGGTGCATTGTGGTGATGGTTTAGCTGTAATCTCAAAGGAGCTAGGTGACTCTGAAGACGATGCTACTGGGATAGTGAGTTCCAAGCCTTAGAAGGTACTAGATCAAAGGCGGGGCAACTAGGAGAAGCTGGTGGTGATTTGGAGAGCTGGTATAGCTGAAGAGCCAAGTACAGGAAAGGAGTGGTGGGAGATGCAACTAAGAAGGACTTCAGAAGAATCGTGGGCCAGCAATAGCAAAGCTGGGGAGTGACATGATTTTATTTGCATTAGTAGAGCACATCCCAGAAGAGGAGCGAGGGGAGGATTCACCTTAGGGACAAGATGGCCAGAGAGAAGGGTCTTTCCCCAGCATCGGTGGCAGGCAAAACAGAGTCTGGGAGAGGAATACAGTAGAAACTGTATCCCTAGGGGAGGCACAGTTGGCAGGGAAGTGGAGGGCTGCCTATGGAGGAGCACACTGTGGTTAGCAGACAGGGCCAGCTGTGCATGTGGAGTGTCCAGACTTGGACTGATGACAACCAAAAGGCCCATCACAGAGCCCCACGAACATGGAGCTGAGTGTATAGACTGTGCCAATAGATTCTTCCAATTCTGCTCTGGCCAAAAGAGCTGAGTTCCTTTCCCACATGCCTAATTGTGTGTGTGTGTACATTTGCACAAGAAGACTCCTGTCATCATTGAATCAGGAGGAAACTGTTTGTAACTGTGGCTCTCTACCATCTTCCAACCCCAGCCCCGATCCTCCAGCCTTTAAAAGCTACCTCATTGCATTCTGATATTAGCCAGACATGAATTCAAGTCCAAGCCCCCGCTGCTTCTCTGTGACTTTGACCACAATGTACCATCTTCATAAATCTCAATTTCCTTATCTGAAAAGGTGAGCTTTGTGTTTGTTTATTTAAAAAATTTCACTTTGTTTATTATATGCGTGTGTGCAAGCACAAGCACACGAGTGTGACGTGGCACTCCTATGAAGGTCAGACGACAATGTATGGGAACTGGCTCTCTTCCTCCAGTGGGCTCCAGGGGGATACTCAGGTCTTCAGGCTTGGTGATTATCCAGCGAGCCATTTAGGTGAGCATGCTTTCTATGTTTTGAAGGAGGATTTCACTTTGTGTGATCTGGAACTCGGGGCAATGCTCCTGCCTTAAACCCTCAAATGCTGGATTACATCATGTATGGCTCACCATGCCAGGCAAAATCGAGTGTTTTTACATTGTCTTTTTCCTAGGGTTATTGTAGCGAGGAGGCAATATCTGTTCTGATACACCCATGGTATTTTCATCAAGATGGGTCACATAGTGACTGGAGATATGGCTCAGCAGTTAAGAGACTGGCTGTTCTTGCAAAGGACATGCATTCAATCCCCAACACTTACTTCAGGCAGCTCACAACGTCCTGTAACTCTGGTTCCAGGGGATCTCACACCCTCTTCTGAACTCTACCAGTACCTGTACACACATGGTAGTAACAGACACACACCATAAATTAAAAAGTGTTATAGACCACATAGGTAACAGCAGTGTCCTACGTTGTTATCCACTATTGGCACAATAGCTATCTTTATAATGTCCTCACAGTGATGAAATCACTTAATAACACAGTTCTCAGAATATCTCCATTACCCAGGGTCACATGACTATTAGTCTCAGAGCCTAGCACAGAGTAAGTGTGAAATGAACACTAACCATTACCTTCTTCCCAGGTATGGAGGCTTTGGTTAACTAACTTGCTAACACATTCTCATAATTTTATGGTCATTTTCAATTGTCCATAAGTCTCAGTAAATACAAGAAAGACACACATAAAGAAGCCACCAACTGTAGACTGTTTTAAGCAGTCCAGAATACCCAGTTCCCCGGAGTGACCTGAGAATCTTCACAGGACAGCAGCTCACATGAAACAGAATCAGGAACCTTCTAGGAGATCATGTCTCATGACTCTGCAGCTGTTAGAAGCCCACAGCTGAATTTCCCAGCAGGGACTGTGAATCACGCCTGCTGGCGATACCACAAACACCAGGGAAACATCATTCTCTGTTATTATCTTTGGTTTCAGCTTCCTGGGGGAGAAGGCAAAGCCAGCTCTCACTGCTTTGTGGTAATGAGGTCATTGTTAGAGGTGACCCATCAGTTGGTTTCCAACCTCACTTAACTCGAAAGCTCAGCCCGATCTTCCGCTGAACAGCAGCAAATGCTGACAGCTAGGACATATGTGTTGGGGTTGAGCAGGACAAATGAGGAAAGGAGATAGCACACACCCATCCTCTTCTCACATAATCATCCTAAGTTTATTACAACCTCCCTGAGAGGTAAGTACTGCCATTTCTACCCCCATTTGAACTTTAAGAAAATAAAACCAGAGAGGAAAATGTGAGAGCCAAAGATACACAGCCAGCAAGAGTCTAGGAGAATATGACATTGAACTCTTACCTATTAATCCTAACAAATTATTCCACCCTTGTATTTTAGTACATGGGGACAATGAAGCTGGAGGGTATTTGATAATTAATGTAATAATAATTCAAAGCAGAAAAGGAGCCAAAGAGGTGTTTTGAACTAAGTCTTTGTGGTTCTAAACCCCAGAATATTTCCACTAAACATTGTACTTCATTGTTATTGAAGCTATAGTCTGTGGATCACCAGTGTCAGCGTCAACAATCACGACTACAGCTTCTTGGGATCTAGTTGGATCTCCCAAAACCATGTCCATTTCAACCTGTGTCCATAGGGATGATGTGTAGACTGAAATTTGGCCATTCGAGATGGTTTCTTCACCTGACCTGAAGAGGGAAGTCCCATGTAGGTACCCAGCTGCTCTATCTCTAGACCAGGGAGGAAGCTGACTAGAGTAGTCCATGCTGTCTTAGCTCCCTGATAATATTGAGCAGTCAATGTTATACAGAAAAGAATTGTGTGGCAGAAACCTTCCAGCCCAGAGAATCAAGAGAGAGAAAGAAGTGGTGGTTGCGTAAGCTACTAAGTCATTTGGTGGCTTATGCTGCAGCAATATAGAGAAGAGAAGTTGGTACCTATAAGACTAAAATGTGGCAGTGGCCTTAGAACTGAGTAGAAGCTTAGATGGCACAAGGAGACCATTAGTGAGGGCTGGTGACAACTGATGGCAATTGTCTGTTGGAGGCAGGAGAAATGGGATTTGGACAATGAGTAAAACTATCCCCTGCAGTGGATGTGAACATGGAGGTAGAGATGGAGTGTAGTGAGTCCGCCAGTTGGTTGAAAAGATTTGTAGGCAGAATGTGGAAAGTGCCACCAGACATTGGTTAGCTCAAACCTAATTATTCTGAAAGGGGTGCAGTAGAACTCACATGAGAGAAATAGATGGTAGGAAAAAAATAAGAGGTGTAAGAACAAGAAGAAAGGAAGGCATTGAAGGGAATGTTAACTAAAACCAAAGATGCAATAAGAAGACACATGACAACATACTACTGTATCAGCTAATCAAAATAGTTTTTAAAACGAACTTAAACAGAATTATCCAACATGAATGGATAGTGCCAGTCTTAGAAGCCATGAGAAGTGGGGTGTTTCCTTGTGAGTTGTTGTCAGAACAGGCTCTGAGGCCCAACAAACAATACAGAGTATTGCTCTTGGTTACCCCTACTAAGGAATGGACACTATTGCTGAAGACATCACGTACCTTAGTGGCAGGATACAAAGGAATCAACTTGAACTTGAGTGGAAGCTCCATCCCTGTTGGCTAGTGTTTAGTGCTAGAAGGCTATGCAGACTACTGGGGGAGAAAACTCACCAGTCCTTTCACTCAGCTTTGGACCTTGAGTTCTAGATATCAACTTGACAGGCAAGATGTGCCTACTGGTGCAATAGTGGCATGCTTGTCATGGGGGTAACCAACTGCTATCTATTTGGATTAGATGCCTACTCCCCTGGAGGGGATCCATGCCTAGTACTATAAATCTGGAAAAACAATAACCAAGTCCATGACTAAGGAGGTCATAGGATTGAGTAGGGAACTTACTACTGTTTTAATACTTTGATATGTTGTAAAACCATCTTCTAAGTATTTATGTTTATACTCATGGACAATGCTACTCTCAGCTTTGATCAAAGTAGGCTTTCTTTATATAAAGTAAGTGGCAGTGAATGCAGAGACTCATAGTTGTTTAAGATGCTAAGGATAGCTCTTTCTGCCTTTTCTCTGAGGGGGCAGGTCACAGCCTCTCCATCTCTTTCTCTCTTCCCTTCTTTCCCCAATAAACTTCTTTCCCATGTTAAAAAAAAGATGCTAAGGATAAGTGATCACTTAATATTCAGTCCTAACTGGAACCTTTATACCATCCCTATAAGGCTCAGGGAACATCTTGGAACAGTGCATGGAAAGATTGTAAGGGCTGGGTGATGGGAAGAAGGGCTATAGAATGCTATCTTCCGGGTATAAAATAATCATGTCTCCTAGCAGTTGAGAGCGGTCTTCACTAGGCTTGCAGGAAACCAGACATATCAACAGTCAGTTATGGATCACAGAGGAGCCTGTGGGGGCCTACCCTTCACTAAAGAACTGTTGGGATTATTAGTGGAAACGGAGAGAGGGGGAATCATTATCTACGGTTGTGTACCCACTGGATGCCCACCGAGTTCTAATGGATGGTTCCACACCCATGATCACATAGGTGGCTCTGTTTGAACCAAGTCAGTCTCAAAGCAAAAGGACACGGATATGAGGGAGGAAGGGACCTGCAAAGAGAGAGTGTGGTGGGGGAGGAAGGAAGGTAAGAGAAGGCAGGGGGAGAGGGCAATCGGAGCACATTATATACATGTGTGAAACTGTCAAGGAAAAATTTAATTAAAAACATTTTCAGAAAACAAACAAAGAAAAGAAATCAATAAAATGAGTCACTTCCCTAATGGTATGGGGCACATTTTCAGGTGTGGCTACCAGAGGAGGAGATGTATCCTCACCATTACAAGAGCTTCTGTGGAGCCACCTTCAAAGCACAGCTGCTCTGAGTGTGGTCTCTGGACCAGAAGATAACATCACCAGGAAGCTTGTTGAACCTTCTGAGTCAGAATCTCTGGGTTGCAGCTGCTTCCAAGGATGGAATCTCTGAAGGTAAACATCTATACTGAATGTAAATTGTGCTTTTAGTTGGCATTTAATAATTGTACGCATTTGTGAAGTACAATGTGATAACTCCATATGTGTACACAGACCTGGAGTTATTGTGTGGTGGCAGAGGGCTTACCCAGCATGCTCACAGGTGTGGGCTAACTTCCCACATTACCCCAAATGACATGTATACCCACATGAAGATCAAATCAGAGCACTTAGCTTCCCCACTGCGGTGAGTGTGCATCCCTTCATTGTGGGGAGAGCATCAATGCCTTCTAGCTACTTTGTAATGAGCAAAAGGAGAAAATGGCATATACACGTACCACAAGAGAATTTCTATGCATAAAAATAACATAATCTTGTTATTTGTGACCACAGGGGTAGACTGGGGGGGGGGCAGTACTGTTAGTAAAACAGACCAGGCACAGAGAAGCAAGTCCTGCATGGCCTCACTCACCTGTAGATTCTGAAGCAGTTGATCTTAGGATGTAGAAGAGGTTATCAGAGGCCAGAAAAAGAGGACAATGTGGAATCAGCAGGGACCTGCCAAGAGGCAGGAAGTGAAGTCAGGACACCAATGTGTTGTCCCATGCCTGCAGTACCAGAACTGGGGGTGTGGAGACCTCTGGAGGATCAGGAGTTTAAAGCCACCAGGGGCTCCCGTTTGAGTTTCGCAGCAGGGTGATTACGCTCTGTGAGGCTGTATATGAATCTGGGTTGAGCAAGCCCTGGCACAGGTGATTAGGACTGCAAATGAACCTCAAGCTGTGCTAAGGCAGTGGTTCTCAACTTTGCTAACGCCGCGACCTTTCAATACAGTTCCTCATGCTGAGGTGGCCCCCAACCGTAAACTTATTTCGACCGCCACTTCATAACTATAATTTTGTTACTGTTGTGAATTGTAATGTCAATATCTGAAATGCAGGATGTCTGCTAGGCAGCCACTGTGAAAGGGCCATTAGACCCCCATAGAGGTAGCAACCCATAGACTGAGAGCCACTGTGCTAAAATGCCAAAGGTGGTGTCTTAAAGAAGGCAAAGGGAAGGAGGGACTTCTTCCTTGCAGGGACTGGCAATAGATGGGACAGAACAATCGAAAGGATTTGAGGACAACTGCAGCCCTGGGATCCAGGCTTCAGGCAGTGAATGCAGCAGAACCATTCCAGAGTAAAGGCAAAGGCGGAAGGGTGAAGCAGGAGGACCACAGGTTCTCTAAGCCTTCTGTTTTTTTTTTTTAAAGCCCAAATCTCCACTGAGTCCAAGTTACCTCAGAACTAGAGAGTCAAGATGATTCCTGTGTTCAGAGCAGGGCAGAGCCATGGAGGAAGGACTGGGAAGGCCAGAGGAATTTTTCACACTGTATGTCAGCCTGTTAAAAAAAATACTCATCTCATTTAAATGTGCAACTATTAACAGCAAAGAAATTTGAGTACCATTTTTAAGACCCAGCTGTCCCACTCCTGGGCATATAACAAAGGCCTGTAAGTCAACACACCACAGAGATAGCTGGGCATCCATGTTTTCATTGCTGCACTCTGTACAGCAGCCAGGAAATGGAGCCAGCTGAGATGTCCATCAACAGATGAAGGGATAAAGAAAACATGGATGTGTACCCAGTGGGATTTTAGGCAGCCATAAAGAAAAATGAAATTATAATATTCATAGGAAAATGGAATGGAACCTGATCATTATTTTAAGTGTAATAAACCAGACTCAGAAAGACAAATGCTGGATTTCTCTCATGTGCAGGATCTACATTCAAAATTATATGATGTGTGTGTGTGTGTTTTATTTTAAAAAGAAAAAAATCATTTGGGGGAACCCTGTGCAAGTGATGAGGCCTAACACTTATTGTTAAGAAGGGAAATAATCACCATGAATGTCTCTCTGCTTCTTCCTTCCCCCTTCTTCCTCTTTTCTTCTCTTTCCTCCCACTTTTCCCTCCCCACCTGTCTTTTCTGCTTTCCTCCCCACCCACCTCTGTATTATGTAACACTATTATAGTAAATAAAGCATTGTATCCTGTCTTTTTCATTTAAAGTTATGTTCTGAGCATTTCCTTGTGCCATTACGGATTCTCTGAAAAGACGTTTGTTAGTAGCTGCGCAGATGGCTTATAGATGCCGGTTATTGTAAGCTGTCTCCAATCCTTTTGGGAAGTAGGTGGTGTACAATGCATGAATTATAAATGAAAAGCAAATTGCTCTTAATTTTACCCTCAACCTCGCAGTGTGCAGCAGCTCCTTGTGGATCTGTTTCTTCAAAGCTACCACGACCGAAGGGAGTGTGACAAGGGCCTCTGAGGAGGCACCAGGTGGAAGGATGTGAACTGGGGGGTATGGTTCAATGCCTGGCTCTGCCTGGTCTCTCACAGGTGACTCTGGGAGAAATCTCACTGGCTAGATGAGAGTCCTTATACCATCTAACAGTCAAGGTCTCCAGTGGTTCCAACTATGATTTCTGATACAAATCTAGGGCTCTTGCGGAGAGAAGAAAAAGCCCCCATTGAAGAAATGTCCACCTCCTCTACCACTCTGGTCCTAGGTACCATCAAAGCCTGCTCAGATCAGAGCAATGTCCTCCTCTGTCTCTTTCTTCCACCTTCTTTTCTATGCTCATCCCTAAAAGGTACCTAGTGACCTGTTAAAAGCCATATCAGATGCTGGCCTTCTTTCTGTTATTCCTCACAATGACTGGCATGGCCCTACATGAATCAAGTACCTACTACATCAAGTACCCACTCCATTCCTCATTCTGCTTCATTCCTTAGGGCTTCAACACTTGCTTTCTCAGATTTCTTCATAGCTTATACCTTTTTACATCTATTTAAATGGGTCATGTGTAGTGAGCCCTTCAATAAAGCAGATCCTTCTATCATTCCTCCTTGCCCTTCTGCATAGCATCCTTCTTCTAGATGTAGCAGGAGCAGATTGATTTACTAGAGTTCCACAATAGTGGAAGCTTAGTCTGCTCTAATCATTTCTATACACCCTGTTTTTGAAGTGTTCAATGAAGTCCATTAGTCAGAAACCAATAAACATCAGATGAACAAATGAACGGAACTGATTAATGGAAGCTTCCTGTGGAAAGCCAGTCCTCAGAAGGAGAAGATTCTCCCATATCTCCACTCCATGCGGAGGTAGCTGGTATTCAGCTTGTGATCAGGGACCACCCTGTTCTCTCTGCACTCATTCTTCGCTGGCCTCTGACCACCATGCTCAGCTGTCCCTCCCCCCCCCCCAGGTCTTTGCATGTGTCCTAATTCTTCCTCTCAAGCAAGCCATGGCTCCTCTTCCTCCTGACACCTTCAGAGGTCTGAGAGTCCCTCTACATCTCACAGATGATGGGGGGGCACTACCCTTCCTGTTTTAGTGGCATTTAATGGCTTATAATGCTCTTGGCTTTATGTGATTCCCTTAGTTCCCCCATCATTCCTGTAAGTGCCAGTTACTGCTTTTATTTTAGTCATTTGCATAAGTTCATTGAGTCCCTGATCTGCTGGACCATGGGGAATGGAATGAGGCAGGCAGAGCTGGCGTCCCGTATCTCACTGAGCTGTAAGCATGAAGCAAATGATGCAAGACATACTTGCCTAAAATCTTAGCTGCCTGGGGGAAAACAGGGCCCGTGTATTGTCTGACATTTCATCAACCATCCTCACACCAGCCCTCTGATGTGCACCGGAACTTGCTTTACGGACCAGGAGACAAAGATGCCAGATAACACATTCCCAAGAGTCCATGAGCCTGTGACTGTCAAGGTTCAGGCCAGACAACCCCAGAGTCTGTGCTCTAACCACTTGGATATGTGTCCCCTAGGTGGCTTGGCTGGATCTTAGAGCAGGGCAGTTAGCGGTCCAGATAAGTTCTTGGAAGAAGTAATATTTCAGGGGAGACATGGAAGATGAGTTGTATTAACCAGAACAGAGGGGAGGGAAACATTTCAGGTGGAGGGAAGAGACCATGAAAAGATAACAATGGCAACATGACCATCCTTTATGGAAATGCAGGAAGGAAAAAGGTGAGTGGCAACATGACGCAAGTGGAGGGTGACAAGGACAGATAGTAGAAGGGGAGACAGAACTGAAATGTGTGGGTTGCTGTGTACTCCACTGCAAAGTTGGTCCTTCAGGTCCTAGAGTTTGGGAGTTGTGCATTTAGCCAAATCCTGATGGAAATATTTGAAGAGATTTTGTTGGTCCTGAATATGCGTGCATAGTGTTACCAGTATTCACCAAACGATACCTTCTAACATTGATTTACATAGAACTTATAATGTGTTAGGTATTAAAAGCCACCTAGTGGTGTTTTAAATACATGGGAAAATGTGAGCGTGTTACACACATTGTGCCATTTTATATGAGGGAGTTCAGCATCCAAGGAGTTGTGTACATGCAAGACGTTCTGAAAACTATCCCCTGCAAATAATAGCTACAACTTATATAATTTATGTACAGATGACTGTGGGGAAACTGTCACCCAGAGGTGACTTACCCCCAGGCCTGTAACTCACATTAAACACAATTGCTAGTAGCCTTCAGGTTTTACCACCAAAGTTGCTGTAATTTCCCTTCACTGTAGCTGCTTCCATCTGTTTCGTTCCCTCCCCCAGCCTCGCCACCCCACAGAGAAGATAAGAAAATTCTTTGCAGAATTAATGGAGCCAGAGCTCTGCCTTGCTTGCTCAGTCACCACAATGCACAAGACGCCCTTCTGATATGAACATTAATTCATTAATTGAGAAACATCTGACCTCAGAGTACCAGGTAGACCAGTTGGCCATTATTGCACCCATCACTCAACATCTCATTTAGTGTCTGCTTCCTCCTAGGTCCTTTCCCAAGAGCCAGGAGGGAGGAACAAGCTGCAGATTCTCTGTCTGTGCAGACCACCACTATGATCTGTGTCTGGCTAGGTCCATGCTCAGTGCATCTCTTGGGCACACTCTGGGTATTTTAGGCTTTTGTGTCATGTCTTGCTGATCCAAGCTGCTGGCAAAGTCTCTAACTCTGTGATGTGAACCTCTGTCCAAAGGCTGTGTGCTACACTGGATGTGCAAATTGGCTCTTATGAGAACATAGCTCAGAACTTGACTGCCAGGCTGAGAAATAAGGGAGGAGGCAGAGCTGGTGCCTTGAGAGAGTCTATTGTAAATTAGGGAGCAGAGAAATAACTCTGAGCCTTGCAAGTCTACATGGAAGGCAGCAACATTTGATCTGCCTGTACTTCTTTTAATATGTACAAGTTGGATGGGGGGATTATGTGATTTTAATGTACATAATGTATATTATAGTTAACTTTTCAGTCATACATTTTATTTGACTACACATATATAAACACACATGAAAGATATATAGGGGCTGGAGAGATGGTTCAGTGGTTATAAGGACTCAAGTTTGGATCCCAGCACCAATATCAGGTTTTTCTCCAGCTGCAGGGGATCCAATGTCCTCTTCTGGACTCTGCAGGCATCTGCCTTCATGTGTGCACATGGACCCCCCCCAATTAAAGCTAAAATAAATCTTAAAATTATATAGATAAACACATATATCAGTGAATATATAGAGATTTGTTGGTTGGTTAAATTATCAAAGTAGACAGTCATGACTGTGGGTTAGTCATTGGCTATGATAAGGGAATTTAAATTGTGAACACTAGATACAGACTCCTGAGATGCCACCTGATCTCTGGTTTCAGCTTTAAGTCCTCAGGGCTCCTGTTTTCTCATCTATAAAGTGGGTTGCATCCTCTGTTGCTTGGGGGGGTGTATGTAATTAGGCAGAAGGGAAACTTAGTATCTAGACCTCCCCACCTCCTTTCCCAGTATCCCTCTGCACCAGTGGTTCCTATGTAGAGTAAGGAAGAGCAAGAAGGTGGGAAGGTAGAGAGGAGGAGAGGAGGCCACCCAACTGTGCCTGGACAGAATGGTGGACTGGTGACACATGGACTCAGGCAGACCAGAGACAGGCTTGGAGGTGGCTGTCACTTCTTCCATAAGGTCGGCCACACAGAGTCCCCAAAGCAGAAGGAATCGAGTTTGCCTTGCGGTTGAGTGACTTCCAGAGAAGTGGAGCTAGCAAATACCAGTTGAGCAACTTCTCCACCCTGGAACTGAAGGACACAGAGATCATGGGGTAGGAAAAGGCAGAAATTCTCTTCTCCCTTGAGGAAAAAAATCTAGAACTACGTGCAGACAGGAAGAATCAGACCCCCCCCCCCTTGAAATACTGTACAGCTTCGAGTCCCTCTCTCTTTTACAGGGTCAAAGGCTAATCCAATGGGCAATCGAGATGGGGCTCTCTTACTTCAGGGGCAGAACAGTCAGGACCTTTCAGGAGAACTCCCTACTACTAAGCCATCCTCGGGTGTTTTCCTGGAACCAGTACTGCAGTGGCTCAGCTCCTACCCTCCAGAATTCTCCGAAATGGATCACGGCAACCCATCATTAGCTACAGGCTTCTGCACTACTTAAAGTCCACTCTCGTTTCCTCTCAAATACTCAGCCATAGTGTCTAAGCTTGAAACCAGTGATCACCCTCCCCCAAAGCCTACAAGCCCCCTCCAGTTAACTCCCCTCCTTATCAATCAGAGTTGAAAAAACTCAGTCTCAATTCCTAATGTTTCATTCTCTATCCTCTCAGTCTGAGTGGTTTCATTCAACTGTGTGACGGGGGCTGCGAGACGACCAAAATTCATTACATGGCTATAAACATATGAAACTTGAAAACAATAAAAAAGAAAAATGCATTCATAATCTTAGCTGCAAAGCCAGCAGTAGTGATGCTGCCTCGTGTTGGTCACTCACTGTGAAGCCGGAGTCTAAGCACTGAGCAGCACTAATCTGCCTTGTCACCCCAAACTGATGTATGAGGCCAGCGCTCTTATTGCCTTCTCTGCTATCCTGCAGCTCAGGGAACTGAGGCACAGAGAGGTAAAGGGGATTTGCATAAGACTCAAGGTATGTTGTCTTGTGAGTCCTCTATCTTAATCAGCTGTACACCATGTGTCTGCAGGATCAATTAGCAGACCCCGTGTTTTGTGAGGAAGGTGGCAACACCCAAGATAGGACAGGAAAGACAATCCCCATAACATGTGACTCCCTAGGGTTTTTTTCATGCCAGCACTATGGGATTACAGAGCTGGGAACTTAAACTCAGCTGGGAAGATCTACCCATTGACTGCCTAGACAATGCCTAGCTCCAATTTTAAAAGAAAAGGGCCTGTTTTAGACATATCCAGTTCCCTAAAACTTCTGTGCTCTCATTCTTGTCCTCAGGAAGCCACCTTCCCCAGTCCATTTGGCTCCTCTCTTTTGTTTACTACTCTGACAATATGACTTCAAGATCAAAATCTGCTTCTAAAAGTGGCCCTTGAGTTTCTGTCCCAAATTGGTGGCTGATGTATATCCTTTGTATCCAAGTTTTTACTATACCATAACCCAAGAAACTCAAGTGTCTGCCAGCTTTGTCACAAAGAACTGAACCCTCGATGGTGATGGTGATGATGGTGAGTGGGGTGGTGATGATGATAATGACGACGATGATGAGTGGATCAAATTATACAAAGCAAGTATTTATTGGTGTCCCCACATACTGAGATACATATCTAGCTCTGTGGATGAAGAATTGAATAATAGTAAGTCTAGTTAGTTTTTATTGAGTATTTCCCACATACCAATCACTGGATGGCTTTCCTAAGGATCATTCTCGATTGCCCTCTCCCGCTCTTCTCGAGCACAGTGTCACCTGGAACAGCAGTTTGAGTGGCCGGGCTGAATAGCAAAGATGTGGAGAGCCGTGAGGAAGGCATTGTTTAAATTCTCTTCTCAGAACTTCCGTGCCTAAGAAAGTTCTTGAGACGACTCTAAAGTGAGTTGCTGCTCCCCAGACTCCACTTGCTCGGCTCTATCAATAATTTTTTCAACCCAAACAGTCGAGCCATGAAGGGGGCAGCTTGGTGCGGCTGCTACACCATCTGTTTTTCCCCATCAGGCGTCGTGTTCTGCCTGGAAGTGTTGAAATAGGAGCGGCAGGGCTGCATCCCCGGCACCCGGCTGCCCGCATAGCTAGGTTATGCCCCGAAATAATTACACAGAAACTGTATTTTACGTGGGAGAATCATGGCGAGTCTCTCGACTAAGCTTCTTTTTCCCAGCATTCTCTTCTGTTTACTCCACCCACCTAAGGAAATGATGTGGAAGTGATTTCTTATTAATAAAGAAACTGCCTAGGCCCCTTGATAGGCCCACCCTTAGGTGGGTGGAGTAAACAGAACAGAATTTTGGGAAAAAGAAGCTGAGTAAGGAGTTGTCATGGTTCTTCCACTCCAGACAGATGCAGGTTAAGATCCTCCCTGGTAAGCCACCTCGTGGACTACACAGAATATTAGAAATGGGTTAGAACAATATGTAAGAGCTAGCCAATAAGAGGTTACAGATAACAGGCCAGGCAGTGTTTAAAAAAATACAGTTTCCGTGTAATTATTTTGGGGCATAACCTAGCTATGCGGGCGGCCGGGTGCCGGGGACGCAGCCCTGCCACACCTAATTCAACATGGAAGACTCAGGCAGAAGACGCCGCTCTGGTCATCAGCTTGCTCGCTCTTTGGGCAAGGCTGAAAATGAGTCCCCAGAAGTCTCATCTGCCAATGGTGATGGGGGACACCAACAGCCCCCAAGTGTAGGGCATGCCTTTCTCTGGACCGTGCCTCTTAGGTCGCTGGCACATCTCTGCACCTTTGACTTGCTCATTTCCTGGTGCTAAATTCAGGTCTGACAGGCACCGAAAGGCCATGAGGTCCCATCGGTCTTGGGTGTGAACTCTACGCCTCACTCTTCCTCATGGGACAGTCCTAATTCTCTGCCATCCTCCTCATCTCCTGTCTTGGCCTTAGGCCTCATTCGGCACCTGCCGAGTGATGTGCCCCATTCATCCTGTTTCCCGTACTCAGACAGGCCTTTTGTCAGAAGTCCTGAGGGAGAGCTCTGTACCCTTCCCCCCACTCAGTTAAAAGCCTTGTCGGTGTAGATGAGACTATATTCCCAGGATCTCTGTCTCTTACATCTATGTCCAGTTTGCCAGAGTCCTACATTTCTTCTTTTAGAACACAATAAGAAGGGCCACTCATCATCCTCTGCCGGGGTCATCTCTGGTCCAAGCCGCTATTGTGAACAGCTAAGCTGCTAGATGATCTTGCCAAAAGTTGTCCCTGCTTCCTCTCTTGGTCACCAAAGCAGAACGCACTTTTGAAAAGAATGTCATAACCCATCTCTCTTGTTCACAACCCTAGAGGTTCCTCATGCACTCAGGATAGAAATCCCCGCTTCCACCCTTACTTGCGGTGCTGAACGTCCTCTGATTGCTGTAACCATCTGAACTCAGGTCCCACGTCTCTTCTCATTCCTCTGTGTTCAGAGTCTTCTCGCAGTGACCTCTGACTTACTGAAAACCTTACCACCTCAAGGCTGAAAGCTGTGGCCTCCTTCTGGGGTATTCTTCTCGCACACACTTTCCCACATTGCATTCTGGTTTCTTCTTGGATGCTCCTTTATCTGAGAGCCCTTGGTCATTTCCTGTCTCCTCTACTGGTTTTCACCTCTCATAACTTTTTGGTCTATCTTCCAGCATTTGTCTTTTGCCCAAGAACACCGCTGAAGAGCAAGCCTTCGCTCTGCTCTGTGCTTTATCCTGGGATCAAGAGCAGACCTCAGCAATTCAGTGGACCTTCTCTGAACAAGCCACCGGTCCCTTGCTTTGAGTGACAGGCAGTAGAAATTCCAGGACCATAGGTTCAGCAGTGAATATCAAGCTGCCCTGGATAAGTCAGCTGACCTTTGTTCATTCCCTGAGAAGGCAGTTTATGATGTCCTACAGAGTGTTGGGAGGACGAAATGAGTTGGGACTGGAGCACAGTGTAAAACAAGGCTCAACACACTCGTACTGTGTTCTGTGATTGTCCATGGGTACTGTGCAGTAACCAGTGACTTGACTCTTGAATGTCCTCCTGGCCGGGCTGTACAGCCCATCAGGGCACTCTGTGGTTTACCAGCCTATGGATCCCATGTGCCTGGTTCAGAGGAGACCCCGAATAACTGTGTAGTGAGAAGCATGTGAAGCCATGTAAGGCTCAGAGTTGATTATTTAAAATTCCTTCTGTATCCTAAAAGCATTATTTGGAAACATCTGGGAAGGAATTTAAGTGACCTCCTGCCCTAGATAGTGGCAGGCTGTTTTAGAGAGCTCTGTTCTGCATCCTTCTTGAAGGGCAGGTACTGGTGATTCACCATAAATTGCTAGCCACACTTGGAGCCGCTCACTGTCACCTCATCCTACAGTCTTGCCCCAACACTAGTTTTTCCGGATTTAGGCAGCAGTCAGTTTAAACTAGCAATTAAATGGAGACAAATTGCTCTGTTAATACCGTACAGCATTTGATGGAATGGCTTTCCGCTGACCAACAGAATTAATTTCAAAATTAGGAAAGATGTCCTGAGGACATGTCTATGTGTGCACTTCTGTGTACACCCTCTCTATTTTGATAGTGGGTGGAAAGGTTGCGCCTTTACATGTCCATCATGAAAATTTCACAGCAGAGCCAATGTTAGAGAGAAGCACCGAGTAAACTTTTATGCCCCAACACCCAGCCTCCCCAAACCATAAACATGTTGCCAAGCCTGTTTATCAAAGTTCCCTGCTTTAAAGGAAAAACATACTTCCTGAAATTCTTTCGAGTCCCAGACATCATTGCAAACATCAAAGACGGAGATATTTCTTTCTCTGCAGTGCTTCGGTGCCGTGATCACACCCGGAAGACTACCAATAACTCTTCAGTAGCTTTCTATGCTTGCTCCACACTCGGAACTCTGCAAGGGAAATGATGAAGGTTGTGCCCTTGGTTTTATTGAAATAAAACCTCACATCTGCTGACTTCCAGCCAGTTCTCTCAGAGCAGTCAAGACGGCTGTCTGGTGTGGGTTTGTGTGGTACTCTCTTCAGTGAAGGTCAATTTTTCCAGGTGTCCTTGAGGGACAGACAGGATTTGACGAGGAGCCCATGGCTCAGTGAGGAAGACAGATGGCTGCCCCCCCCCCCCCACTAGCTAGCCACAAGTGCAAGCACAAGAGAGATTCATTCTCCTAGCAGCTGCTGCTGCGAGGCTCCGGGAGATGCCACTTATGTCCGTCTTGTTCAGTCAGTCTGTCTGTCTAATTCTCTCCCTCACTCATATGTGCTCTGTTAGTCTACCCGTTCTGTTATTCTGGTCTGCCCATCTAGCTAGCAATTATCATGTGTTTATATCCATGTGGCTAATTGCTTTAAGCTGCCCATTGTTACAGGAAACGCTATCCTATCACCAACGCTGGCTCAGAGTCCTTTGGTTTGCTCGTTATGCATTCGCTCAGAATCCCTGTCTTCCAAAACCTCATTTTGAAGCACAGCCTATAATTTATGCACTTGATTTACCATTTCTTCTCTCTCAAATGCAGCTCCAGGAGGGCAAGTCCTTTAAGCTATTTTGTTGACCACTGTAGCTCCAGAGCCGATGTCGCTGTGAGTGAATGTATGACTTATTGACCACCACCCCCACCTCACAGACGAGCAACTAGGAGAGGATACAAAGCCCATGTGTCCATCAAGTGTCCAGAAGGAGAAAAGCTGAGCTCTGAACACAGGCCTGTCGCAAATGCAAGTGCCTTTCTTCTAAGAGATCTCTATATTGCTCCCAGCCAATTAGATACCCACAGCAGAAGTTATAATCAGCTGTGTTTGGGGGAAAATTCTGGTTACTATCAGACCACAGGTCCTCTCCCATCTCTAGTATTCAAAGATTTCTTTATTTAAGGACTTATCTATATGTGTTTGTAAGCCTACATGCACATATATGTGTGGATGTGTATGCCACACTCTGAAAGACCAGGAGAGGATGCAGGATATCCCCGCCCCGTATGTGTTCGTCTCTCTCTCTCACTCTCTCTGTCTCTCTGTCTCTCTCTGTCTCTCTGTCTCTCTCTGTCTCTCTCTCTCTTCCTTTGGGGCAAGGTCACATTTATGACCTGGGACTCACATTTTCTTGGCTAGCATGGAAGAGAGCAAGCTGTTGGGATCCTCCTGGCTCTGTCTTCCTTGGACCTGTCTTATAGCTACGTGTAGGATGCATGACTTCTTGTGTAGTGCTGGGATCTGCACTCTAAGATTCATGAGTGTGCAGCAAGCTGCCTGTCCAGGATCTGGGTTAGTTTTCGGTTTCGTCACACAGAGAATGAATTTGAAAATGTTAGAGTCACTGCTACCAACACCTTTTCTCCTTTGAAGTGGACATCTGCAGTCACTTGGTCAGAAGTAGGAAGACTGATTTGGATGTGATGTGGCCACAGGAAAAACTGCAGCAAAAAAATAATTCCAAGCTTCATTTTTTTCCAGGCAAATGACACTGGGGACAAATGTTTGCGGGATTTGATGGTCCATCTGCCAGTAAGCCCTTCCCATGTGCTTACTTCAGCACACAATTCCTGAGCACGTACCTTCACACCCACTACTTGGAGTGAAGGATAAAGGCAAGCATAAGATACTGGGGCTTGCACACTGACCATTAGGGAAGCACTGTGTCACCATGAGCGTGAACATATGACCAACAGCTGCTCAAAGCTCCATTCCACTGTTTCAGCAGATTGCCGAATCAGTCACTGTTATTTAGCTAAATTTAATTATCTAGCTACTCTTATTACTTAACTCAGTTTTAAATTGCTTAATTATTCGTTTGTTTGTTAACTTTTACAATTTTTAATATTTTTAGAATGACTGCCTGTCATAGAAAGTCCGAAATTATTCAGTTTTCAAACCTAACTTTTAAGCCACGTGTAATCACTATGTGGTCCAAGTTAGTCATTCTATCTGACTGTGAATTAAACTGTTGATGCGCGAACACTAGAAAGCATACAGAATCAGGTATTTGGACTATAGTGATGAAAACCCCTCAAACACCATCGTTATGGAAAGGAGGCTTTGGAGGGATTATATAAGGAAGTTGTGTAACCTTGTAAGAGTGAAAAAGGTGACAAGACAAATAACCATAAAAAGACTGCGTAGGGATCAGACCTGGGGGATGATAATGCAGCCTGATTGACTGTATTGACAGTGCCGAAGAAAGAAAGTGCCCATCAGCGAGAGATGGGCAGGAGATGATGTAGCCATGGAGACAGAAAGCGGAAAGGCAAGGACTATTGGGAGCTTCAGCTAGGCTCTGTCCAGCTAGAGAGAGATTGTGACCAGTAGAATTTTCTCTGTCTTTCAAATGTCATTACACATAATACAAGTTTCAGTTTGGTCAAATGACCTTGGGTAATTTCATATGCCACCAGTAGAAAGATTGAACTTACTTCTTTCGCCCTGAAAAGTGAAATTGCTACCTAGTTCTCCTACTCTCCCTCCTTCTCAGGCAACAGCTTTCTGATATTTTTTAGTTTGAAATAACTGATCCTGTTAGAGGGTTTCATGCTGAAAGCAGTCAGTGTGTGTATATGTATGTGTAGTATGTGAAGTGATTATCTAATCATTCCCTATCAATAGAAACTCTGGAGTCAGATATCAGGGTAAGAATAGGATTGATCAGAGAAATGTCCAGTAATCCCCTTTCTCTCTTCTTCCTTGATCCAAAAGGTCAAGAATCTTTCTAAGTCCCTCCCTTCTACTTGCTGTGTCTCTGGCTAATTTTGGTGAGCTAAAAACTAGCTTCACCCTCTGATTCAAAGTAAACTTTATTGTCAGTCTCGGGAGTGTCAGAGTTTGATCAAAATATCCCACAAGTATGTGTATACACACTGACACAGAGACACAGATCTCTCTCCCACCCCCTCTCCCTCCCTCCCTCTCTCTCCTCTATATACACACCCAAGACATATTATTTATTCTATGATGGATACTTTTTACATGTTTCTACCTCTTGAACATTGTGAATAATGACATTATGAACTTTAAGAAAAGCTGAGTTAAAGCTTGTAAAAAGATAACTATTTATTACAGTTTTATCTATAAGCTTGTATCTTAGGGTTTCTATTGCTGCGATGAAACATTATGACCAAAGAGCAAGTAGGGGAGGAAAGGGTTTATTTGGCTTACACTTCTACATTTCTCTTCATCACTGAAGGAAGTCAGGACAGGAACTCAAACAGCAGAATCCTGGAGGCAGGAGATGATGCAGAGGTCATGGAGGGGTGCTGCTTACTGGCTTGCCTCATGTGGCTTCCTCAGCCTGCTTTCTGTCTGCCCAGGGATGACCCTACCCATCAAGGTCTGGGCCCTCCCCCATTGATCACTAATTGAGATATTGCTTTACAATTGGACATCATGAAGGCATTTCCTCAACCGAAGCTCCTTCCTCTGCTGACTCTAGCTTGTGTCAAGTTGGCACACACGCACACACACACACACACACACACACACACACACACACACTACCCAGTACAGTGTGTACATACATGTGAATGCTCACAGAGGCTATAAGAGTGTGCTGGATCCCTTGGAGCTAGAGCTACAAGGGATTGTGAGCCACCTGATGTGGATTCTGGAAGACAAATTTAGATCCTCTATTTCAAATGACCCTAGCTTGTCAAGTTGATAAATCAAAACAACAACAAAAAAATGCCTAAAACTCAACTAAGCAATACAATCACCATTACCATCCACTCAGAATATTCTATGTGATTTTAAACAGGGACTCTGGATCTGTTACGCAAAAATTCCTAATTTTCACCTCTTTACTGCCCCTGGTCACCTGTTTCCCTCTTTTTGTCCCATGACAAAAAGCTACTGTAGGCTCCTTATAAAAGTGGAATTCTATACTATTTCCCTATTTGTGATTGGCATATTTTACTTAGCCTGTTTCTCAGGTTCATCCACATTGTAGCATGTACTATGCTTTCGTTTCTATAGATATGTATATGGTTGCTATTAAAACCTCCCCAGAGATGAAGAAGGTGAAAGACTTTTGACAAAGAGAGGAATCCATAACCTTGACAGAGAGGAATAGAGAACTTATGTATCTGTGTTGATAGTTCTAATGTCCTGGGAGCCTCTAAGGACATTTGTGTTATTTGTTCCCAGTCAGTGAAAATACGCATTATATCAGTAGTTGTCAACATATCCCTAGCAGAGGGGTGGACTGGGTAGGCATCCCTTGCTTCTGAGTGCCCTGGATGGTTGGTGATCTGAGCACAAGCCAAACTTAGTATAGGTCAACATTTCTAGGCTTTAAAAAAGCAATATTTAAAATTGCAGAGTTCTGTATGACAAATACATGTTCACAGTTCTCTATATAACTGGTATCTTCTCTCAGTTTCCATTTGACCAGAAAGACATTCCAAGTTGGTCTGTGCCTTAAGCCTCCCCAAAGCTTGATCCTCTTCAAGGCAGCTGAACAGAGTTCAAAGTTGGGGCCTTTGGGAGGTGGCTCACCAGTGAGCTGACCCATGGATGGGTGTGTAGTGTACACCGTTGAGAAGGAGGGACTTTGCTATGAGATTCCCTCTCTTCCTCCCTCTTGGGGCCTCTCCTTCCCTCCCCTTCTTGGCCACCACAAAACAGTCAGCTTTGTTCACCATGTGCTCCCTAAATTAATGGTCTGCTTCACCAGACCTAGAGACAAGGAAGCCAAGTGACCGTGAACTTGTGAAACCTTCAACTGAAACCAAGGAGGAAAGCTACTGAGGAACTATTTGATGGCTGTAAAGAGATGGTTCTCAGCAGCCCCAAGCTCCTACTTGTAAAGGGTTTGCCCAGAAGCCCTCTCCTGTGATCACACATATCTGTACCAGTGGCCACAGCAGAAAGCCAGGTAGGTGTACCATCATGGCTGAAATGTAAGCAATGCCAAGCAAGACTTATCTGCTCCTGTGAGATGAATATGTCAGCCCTTCTTACCTCAGTGGTGCTGGCTGTTTGAATGCCGCAACTCTCCTCCCTCAGAGTATCTGACCATCATGTCGTTGCTGACGGAGAAAACGCTGGTTACATGAAGTCAGAGAAATCTGATCTGTGTGATACTGTTTTGCACTGAAAACTGGTCAGTTCACAGAGTGGCTCTAAATGGTAATCTAGAAAATGTGGCTCAAGAGAATCTCTGGAGAAGAGAGGTGCTGTTGATACTGCTTGAAGAGCTGAGTGTCGCATCCACTAAGCTGAGGTGTGCATGTGGAACTGACCACATGGTAAACACCAGAGGAACTGTAGACTGGGCGCTGGCCTGTATGGGTAGGGACCAAAATGTGTTCAGGAAGGTCTTGGCAAGACTGCCTGGATCCTGGTCCACTGTACGGAGCCATCTTGTACCATGTGGTTCAACTTTCAAGTGGCTTCTACTGTGTCTATCTTCTCTCCCTCAAAATGACAGGTGATGACGTCATAGTCATAGATTTTAAACATTTTGTAGTTTAGAGCACTTCCATTACTTTGGTAAAGCATCAGAGCGACCAGTTCTTCCTGAATAGAGTTTGTTAAACTTCCTACAATTACAGATAGTTTGGTATGCGTGTTACAGTCATACAAGCTTGAGGAGTCCCCTCTCCTTGCCTTTTCTCTCCTGCCCTCTGCTTTATCCCTTATCCCTCTCTGTTCCCTTTCTGGCATGTGGCAGAGGAGATGAGAGCAAACACCTTTTGCTCCAGATACGGCATCAATGACAAAGCAGGAAATTATCCCCCCTGATGGTTTGGGGGGGGGGTTCACCGGAGCTAGTTCGAGGAACGTAGCTGACTCTTGCAGCTGTGTCACGAAAAAGTTCACCCCAGTGTGGATGACCAGGCATCCAGAAAACTGTGTCCCTGGAGTTCCTGTCCACTTGCAGGCTACATGGGAAAGTCTCCTCTCCCTTAGCACACAGTACCACTTTCTGTAGCTTTAGGGATGGTCCTTTTAAGTTTATAGTTTCCGGAATCTTCTGAGCCTCCCCACAGGAGGGAGTATTTCAATTCAGAGGCATTTCTCCCTCTCTTTCTTCTCTTTCTCTTTGTCCTTCCTTCTACTGATCTCCTGTTTTTGATTTGTCCTATGTTCTGTACTCGGGCAAAGGACCAACAATGCTGATAGCCACTAGGCTTCTGGCTCTTACACCCCAGAGGGGACAGGGAAAGGACACACACATATTAGACGAATTACTAACCATTGCCTGTGTTTGTAGGGAAGATCTGTGTACTGAGTCCTATTCTGAGAGCTTGACTCATTCCGCTCTGACAGTAATACTATGAGAAAGGACTTTGTATTAGTTATTACAAATGAAAAATAACTAAAGTTCAGAAAGGTTAAATAACTCTGTGAGGTCACACAGCCAGGCAATGGAGAATCTTATATTGGAACACTTGCAGACTGGTTCTTGAATCCATACTGTGACCCACTAGCCACATACATCATGGGGAGGGATATCGGAGATAAATGCAAAGTCATGAGGCTCTCAGTGTGGCACCCAAGGTAATGGTATTACATGAGGCGGAGGGCTGTAATGCTCAGAGTCAGAGACAAACCATACAGAACTTAAGAAACAAATAACCTCATGGTTTTCCAACTCCCCAGGGAGGCTTCCAGCCACACACAGTCCTGCTAAGATGGCAGAGAGGATACTGTTTGGTCCTCAGAGAAGCATCTTTTATCATCGCTGTGGTATGCTAGCCTCTCTGGGAAGTGGGAGATTCCTGACCCTTTCCACAGCTGCCCACCACACACATACCGTAGCTACACAGTGCATTCCGGCAAGCTGACTTACACAAGGTGAACTGAGGGGCAGTTTCTCTGCAGTGCCAATCTCTCCAACCATAGCCTCAGGCAGAAGGGGACCTTTGCTGCAGCCCCCAATCCAGTCTTCCTGCCTGGCAGGGAGGCGAGAGAAAATTACAGGGGAAGAAGAGCTTGTGTGTGAGGAGAGAGTAGAAGGCATTTGGGGTCCCACAAGGGCAATAGTCCTTCCATATCTGAAGGTTCTGGATCTGTGGATTCATCCATGATGGATGAAAACACTGGAAACAATCTGTCTGCATCTAACTTGCAAGACTTTCCCCTTTTTTAACATTCTCAAAAGAGCAGAGCGTAACAACTATGGCTGCAACATTTGCAGTGTAGGAGACATAAATGTATTAGCTTTTTTTTTTGTTACAATGGTAAAATAACTGAGGTAGTCAATGTACTAAGAAAAGCATTGATTTGGGCTCATGGTTCCAGTGTTTCAGGGCATGGTCTCTTGGCCCCATTGCATTTTGTCCATGCTGTGAACATGCGTCATGGCAGAAACATGTATTACTTCAGTTGCTTATTTATTGCAGTCAGAAATAAAGAGAGAGTCCAGACTGAAAACTCAAGAACAATGACAATGCGTTTTTTGATCCTACTGCACCTATTGGTTTTGTGGGAGCCTAGGCAGTTTGAATACTCACCTTACTAGACCTGCATGGAGGTGGGTGGTCCTTGGACTTCCCACAGGGCAGGGAACCCTGATTGCTCTTTGGGCTGACGAGGGAGGGGGACTTGATTGGGGGGGGGGGAGGGGAAGGGGAGGTGGCGGTGGGGAAGAGACAGAAATCTTTAATAAATAAATATAAATAAATAAATAGAGAGAGAAATGGGTGGGGGTTGTCCCAATATTATCTGTTCCAGGGCCCCAAATGTCTTATTTCCTTCAGTTAGGTGCCACCTTCCAAAAGTTTCCCCCACCTCCTAATGGTTGCACCACCTACCCACAGCACCACAAGCTGGGAGCTGAGCCCTTACCACATCGTCTTTAGATCTAAAACATAACAAAAAGTCATCTAGAGAAGATCTGATGTCTACAGAGGATGTGCATAGCTTAGGCTCAAACACCACATCGCTTTATAGACAGGACTTGAGCGTTTTTGGATACTGATATTTTGGGGGTTCCTGGAACCAGGTCTTCAGGATGCTGAAGAGACCAGTTGAGCAAGGATGGGGTGGGATAGAGCCAGAAGAGAGAGACAAGATCCAGGGGTGGTCAGGTTCCAAAATTGCAAACTATTACACGCATGATTCTGGGTTCTAGAAGACATTTGGTAAAACCCTGGGTTCTAGAACACATTTGGGAAAACCCTGTGGAATAATTATGACTCACATTATTAAGTGTTCCCCATACACCAGTAGCCATTCTATCTTTGTGCATGTTTAGTTTCTCTAGACAACCAGTGACAGGCACACTATCATTTTGTTCTAATTCACAGTTGAGGAAACTGAGGAATTGAGAGAGTTGCTTCGGGCCACTCCCTTAGCAGGTGGCGCAGCTGTGTGTGCCCCTTGAGGTTTCCCATGACGAGTCCACCTTAGTCAGGATTCACTGGCCTGTGGGCTCTGTCCCACGATGGCTGGCTTACTGCCTGTTTGTCTGGGTCCCCTTCATCTTTAGGTGAGTCCAGGGAGGCTGAAAATTCAATCCCGGCAATTCAGTTTCTGAACGTGTCTGACTGGGCAGAGATGAATTCAGGTTTAATCTTGCATGCCTAACGAACTCGCAGAGGCGTCTCAGAAATCCCCCTGCTTCTTTCTATTAGCGAGATAGTGTGCACAGCTTATTTCCACCGACAGGCAGTTTTATCATTATTTTTAAAGCAGGGACTTGTCTCCAATAGTACAGGTGGTGTCAAAAGGAGAGATAAGAAACCTAGAATAAAATGTCAGTGCAGGCAAGGAGCTAAATATCCTGTTAGTTCAGCCCCTGCCGTGTGCAGAAAGGGCAGGCCTGTCCTGATAACCTCCCCTCCGCACCCCAGCTGTCTTATGGCAGGGGTACCACGGCTGTCTCTTGGGGAGTGTGGTATGAGAGAAGAGGAGACTGAGCTGGTTTTGAGGACACCCGAGTTTGAATTCTGGCCTAGGCTGGAAGTTAAGGGACCCGGGTCAAGTGAGTTCGTGTTTCTGGAACAGCAAATTCCTTTTGGGAGATGGGGTGGGGATTTGTCCTTGCTGGGGGAGTGTGGGGGTTGGGATGCACATAGCCGTATCAGGTGCACAGCAGGGCTCAAATACATTCCCTGCACCAAAGACAAGCGAGGACCTGGAAGAAGAGGGCCATCCATCCTCAGGGGTCTGCCAACTTGGGGGGCAGACAGGCCTGCAGGCTAGTGATCTGTGGCTGCAAGGGAGGTGTGCCCGTGTGAGGGGGCCAGAGTGAAGGCGAGTGAGGATGGCTGTGAACGGGTGTCCCCCAGAGCTTCAGACTGGGCAAGCTTGTTCCTCAGTGTGCTGAGGTGTAAAGCAATGGAGTATTTAAAGGAGGGGGGAGGGGCTTAGGTCACTAGGTATTGCTGTCAGAAGGATTAAGATTTCTCTTGTGAGACCCTAAGGTGCTCTTTGGCTCCTGCCATGATGCCCGTGTGCCTTCCTTAGAGGTCCAATCACTAGGATGCTCAATGCAAGGCTTTCATCCCTCTTGACTGTGAGCCAAGTAGCATCTCTTCTTTACAAAGACAGCTTTACTCTGATATTTTGTTACAGTGGCTGTGCTGGCCAAACTTTTGTTGCTGTGATAAAAAAAAAATACCTAAGAAATTATTTAAGAGGAAGGCAGGAGGGATGGTTTTACTGGTGATGTCAGAAGCTGCTGTCAGGGGTAGGCTGGCTCTACTGCTCCTGGGCCTTAAGGGCGGAGAGTAGCATGGAACAAACACGCTCATGCCATGGTGGCCAGGAAGTGGAGTGGTAGGAAGAGGAGCGGGAGACACCAGGGCCAGGTAAGTCCTTTAAAGTCATATCAGAAAGGACCTGCTTCCTCTAGCTGAGCTTACACTGTCTACTGCCTACAGTTTCCTCTCTTTCCTAAATATGCCACCAGTTGGGACCAACTATTTAACACTTCAATTCACAGGGGGCATTTCATGTTCAAACTGTGACAGCCACCTCCCAAAAGTGGAATAGTGGCATTTATCTAGGGCCCTGAAGGATGGGTAGGAGTTCACCATATAGTATCAAAAAAGGATTTCCAAGGAGAGGAGGAGGCATGAGGAGGAGGAGGGAACCATGGGAAGTCAGCATCTGCCGTCCTAACCCAAGTCCCACTGTCCTGGCAACCACATCCTATACTCCAGCAACCAGAGCTGTGTGACATAGCCATGTGCCGTTTCAAATACCCAGTCTGGCTCTTTTTTGTTTTTATTATAGCAACCCAAGCAGACTAAGACAAAATATGAGAGTTTTATTTGATGGAAATCTCTATGAAGACTAAATGAGAAGGGGCTGTAGTCAACAAAGAGAGATTTCAAGTATGGAGTGGGTCTGACATCTGCACAAAGACAGAGGGATGCTTTGGACAGGAAGAACTTCAGCTCACAGTGTGACTGGGGTGGGATGTCTACCAGGCTGATGGGGAGACCCAGAGCCGTCACTGTCCGGGAGGGGGATTTGTAGCTACCGGAGTGACTTAGTTCCTGAGCCCTTTCTTCCATCCCTCCTCCCTCTCTCAGCAATCCGTTAGATAGAACTTCCCAGTCAAAGGCAGCTACATGGACACTGCTGCCAATACCAGGGTGTGCTGGCAGGATGCAGTGAGTCAGACCCGCTCCCTGCAGCAGGACCTGTGCAGGACATGTCTGTGGTCCATGCAGCAAGCCCTGTAAACCCTTGTTTGATGTAATTGAACTGTCTTTGCAAGCTATAGACTCTGTGCTCTGATGCTTTTGTACAATAGGCATTTATCAAGCCTGGTAAGGACTGAAGTGTGTCTTCTCAAACCTCACATTAAAATCTTAAGCCTTAGTGCTTCTCTCTTGTCTGCATTGGAAAAGGAACCTGAAAAGCGATTAAGTTAAAATGAGGCCATTACTACAGTGTAATAGGTGACCTCATAAGAAGACGTACCTGGCGTAGATAGGCATGCAAAAGGAAGAAATGCTGAGAGAGAAGACGTCAATTCCAAGTCAAGGAGAGAAGCCACCCAGCCCCCACCTTGGGTGTGGACCTCCAGCCACCGGTTCTGCAAGGGAATTCGCCGTGCTTATCAAATGGCTTGGGCATAAGTGCTAATTGCTATTGAGTCTGAGCAGGGTCAATGCTCTTTAGGAGTAAGGATAAATGGACACCAGCAAAACAATCCACTTGCTAGGCATCACACTGACTGTGTGGATTAGTATCCTAGTGTGGCCATAATGTTAGTGTTATAGCAAGGGAGGAAAGATATTCTGGCTGCCAGAAGCCAGGCAATACCTGTGTTACAACTCTGAAGGGAGTGTTATCCTGGCTGTTGGAAACCAGGCAATGCTTACAGCTCTGTTCTGGTGGGGGATATTCACCGGCAGGAATGTAGCAATTCTGCTCCTGTCTAGGAGAAAGTTGTTACAGCTCTGCTGGGCTAAGCCCCTCTCCTCAGAGATGTAGCAGTTTTATTCTCTTCAGCCAGAGCCATTACGACTCTTCTCTGCTCTGCTCTGGGGAGAGTTGTTACTTCTCTGTCCTGCTCCACTCTGGTGAAAGAAGGTTGTTACCTGAGCCTCATTCAGGAGATTTTCTGGGAAGGAGAAGGAAGAGACCTGGTCAGTTGTCCTCATCAACTTAGACTATGAAACCCAATATGGACAATTTCAACAGAACCATGGGGCTGCCCATGGGTAATTCAGCAAAAATAAAAAAAACCTTCAGGCATCCAGGAGAGTGGTGGCCTCTTCCAGGGTAGAAAAAAGCAGCCTCAAAATGAACAGGTACAAAGTTTATATAGGGTTTTTTAGGGGAGGGGTTTTCCAGGTGAAAATTTTCAGGGTGGGAATTGGTTGGACAATCTTGGACAAACACAGAGCCTGGCTGTATTTCATGCTCAGGGATTGGTTGGTTTTCATGCTGAGTTGGTACTTTGGCTCTGGTTTCAGGAACAAGAATTATCTCTGGTCTCAGGATCAGGGTGTATTTCTTTGGCTGGTCCTTTCTACCCTACACATGGCCCACAGCAACCTGGGTACTCCTGGTTGCTGTCTTTTTTCAAGTGGGCATTTCACTCCTTTGTGTCAAGAGCATCCTTCTCTGTCTCTTACAGAATATTCTCATTTGGTTTAAGAGCAAATACAACCCATCTGTCTTATCACAGTCCTTAACTACACCTGTAATGATCCTATCTTCCAATGATAGGATATTCTGAGGTTCTGGGTTGAGAGGAATTCTTGAAAAGGCAGGAAGGGATTGGGTGATACCATTAAATGTGACACCATTAGCTTTGTAAATTCTCCATAAATCCTATACAGTGTGTGCAGTTAGCACAGGTAAAGGTTGAAGCCAAGGGAGGTTCATTAATGTATCAGGAGTCCACATCTGGTAGACCGTCAAGTCAGGGTCTGAACTGGTGCCTGGTAGACCATGAAGCCAGATTCTGAGCTGGCACTTGGTAGACCATGAAGCCAGGGTCTGAGCTAGCATAGATTAGTTTGTTGAGCCATGGTCTGTGTGTCTTTCTCCAGAGTATCAAGGTTAATCACTTATCTTTTTACCTTTAACATGTCTTTTAATAAGAACTGTGATTTGGATACATGTACCCCCAAAGCCCTAGTTAAAGTTTTGATCCTCAGCCTGTGGCACTGAGGAGGTGGAAGAATCTTTAAGACAGAGGGTCTAATGGGAGGAAGCATGGTAACTAGGGGCATGCTCTTCATGTTGAGTGTTGGGACCTGGGTGCCCCTTCTTTGTTACACCACTTCCTCCTGCCATGACATACCTCCTCACCACAGGCCCAAAAGCAATGGAACCAATTAATATTTTTAAAATGGATAATCAGCTGATTATCTTTGTTATAGTAACAGGAAACACAAAGGCTGGAAGTTAATTTTTTTTAATTTTTATTTTTTATTAACGATTTCTGTCTCTTCCCTACCGCCGCCTCCCCTCCCCCTCCCCCTCCCCCTCCCCCAATCAATTCCCCCTCCCTCGTCAGCCCAAAGAGCAATCTGGGTTCCCTGCCCTGTGGGAAGTCCAAGGACCACCCACCTCCATTCAGGTCTAGTAAGGTGAGCATCCAATCTGCCTAGGCTCCCACAAAGCCAATTGGTGCAGTAGGATCAAAAACCCATTGCCATTGTTCTTGAGGTCTCAGTAGTCCTCATTGTCCGCTATGTTCAGCGAGACCGGTTTTAACCCAGGCTTTTTCAGACCCAGGCCAGCTGGCCTTGGTGAGTTCCCTATAGAACATCCCCATTGTCTCAGTGTGTGGGTGCACCCCTCGCGGTCCTGAGTTCCTTGCTCGTGCTCTCTCTCCTTCTGGAAGTTAATTTTAATAAAGCTAATTATAGCTGTTAGTTTTGTAACTTTTACCTCTTTCTTTCTTTCTTTCTTTCTTTCTTTCTTTCTTTCTTTCTTTCTTTCTTTCTTTTTTGGTTTCTCAAGACAGGGCTTCTCTGTAGCTTTGAAACCTGTCCTGGAACTAGCTCTTTGTTTGTTTGTTTGTTTGTTTGTTTGTTGAGACAGAGTTTTGCTGTAGCTTTGGAGCCTGTTCTGGAACTAGCTCTTGTAGACCAGGTTGGCCACGAACTCACAGGAATCGCCCTGCCTCTGCCTCCCTAGTGCTGGGATTAAAGGTGTGTTGAAGGACCCCAGCTTAGCTGCTGTAATGCCATTTTGCAAGGTTTTCACACAAACAAGTGTAAGTTCAAGGTAAAGTCGGTACTCCTAGGCGGCCAAAACAGGATATCTATGGTCAGACATCAGGCCTAGGAGGGGAACGGACAGTTCTGGGAAAAACCCCTAGATAGAGCCAAGTCAGCTATTATCATATCTTCATGTCCCCAAGGAGCTTGTCCCCAAGTGAACCCATCGCCCCATCCGAACTGACCAATGGAATCCCTGTAACCATGCATGCTTCTGCCGCCTGTTTCCATATAAAAGACCCCCTGCCCAGCCTGGGGGCACACAAATCTTCCAAAGAGACTGACCCCGCAGGTACCTGTGTACTCTCAATAAAAAACCTCTTGCAGTTTGCAGCCAGTGGTCTTGGATTGTTCCTTGAGTTTGGGGGTCTCCTCCTGAGGGAAGGTCCTCTCTGAGGGTCTTTCGGTGTGCCACCATCACCCAGCCTACTTTTAACTTTTTGAAAGAGTTTTTTGTTTGTTTGTTTCAGTGATATTTTCCTGTGCCTTATTGTAGAAATTTTATTTTTGTAGCTTTCTATATAGATCTGTGACCTGGAATTAATGTTGGTGCTGGTGAAAAGTAAAAAAAAAAAAAAAAAGTTTGAGTGAGTGAATGACCTCTTAGTGCACAGCTAAATGATCTAGCCGTGTTCCATACATAATAATATTAATAGGGAGGAGAAAGCAGCGGCACCAAGCTGGTGTAGGTGCGTAGTCCACTGTGTCGTTTAATAAATAAGAGGATGTGTTGGCTTATGTGACTGGAGGTCAGAAGATTAACCATTCAGAGATGAGTCTTAAGTTATTAGGACCAGGATATGGAAGAGTTGGATGGCCATCTGTCACCACACTTTAGAGAAGTGGTGAACCTGCAGGTGTGGCTAGACCTGGGGACCAGACTGCATTTCAGATGAGGTTTCCCCCGCACTGAGCGAAGACAGCAACTCTTCTAGGTTTGCAGTCTTATCCCTGGAATGACCTCAATTCCTCCATGTTTTGATGGTTACATTTTGTCATTAAAAAAAAAAAAAACAACAACAACAAAAAAAACAAAACAAACAAAAAAAAAACAAGTTTCTAAAATGCCTCACGGTAGACCCTGTTGGTTTTCGACTTGCAGCCAACACTGTAGCCATCTTGGGGAACCTTGGACTTTGGACTGTTCAATTTCCAGCTTAGACTCCTTCCTCTTCTCTGCTCTACCCCCTTCCTTCCATTTAAAGGTCCTCGCTATTCACAGACTGCTGGAGTCAGACCTCACCTACGTTTTTGCTTCCGTTTTAGTATTTAGATCACTATTATAGTAGTGATCCAACTTTGAGAGAGCTGTTTGCGTCTTGGAGAGCCAATTTCCTCATCTGAAAAGGCAAAAAATAATAGTGCTGCCTATTAGGATGGTTGAGAGTGAAGGAGACCCCTAAACAGTGGGGCTCCCTCCTGGACCCCAGATTAGGCACAAACCACACCCAAACACTTGTTTTCACACAGAGATTCTTTATCATGCAGGGAAGAAAAGTTAAAGTGGCTGCTTTCTGACTAAGGCAGAAAAACAGCAGCAAATGACCGTGCAGGTGCAATGTTTATGAAGAGGAAAAAGGGGAGGTCTGTGTTAGAATGGGCTAGGATGCAGTGGGATATTTTGGTTGGGCACGTTCGTTAGGTGAACCAACGAGGGCTTTTGATTGCTGGACTTTGGTGGTACTCATCCTCAGGAATGAGTCTGGCATAGGAAAGTTTCCAAATAAGGGAACAGCCCTTGATAGTTAGCTTTAGGGATGTAATCTAATGGTTTTGAGCACGGCAGAGGGCATGGGGGAGACAGGCAAGACCCGCGAGAGCTGTACTCCCCATATTCAAGCTGGCCAGAGTCCATTCAGAGAGAAAGAGACAACGCACATCAAAATTAAAGAGAACAATAGCCAATGCCCAAATAAATGTCTGTTATTATTATTGAGAAGTAGAAAATGGCATTCTACATGGGAAATCAATGTTCAGCCCTGTGCTGCGATACTGTAGTGGAATTACAATGTAGCATCTCTAGATAGACAGGTTTGAAACAGAGGTTGCTGCAGAGATGCAGGCGCTGTCTTCCTGCTGTGTCTCCCAGTTCTGCCAGGTGGACGCTGTACATACAGCACAGGTTTTATTAGGTATTAGGAGAAATGGTACTGGGAGGGCCTAAAGAGCAGCTTGCCACCTCCAAACCCAGGGCTCTCTGGTAAAAATCAGAGGGATTACAGCTCAGAGTCAAGGTCAGATTGGTCTTTGCTCAGGCTTCTTTCCTCACTTGCAGGCACACAACTTGTCAGTTAAAGCAGCTGACCAGACTGGTACCCACAAGGGACCACAAACAGAAAGTTGGTGAACGTAGAAGGATTTAAACTACTGCAGTGCAGATGCTGAAAAGCCAACTGGGAGAGAAAGAGGACATGGTTGCATTGGTGGGTTCGGCAGGATCAACTGTTGACCTGGGAAAGTGAGGTTTCAGTCAGAGTTCTGCTGCTGTGACAAGTCCCCAGCAGATATTAAAAGAGTGTCTTGGGGTTTGCTATTGCTGGGAAGAGACACCATGACCACAGCAACTCTTATAAACGAAACATTTAATCATGGTGGCTCGCTTACAGTTCAGAAGTCCAGTCCATTATGGTGGGGAGCGTGGTGGCCTGAAGGCGGGCATGGTGCTGGAGAAATACCCAAGTGGCCTACAACTTACAGGTAATGGGAAGTCAACTGACTGTCACACTGAGGGATGCTTGAGAAAGGGACCTCAAAGTCTGCCCCCACAGTGACACCCTTCTCCCAAGGCTACACCTCCTAATAGTGCCACTCCCTTTGGGGGTCATTTTCTCTCAAACCACCACAGAGAGGGAAGGATTACTTTGGTTTATGGTTTCCGTCTATCTTTACTTGTCTGTGTCATTTTGGACCAGAGAAAAGAAGAAACAGGTGGCAGAACAAGACAGCTCTCTTACTGTAATCCAATCAGAAAGAAGGGATGTGGCTGGGGTTCCCACAACCTCCTTGGAATGTGTGTCCTGGGTGTATACTCTTAGCAGCTCCACAACACCAGTCAGGAGTTCAAGGTCATCATAGCTACACTGAATTTGAGGCCTGCATGAGACCTGGGAATTTGTCTCAAACAGTCAAACCAAACAAGAGCAAAAGAGCATGCCAGTCTGAGGGCCTCACTTCCGCTCACTAGGCCCTCCCCCTAAATGTTCCATCACTCAGAGTCAGCATGAGCTTGAGGAACACGAGCTTTGGGGGACCATCAAACCCAACTTTCAATAAACACTCTGAGATCAGAACAGGAAGAGTTCTGGAACCCAGAGTGTATAAGAAACTCTACCCAGGGTCTCCTTGGGAAAGGTGGGGGAAAGGATCCTTCGGGAAGCCTTTTAATGCAAAGCAGCGCTATGACCTTCTGAAGCCCAACGCCAAGGAGCGCAGTGGCGCTAAGCAGAGCCCCTTCTGCTGCTCTCTGGCAATGGATAAATACCACTCATTTGTAATTAGCAGCACCCAGCTGCAGAAGGGCAATTAGCAAGCGACGGGAATGAAAACAGGAGGTCCTTTAAAGGAGGCAAAACCATGAAGGCTTCCTTGGCTTAGTGAGGTTTGCCTTATGTGTTCCTGAAATAGCAGGAACGTTTTCTTTGGCTCTTTTGTGATCTTGCATATGCCAGTGTGTGGGATATCAAGGTTTCTATGATGCAGGGACATTGTCAGGAAGGGCAAGGCCACAGGGAACCTATGCCCTTCTTTTCCACACCACAGTTTCCACTTTCTATGGAAACTTCCTAGGCCCATGGTATTAGAGATGCAGGTAAAGATGCCTCTTGCCGCAAGGTTTGCTTTTGCTTTGTTAACCATTTGTGATTTGTTTTTGCACGGTCTTCACAGAGAGGGGTATAATTAATAGACCATGTGGGAAAGCTCCGATGTCCGGAAGTCCTTGATGACATGCACTTGGACTGCTCTGAGGAGCTGGCTTCCCTCAGGGTAGCAGAGATGGAGGCTAGCTGAGACTTAGTTTGGCCTCTCTTCCAAGGAAGGGGAGCAGGGAACTTTGGTGCTGGCAGCATCTCTTATCTGTGGGGCAGACAGGCCCAGACTCAGCAGCTCCTGGTATCACCAGCTGACAGGCAATTAATCAGCCTCGAAAGCTGGCCCCGCAGGTTCTTCTCGGTCATCGTGGAAGATGGCTCCTGCAAACAGAACGTTTTTCAGAAGCGTAGGATTTTTAAAGAATCTGTTTCTAGTATAGGTGAAAAAGATTCCATAATTTCATTTGTGCCCTCATTTCCTAGTCCCATCCTTCTTTATAGCGTGGAAAGAAGCATCCAGGTTTGGTCAGAGTATTATCAATGCCAAATTACTGTCAAAGCAACTGGACCAGTCGGTTGCTGTGGCTGAGCTATGATGTGGTGGCTTGTGCGATGAGGGAGATGTTGTCACTAAGCAAGAACTCTAGGCTCTTTAGCTTGGCAAGAAGAAACGCTGTGTGGTTGACAGACTGGACCTCTGGGCCACTCTGATCCTTATGGGCCTCGTGGACGTGCACAGCCAGGTCAGCTCAGGAGCCTTGGTTGCCTCTTTCTAACTTAAGGATAGCGCAAGTCTCAAAGGGAATGCCACAGGCGCTTCCTGCTCCCTGAGACAGGGCAAACAGGTAGCCACGTCTGGTATATTTTGAAATCACATGGACCTGGCTCCAAAGCTTAATTGCTCTCACTAGCAGGGAGACCTTTAGCCATTTCTCTCACTTGGCTGAGAGTCAGTTTCTGCTTGGACTAACTGGGGATGCTATCCCATCCTTCACAGTGCTGTTGTGTGACGATGGAGATTGCATCCAGGAACACTGGTAGGCACACCACAAACTTTCCTTCTTCTGTACGCCAGTTCTACTTCTTTCTCCTTGCAAACTAGTAGCTTAGACAGTAGCAGCTTAGCTAGGTTCTGAACCTTAGTAACATCCTTGACAAATTCTTTGACAGGGTCAGTCTCTTAGTTGGGGTTATTATTGCTATGATGAAGGACCATGACCGAAAGAAAGCAAGTTGGGGGTGGGGGAAGGGTGTGTTTGGCTTATACTTCTACACTGCTGTTCATCACCAAAGGAAGTTAGGACAGGAATTCAAACGGCAGGATGCAGAGGCCACAGAGGAGTGCTGCTCACTGACTTGTTCAACATCACTAGCACAGCCTGCTTTCTTACAGAAGCCAGGACCAGCTGCCCAGGGATAGCAAGCACCACCCACAATGGGCTGTACCTGCCTACATCAGCAACCAGTTTAAAAAAGGGCATTACAGCTGGATCTTATGGAGGCATTTTCTTTTTCTCTCTTCTTCTTTTTCCCTGAAGATAATTTTGTAATTATATTTATGTACAGAAAACTTAGCAGTGTATATTTAACCCAGTTCAGTGTGTAGTTCTTCGGCCTTTGCCTTTTCTAGGAGTCACAGACTGAGGAATGAGGATGTTGCCACCCCAGCGGCAGGGGATTGCATTGTATCTGTTTTTGCTACTGGTCCTAATAGCTTCCAACCACTTAGCCTGAGCACCCTTATCTTCTGGGTGAACCTCTGTAAAAGCGCAACAGTGTAACACATCTTCCTGTGGGCCAGCTGCCCCAGGCTGCCCTTCCCCTTGATGACGCAGTAGGGGATCCCCATCTTGTAACACAGGGCATGCAGGAAACCACCAGTGCAATGCAGTCTGCATCATCACCAGCTGAGCCTTCCGTTCTCCACCAAGGTGATGACTGTTTTGAACCCCGGTGGAAGGACAGGGGGTCTCTATGTTGGGACGTCCCCTTGGCCAGTATTTTTCTTCTCAGTACAGCCAGCAGCCTTAGTTTCTTCTTGACTTTGTCTCTGGCCTGTACAGGCGTGCAAGTTTGAGCAGCTGGGTAGCTGTTTGCTGGCCTAGGGCCTGGGGGTTTGGCAGGCGGTAATTTGAGTAGCTTATAAGCATGACCCTTTGCTGTTGCAGCCTGAGGTAGCGGGGCTGTTTGACAAAGTGAGTGAGATATCTTTTAAGTTGGCTGTCCTCCTGCCCAATGCCAAAGTTCTTAGGCCTTTTCTCAAGCAGAGGGTTCATCACCTTTTTGGCCTCCTATTTTTTCATGATGGCAGTGACCAGGGCCACCTTTTTTCCCTTGGGCCTCCTGCTTCTCTGCAGGAGAGAGCTAGAGGCACATTCTTAACTGAGGTTCCCTCTTCTCAGAGGATGTTAGTCTGTGTCCAGTTGACATAAAACTATCAACTACAGCCAGCTTCCTCATCTGTTGGAAGGGGAGTAGAATATTGGTTTTCACAAGTTTAAATGGGGAAATGTCATTAGTGTATGGCACATACTGACAAAAGTTATTAGTTATGACTGCATCTGTGCAAATAAATACTGAAGAAGGAGGAGGAGGAGGGGGAGGAGAGGAGGATGAGGAGAAGGAGAAGGAGAAGAGAAGAAGAAGAAGAAGAAGAAGAAGAAGAAGAAGAAGAAGAAGAAGAAGAAGAAGAAGAAGAAAGCAATTTTTGCTCAGTTTCAGAAATCTCAGCACAGATGTGGACTCTATTCTGGGTCTTTGTTGAGGTACAGTTTCATGGGGTGAGAGTGAGTGAGCAGGTGGGGGAGGATGCTGTTCACATCATGGTGGATAGGAAACAAAGAGGGATAGGAAGGGGTCAGATAAGGTATGCTCTTCACAGATCCATCTCCAGCGACCTGTTTTCCCTGCTTAGGTACCACCCCCGAAAGTGTTGGTCATCTTCCAAAACAGTGCCACCAGCACTAAGTATTCAGGACCTATGGGAACATTTCATAGTCAAGCATAAGTAAGCCGATAAACAGGGAGTGCTTGTTGTATCCTAAACATGGTTCTGAATAATTCACACTTAATAATTCATTAAGCCTCCTCCCAAACTTGGAGACTAGGGATTTCATACTGGGCCTCCTTTACAAGCTGTGGCACTGAGAGTTTTGTCTAAAATCAGTTGCTAATGAAGAATTAGGAAACAGATTCAAATAAAGCCAGTATTTTTTTTTTCAAAAGAAGAGTTGGAAGATGAGCAAAGAGGAATTCATGACCCACACAGGCTGGATGTAGATATGTTCTTGGGGTGATCACCACACCTTTCAAGGGCCAGTGTTGGGGCTTGACTGGAATGCATGAAAAGACTTGGAAGGCAACATCCTTCCTAAGGTACAGGTTTCAGAGAGTCTGCAGGCTTTAACAGTCAGGGGAATGACAGAGACATCGGTGCTGGGGTCCGAGTGTTTGCTCCAGGGTACCTGCCCAAATTAACGTTCACATCTTAGCAGTGTTTGGATGTAGGACCTATGGAAGGCACTTGGGTCACAAAGATTTTGATCTCACCAATGAATTAATCCATCAGAAGATAAATGATTTGTGAAAGACATGGCTTTGTTATAAAAATATCCTTTCTCAGGCATGCCGTCATGTTCTTATCCACCTAGGGATACTCCAGAGAATACCCACCAACAAGGAAGATGCTATCAGCTTTAGCCCCTGACTTCAGACTTCTTGACCCCTGGGACCATGAGAAATTTGTTTGTGAGTTCCTCAGTCTGAAGCATTCTGTCATAGCAGTATAAACAGGACTGTAACCCCAGGTCTAGGGAATAAGTTCTATGGATCAGTAGGGACAAGAATTTAGGGTCTTCTTGTTCCAGGCTTCCAAGGATAGGTTTCAGAGACCATCAAAGGCCTCAATGAGCAGGAATAGATGGGCAGATGGTCTTGTTACAGAACATCCCTAGATAAATCACAATCAAAAGCTTTGAGTCCCTTTCCATCCTGAGACGCAGTTCATTTTGTCTAGCTAGGGTCAGATGGGAGGGACAGCTGATTTGATGGCTAGTCACATGATAACAATTAGAAAAGTTTCAGTGAATGGGGCTGCCATCAGTCACACCTCCAGAAATACACACACACACACACACACACACACACACACACACACACCTAAAACCAATGAAGGTCTATTTCTTACTTATGTCACAGTCTAGATAAAGGACAGGCAGTTAAAATGACTATCTTTCAAACTGTGACCCCTCCTACCCATGACTCCAGAGTTCCACTCCTTTATATTTCTTCTGCAGTTTCTCTGAGCATCTGAGATTGTATTCTCTGTTGTTCAGACTAATATGTCTCAGGAAATGGCATCCTTAGGAACCGACTTCCCTGGAGTGAAAACTTGGTTCTGGTTTGAAGAGAAAACAAATGCATCATGGAGGCCCCTGTGAGCCTGGATTGATGTTGGCTGGATGTCAAGTCATTAGAAGCAAATTGGCTCTACTGTGGAAAGATCCATCACGACCCCCACCTTGTCAACCTGCCTCATACTTCAGAGACAACTCCTACATGGAGTCTCTGGAAGCACTTGGCACTGCTGTGGGACTTAATTAAAAGAGCACCACATGCTGGCTTGTTCCACTGGGGATGGATGGACTGGGTTGAGTTGAGGAGAGGATAGGGGATTCCCCTGGCTTTTCATCAAGGCTGTTGAATTGCAATGTCACCAGAGCTCAATGGGTGCTTGGAAAGCAAGTGTGGCTTAGGATAGAAAGATCTCCAAACCATGTGTGTCTTCATATGTGGTGAGTCAACGCAGTCTTTACTAAGACAGAAGACCCTGAAAGACTTTTGTGGTCTGGGATCAATCCTCAGGGTATTAGAATGAAGACTGGGTTGGGTCATGGCTACATACATGATTATAGATGAGATTAATCCAAACTTCAAATGAGGATGGAATGCCCTAGGTCTCAGTGATTGTGTGTATGTCGAATGGGGGGGGGCATTGTCTTCATCTCCAGAGTATTAATGTCCAAGTGCTCACAGAAGCAAGCAAATGGGATATTTGTAAGACTGGATCTACAAGCTCTCAATTGTAGGTGATGCTTAGAATCACCCAGGGAGCTCTAGAAAAATTCTGATACCATGACCCATCTCAGCATGTCATGTTCATCCCATCAACATTTCTTTGTGCCATGCCTAGACATAAAGGTTTCTAAATGCTTGGAGGAGTGTAAACATAGCTGCATGTGGAAAATCAGCATGCTGGTCATTTGGGCAACAACTTTGTGGTATTTGCTGTATCTGATTCCATACTAAGAATCCAAACAGCACTGGTAGATGCTAGCTAGCTACTTAGCATGGCCCACAGAAGACTAGCACTCTGTACCAATACTGAGCTCTATTGCTCTGAAAGGAAGAGTAGCAAGCACTGAAGGGTATCGCAACCTGGTTAGACCCAAACTGTAGCTCTCTATAATCAGAAGTGAGAAAGACTTAAAGGCCACCCTTCCTCCTGTAGGAGGAAGGATGTTGGCTGTCATGGCTAGGTCTCCCTTTGTCTCATCTGTGATGTATTCTTGTCACCAGATATGTGAACCCCAAACACAGGTAAACACTGAAAGTTCTACCTGATGTTCCTGGGAGTATTCTTTCTCTCCTCCTTTCCGTTCCTCCTTTCTTCCCCGCTTTCTCTTCCTTGCCACATCTTCCTTCTTCTCCATGACTGTTTTTCCCTTAGCTTCCATCTTCCCTCCTTTTGTCTCTCTATTTCTCTACCATCCTTCTTTGTCTTCTCAACAAAATCTTTCCTAAGTGTTTGCTCTTTTCTCCTCACTCCTTATCTTGTAGCACAGTCCCTCTGTGGTGGTTCGAAACAAAATGGCCCCCCAAGGGGAGTGGCACTATTAGGAGGTATGGCCTTGTTGGAGGAAGTGTGTCACTGTGAGGGCAGGCTTTGAGATATCTTTTGCTCAAGCTTCCCTCACTGTGCTAATCAGTTGCTTTCCTGTTGCCTGCAAGATGTAGCACTCTCAGGTTCAGCACCATGTCTGGCTGCACACAACCATGTTCCCCATCATGATTATAAAGGACCAAATCTCTGAAACCCCAAGTTGGCTACCTCAATTACATTCCTTTGTAAGAGTTGTTGTGATCATGGCATCTCTTCAACAGCAGTGAAAACCCTAACTAAGACAGAAGTTGGTACCAGGGACGGGGATTTTCCTGTGATAGGCTGGACCTTGTGTTTGTTTGGAAGAATTTGGATTTTGGTACTTTGGGTTATGAAAGCAGTGGAATGTTTTAAACACAGCTTAATGGGCCATACTAGTAGAAGTATGGAAGGCAGAGGTGCTAAGAATTATTTGAACTGTGGGGGGCTTACTGAAAATATTTCAGAGAAGAAGAATTTTAGTGTCTTACCTAGAGTTTGTTCTTCTGATAAGTTGGTGAAGAAAGTGGCTGCCTTTTGACCTTGACTAAAGAGTCTGCCTCAGGAATTTTGGAATAGTTCCATTGGCAGAAGAAGTCTCAAAACAGCCAAGTATAGACAGTCATGTGGATATTAGTGGTAACTAATAAAGATTTAGAATGAAAAGGAGCAAGATGATCAGGGTAAATTTCAAAAAGTAAATCTTGAGCACAAAAAAGAGCACCAGAAAGTGGGATGGAGCTAAATCCTCTGTTCAAGGACATAAATGGATTAAGAAATGGAATAAAGGGAGTAGTGACCTTGGAGCAAGATCCCACCCAGCTAAGTTTCCAGCTTGTAGAAAGAAACTAAAGAAAAGCTTAGAACTGGGTGTGGTGGGACACACCTCTAATCCCAGTACTCAGAAGGTAGAGGCTGGTAGGTCGCTGAGTCTGAGGTCAGTCTTATCTATAAAGCAAGTTTCAGGACAGCCAAGCTTAGTCAATGACAGACAGGAAGCTGGTGAAGATGTAGTTGAATGAGGGGCCCATATTCCAGCCCCAGCAAGCAGCAGAATTTGGCAGTCTTGACCACACGGTTCTGGCTTTAGAGTTAAGGATAGAAGAAGCAAGTTATGGAATTTGCCTCTGCACCTAAAGAAAGCCACTGAGGCCAGGCATGTGTCAGGGAAGTCACTGAATGAAATTTTGAAGCTGAACCAAGATATCAGAGTCATAGAATACCTGTTGAAAAGAGCTACTAATAGGGAGTGGAACCTGCCCAAGAGAAAGAAGTGTGTGGTAGTTAACAAAACTAAACAGAGTTGGAGATCTAAAGAGTGTTTTGACATCAGACATGGAAATGCACAGTTTGGAATTTTCCCAGCTGCTTTAAAGTTTTGCTTTTGTCCAATATTTTCTTGTTATGCTCTTTTCCCTGCATTTTGGATTGGTAATGTATATCCTGTGCCATTATATGATGGGAGTATGTGATCTGTTTTTGATTTTTTTTTTCCATTACACTGTTTCTCTTTGTAGTCCTGGCTGTCTTGGAACTAGCTCTGAAGACCAGGCTGGTCTCAAACTCACAGCAATCTGCCTGCCTCTGCCTCCTAAGTGCTGTGATTAAAGGCATGTGCCACCACTGCCCGGCTCACTATTTGACTTTTGCCTGGGAAGCATACAGGTAAGAGATTGTCATGTATCTCAGAAGAGACAGAAACTGTTAACGACTATGGGACTTTTGAAGTTGGACTGAACTGTATTTTTTTTTTTTGCATTTTGATATGACTATAAGCCTTTGGGAGCCATGGAGTTGAATGTGGTATTTTGGAAGAAAATGGTCCCCAAAGGGAGTGGGACTATTAGGAGGGGTGGCCTTCCTTGTTGGAGGAAGTGTGTCACTATGGGATTGGGCTCTATTGCTCAAGTCTTTTTTGCTCAAGCTTCCCTCAGTATGTCAGTTAGTCAACTTCCTGTTACCTGCAAGATGTAGCACTCTCAGCTCCAGCACCACATCTGCCTGTAGACCGCCATGCTCCTCATCATGGTAATGGACTGAATCTATGAAACTGTAATCAGCCACCCCAATAAAATGTTTTCTTTATATGAGTTGCCACAGTTGTGGTGTCTCTTCACTGAAAACTCTAGCTGAGCCACCCTCCTTGGCTCGTATTACCCACCTCCACCTCAAAGTATAGACATAATGGCCCCCAACCTGCTCATGGCTCAGAGTCTAAGGCTCTTGCCTTGGTGCTTGAGTCTTCTCTTACCAAATTTCTCTTTTGGATCCCTCTTCACTGCTCAATGAAACCAGACTGCACAGTGTCTGCTCTCTGAGCCCACACGGTCTCCATTTGCTCATGCTGCATCGTCTGCCCGAATGCTTCCCGTCTCTCTTCTCCCTGTCTAGAAACCCTCTCATCCCTCAAGATTTCCAAAGCAGTATCAGACCCTCAAAGCCTTTCCTGGACCCCTTTGCAGGCCTTTGACTTAATCTGGTTAGTTCCCCTGCCTACCACATCCTGATCTGTGTGAGAAAAGGTGGGCCGGCTGGAGACAGCCTGGTGGCTGTGCTGTCTGGCTTGGATTTCTGTCCTTGCCATTGCTGACTCTCATCTTGGACAGAGCACAGAATGTTTGCATCTCACTGGCCTCCTTTGTGAAATGGGGGTGTAGCTGTACCTGCTGCAAAAGTGCTAGCTAAAACGAAGCCAGTCAACATATGGCGGCCAGCGCAGTGGCTGCTGTGGTGTGACAGCTGGTGCACGCTCGTCCTGGCAGCTCTTCCCCTGCAGCACCTTCATCTGATCATCTCCACACCGTCTGCACCCAGCTCAGCGCCAGACACTTGGTAGCCAAACCACGCTTGCTACTTTGCTCATCAGGCATGATCTTAGTAGTGTGGGCATCTGGGCTCCATAAATGACGCCTGGGTACAAGTCAGACACACTCACCGAGAGCAGGATTTCTGGGGCAGACATCCCTGGTTCAAGTTCAGGTCCTGCCTCTCCCTCCCATGCTATGTAATGTGCGGGGAAGATGGATTCCCCGGTCTTGTTTTCTGAGGTAATTTGGGGTGCAGGTGTCCCCCAAAGTGGGCAGCAAGGAAACATTAAAAAGTGGGGCCCAGTAGAAGGAAGTAAAGTCATTTAGGGCATCACTTGAAAGGGGTATTGGAACCCCAAACCCATGTGTGATGCCTTTGCTTCCTGGTCACCCAGAGGTGATCAGTCCTTACTCGTGAGCTGCCGCTTTGCCATCTGCCCAAAGGTAATAGGGCCAAGCAACCACAAACCAGAATGTTTGAGATTATGAGACAACAGTCTCCACAATGGGAAACAAGCAGGAGACTGCCCCCATCACAAGAGCTGCTAGCAGAATTAAGTAAGTCAGTTCTGGCAAAAGATAGTTGGAGGCACTCTTGGCCTTTGAGTGAGCAGTCAGAAAATATTATACCAGAGATGGTTTCATCTCCTGCATGTCATAACTGTTGGGCTTTGAACCTCACCGCCCCCCCCACCATCTCTCATCCCTATGCATACATGTATTACAGAGTACACAAGTCAAGGGGGGGGGAGAGAGAGAGAGAGAGAGAGAGAGAGAGAGAGAGAGAGAGTCACCCCTGTCCTTCCGCAATGGCAGAGGCAGACATGGCAGTTAATCACCTCCTGGCAGCAGCCTCCCTTGCATGGAGCTCCTCTTCAGCTCCTCTTCCTGAGATGATGGAGGTGTCCCCAGGACAGCTGGGCATTGTTACTTAGATGCTGCTGTGCAAGTAAATTGTCTTGCTCGTCCCAGAAGCCTCCTCCTACCTGTCATCTTCCAGGAATCCCAGTGACTCATCTACTTCTCCACAAAGCTAGTTGATGATGAAGCTTCGGCGTCTTCTTCCTCCCCTGGGCCAAGGGTACGGGGGGGGGGGGGAGGAATTAGCAGTTCATTCATACAGGGCTTCTAATCTGTCCTTGTCAGGGCCAGCTGTGGAGCAATTTATATTTCTCAGCACTGTCCGCCTAAGGCAAGAGCCGGCCCACTCTCTCGCCAAGGTTTGGAGATAAATAAAAGAGAGGGAGCTGTCACACCGACAGACTGACCGAAGCCAACATCTTTGATGGGATGGGAGGTGAGAACTGACCGGAAGTCTGCATCTCGAGCAAGACACCTGTAGGTTGCTTGTGGGATGATCCGCTCCCACATGGCGTCCCAAAGCCCCCGTGCGACAGGAGAGAAGGTGAAGCCTTATGGACGCCTTCCTCAGCGCTGTATTTTCTCCTCATTTGATTTTCACCATGAAAGTCAGGAAACACCCTCCACATTTGAGTAAGGAAAAATTGAAACACAGAGAGGTTAAGCAACTTAGCTGGAGTCACACAGCTGATAAGCCACTGGCGGGGCATTTTAATGTAAAATCAATCCTCCATCATTTTCCCGTCTTTCCTCTTAACTTTTAATGATTTCAGGCTACTGAAAGCGACCAAGAATAAAGGCGTTTGCTACTACTGACTCCAGAAACCTGGACTAATGAGGCAGCCCCTCCTCCCATTCCCATCACCAGTCAGCGCTTGGGGAGCATCTGTGGTAGGGACTGTGTACAGGACACTCATAATTCCATCCTCCTGTCACTCATGTGGAGTCGGCAGCATTGAGCCCATTTATCTCAGAGGAAACTGAAGCATCCGATGATGGCTGAAGGGGGCCCAGGCCTGTCTGAATTCTGGTGTCAAGCCCACAGCTTTTTATCTTTGTTAGCTGGGAAAGTTCAGGAGATGGCACTTCGCCTCCGGCTGTGATGGGCTACAGGCTGTTATGTTTTGAATCTGAAGTGTCCCCCAGAGACTCGTCTGTTTGAACACTTGGTCCCTCGTTATCCCTGAAGTTTGGGGGAGCTTTGAGACGTGGGGCCTGGATGGTAGAAGCAGGTCACTAGGGGTGAACTTTTGAATGCTGCGCCCACTGGTTTTGTCTTGAGCTCTCTCCCTCCTGGGCCCCTGCCATGGGAGCTGCGTCCTCTGGCTCCTACCATCATGAACTCCCCTATGCCTTCTCCTCCATCCTCTGGGACTGTGAGTTGAATGAACCTTCTTCCTTCTGTTTTCCAGGGATTTTGTAACTAATTAGAGACCTCAGCACAGGGTTAGGAAGAGAACTGGAGTATCACAGATTGGAAGATTTTTTTTCCTTTGTTGGCACTTTGTGCCCTGCTTTATGGAGCTGTAGGAGTCCACGGAGGTGTCTTTAAGGATAAAGTGAAGATGACAGGATGCTTAGAGATTTGGGATTCCCAAGTCAAGACAGTCAGAGGTAAGCCAGGCTCCTAGTGGCGCTACAGTTGTAGGAAGCTTTCGAGGCATTCGACAGTGTGGTATAGCTGCTGGCAGGAGCCAGGTCTCCTGGTTTAAATCTCTCTTCTCTGTGTAGTCTCTTAAGCAAGTAACCTTGGCCAGGGCAAACCAGTTTTGAATGCCTCAATTTTACTATCTATATATTAAATAGAGTTCTCCATAGCAACAGGACCCATAGAAAACACACACACTCACACACACACACACACACACACACACACACACACACACACAGAGAGAGAGAGAGAGAGAGAGAGAGAGAGAGAGAGAGAGAGAGAGAGGCAAACAGACAGAGAGAGACAGAGATAGAGAGAGACAGAGGTTAGTGCTAGAGGGCCAGTGCTCAGTGCTGTGCTCAGTGCTGTGGGTCCTAATCCTTAAGACTCAAGAACCGGAATCTCTGCTGTCAGTGAGCAGAAGATAAATGTCTCAACTAAGAGGGAAGGAGGCTGCATTCGTCTTCCCTCTGCCTTTTTGCTGTATTCAGGCCTCGGTGAAGGATCTAACTGGAGAAGAGACTCCTGGCTTAGGCCAACCACGACTTTAAATATTAATCTCCTTTGTGTTTGCTCCCCCCGTCCTCTGCCTCATTCTGCCATAAAGATTCTTTACTCAATCTCTGGGCTTCCCTTAGCCAAGGTAAACTAACAAAACAATAACCACATTGTCTAGTTAATGTTTTTTTCCCGTGCTAAGTCCCTATGACCATAGCAACTTACAGACAAAAGAGTTTATTTGGGGCTTACAGTGTTAGAGCATTAGAGTCTATGGCATCATGGCAATAGGCAGGAAGGCTTGGTGCTGGGGCAGGAGCTGAGAGCTTACATCTGATCCACAAAGGGAGCTGACTGGACATGGTGCAAGCCTTCTGGAACCTTAAAGCCCACCCCAGTGATATGATGTGGATCTCTAACATGGAAGGCCATACCTCCTCATCCTCCCCAAACGCGTCTATTTACTGAGTCTCAAGCATTCAAATCCATGAGCCTATGGGGGCCATTCTCATTCAAACCATCACAATTCCACACTGTTAAATGGAGCAGATGATAACAATCTGCCCTGTGAGCGTCTTTTGGGAATCATACATGATAACCATGCAACTGTTCAGCTTGGTGCATAGGAAATGCAAGCCATTCTTAGTTCCTCTCCTCTCCTGAGCCTTTCTGAACATAGGAAAAGAAATGGACACTTGTCAAGGGGCGTCTGCACCAAATCAGGAATGGGCTGACTGGGGTGTGGTGGTCCCTGTCCTGCAGAGTGAAATACTTAGTAGACTTGGTAGCATCCCCCTCTCTGCATTTATTCTTATATTAGTAGCATAACTGTATGTGTGTGCTTGATACATGTACCCAAAAACCAATGTGTGAATGGATAAGCAGACACACGCAGAATCACAGTATGTGTGCATTCACATGTGCCTGAGCGATGTACATTCATGTGGACATCATGTTTGTGGGTTGAAAGTGTGTTTCCCTTTGATCTCATTGTTCATGTGCATGAACAGCTGGACCCACACGGATGTAAAAAGCACTACCGGCTGTCTCACGTGTCCACTGTTCTGCTTCTCTATGGTAACAGACTCCTTGTTTGGTACATGACTTCTCAGACAATGACTGTCTTTCTCACACCCTTTGTGACAAGGGGAGACCACCATTGGTCCAAGCTCTGGTCAGTGTGTGAGAGCGGAAGTGGTGAGAGTGACTGCAAGGTCTTGCCTTCAAACTGTCCATGTTCCTTCCTCATCTCCACCCTCCTGGGCCACACATTGAAGAATAATCTCTTATGCGTGGAAGAGCTACGAGACAGAATGACCTAGAACACAGGTACCTTGGGACCTCTTTACTGGCCCCTACCCACTTATTCCAGATTGTTTCATGAGAGAACAATGAAGGCCCCTCTCAGTCTTCTTCTTCTGGGCTTGTGTTATCGTGATTGCAGCATCTATGCTGGGTTGAGTTTTAATTACATACAGTATATGCATAAGCACAATTTCGGTAAAGTTCATTTCCTTTTTGTAGAAAAGGGAACTGTTTTAAATTGAATACTTCTGTGTCCTCTGGGTAGAAAGGCTGAAGTAGGAATGTTACCAATCATGTGGCTTCTTTAGGGCTAGAAAGACCTGGGGTTGTTATGTTTAAGATTCAGCTGTAGGAGTTGAGATCCTTAAGTGAGTTCAAAGGGGGTGTCTTCTAGTTAGAGGTCTGGCCACCACGGTAGAAGAGCACAGCTACAGACAGATCCACATTCACAACCTCTAGGTAGCTGCATCCCCCCGCCCCCCCCACTCTCTACTGGCACTCTGCCAAATGCATGCTTACGCTTCCCTGTGCACCAGAAGGACAGACAGAGTACTAGAAGGAAGACTGAGAAGACCTAATCTAGGTGCTGTGAGGCACATCTACAATGCCAGCTTGGGAAGTGGTGGCAGGAGGGTGAGGTGTTCCAAGTCATCTTCCAATAATACAGTTGTATAGACCTTGAGAGAACCCTATTTCTCCTCTTGTCTAGCTTTCAGTTTCTTCCCAGCAGAAAGGGGGTGTTGGACCATAGTGTCCCTAAGATCCTTCTAGATGCAGGAGTCTCTCAGGAGACTCAGGAGCTTCTCCATTAGTGAACATTTTCCTGGGTCCTAACCATTGGCTATTCTGACCGACTTCCAGGAATAAATGCCTTTGGAAAGCATGCATACTGGCACTCTAATGAAAGCTATGTGGGACAAGACCTGTGGCCAGCAGATGCTTAGGGTCCCAGGCCTCTTTGCCTTCATATCTGCCTGCATATATATTTGAAGACTCGCAGGTGCGTGGTTTCTCAGCCAAAGACTATCTGGAAGAGCCACAAATTTGTTCCACACCGGTGAGGTGAAGAAAACTTTATATTTATTTTTCTAACTGAAATTAAACCTGGTTGTGCGTTCCTGGCCTGTATGACCAATGTGTCATTTCTGTCATATCTGCTGCCTCTTCCGCCCCATGGGCTATGTCAAACCCCAGAGCTTATTTTTGCTGCCAGGATGTTGGGTAGTCTTCAGCTGTTTACTTTGGGAGATGTTTCCTCCAGTGGCAGAACAAATTATGGCTTAGATGCAGGGACTTCTCCCCAACCTCCAACATCATGGTCTGTGATGAGGCCCCTAGTGTTCAGGCATCACCATCTAAGAACTTAACTGCCTTTACTGCACTACAGGGGAGAAAAATTACAGGCCTTGGGCACTAAAGACTCCACCTCTCCATCCCGTCATCTGAAAAACCAGTTCATTCCCTGTGGTAGCACAAGTCTCTATCTTACACCCGTCCAAATCAGAAACTCTATCTTGAAGCCATGGTCAGTCTCAGCTGCCAACTATAGGCCTAGTGCTAAAATAAGAAAATAAATAAAAACAAACAAAAATCCTAAAACAAAACACAAAAGCCCAAAACCTGTGTCTATGACCTATGACCCCAAGACTGACCTTGAACATCCACTGACTCTGCGCAGGAAAGCTGCTGCATGACTGCTTATGCATCCAAAGCTCTCTAATGCAGGATGACTGCTTATGCAACCAAAGCATTCTAATGCAGCATGGCTGCTTATGCATCCAAAGCTTTCTGACAGTCGCATTAAAGCAGTAAGTGAGATTTGTTGAGAGATTTTTATTTAACTGACTGTATTAAAAATGGCAGTGCTTGTTACAGTTTGAATGTTGAATGTCCCCCATAGACTCATGTGTTTGAATGTCATCTCAGTGACGGCCTGCTCTGGGAGGCTTTGGGTCAGAAGGCATGGCTGGTGGAGGTGAGTGACTTGGGGACGGGTCTTTGCTGGCCATAGTTAAAGCTTTGCTTCTGGGATGGGCTTTCTGTTTTCTGACCAGCCACAAGATGAGCAAGCTTCGAATTCCTGCTGCCTTGAACCACCCCAGCCTCCAGGTCTAGCTCGGCATGACGGGCTGGACTTTCAGAACTGTGAGCCAAGTAACCGCTCCTCCCTTAAAATGCTTCTGTCAAGTGTTTGATCACATGAGAGGAAAGCAACTAATATACTGCATATGCTGGCTGAGTTTGTGTGTCAACTTGACCCAAGCTAGAGTCATCAGAGAGGAAAAAGCCTTCACTGAGGAAACGCCGCCATGAGATCCAGCTGTAAGGCACTTTCTCAATTAGTGGTCAATGGGGGAGGCATCCTTGGGCTGATGGTCCTAGGTTCTATAAGAATGCAGGCTGAGCGAGCCAAGGGGAAGAAAGTCAGTAAACAGCACCTTTCCGTGGTCTCTGTATCAGCTCCTGCCTCCAGGATCCTGCCCTGTTTGAGTTCCTGTCCTGACTTCTTTCAGTGATGAACAGCAATGTGGAAGTGTAAGCCAAATAAACCCTTTCCTCCCCCAACTTGCTTTTTGGTCATGGTGTTTCACTGCAGCAATAGAAACCCTAAGACACCACTTCAACACACAGCCAACATAACATTAGCAGAGAGATGCTTCGTATCCAAAGCTGGTGCTGATGAATGTATATTAGATGCTCTACAAAGATGAACCATGCATCAAGAACATGACAACTACTACACAGGCCTGGTAGTTCCCATATTGCACAGTAAAATGTAATAATAATAAAGGAATATCACCAAAATGTGACGGGGAAGGTACTCCGTTGATAAAATGCTTTGTTTGTAAGCGCAAGAACCTGGATTCAATGTCCAGACCCTACTTAAGAATGTGCTTGTAGGGGCTGGAGAGATGGCTCAGTGGTTGAGAGCACTGACTGCTCTTCCAGAGGTCAATTCCCAGCAACCGCATGGTGGCTCACAACCATCTGTAATGAGAACTGGTGCCCTCTTCTGGCCTGCAGGCATACATGCAGACAGAACACTGTATACATAATAAATAAATAAATCTTAAAAGAATGTGCTTGTAACCCAAATGCTGAGGTGGTAGAGATGGGAGGATTCTTGGAGCTCTCTAGCCTGACTGGTGAGTTTCAGGCCAATGAGAGACCCTGTCTTAAAATGGTGGGTGGCGTTTCCAAGGATGACTCCTGAGGTTGTCGTGAACACACACTCACACCACCCCCAAGAAGAGCTATGCACACTTGCATAAAAATGTAGCTGTTGTTCTGTTCTAAGACTTATAAAGAAAGAGAAAATTGTCTTTTTGTGTTTCTTTCCTTTGACTGAAACAAGACAGAAGTGAATATCTCAATAGATTATCTTGACGCAGTGAGTTACATAGAAGAGCCCTAACTCAAAATAGCTTAAGCAAATGAGGCAACTCCCTGGAAAGACACACAGGCATCTCTTGGGACCCACAGGGTGGGAAATGGGATGCGCCTGGGCAGCAAAACCAAGCTGAGAAATACTAGTTTAGTGTTTGCACCTTGTTTGGGAGTGCAGAAGTTTCTTTGCTTTGCTTGATCTCCTATCTTTCTTTCTGTGTAAGGCTTACCTTTCTTCCTCAAATTGTGTTTTCCCACTTTCTGTCTTCAGAGGAGAGTCACTGATCTAAGCACGTCCCCAGTGTTCCTGACTTCAGGTACTGTACAATTCCAGGGCTCAATATGAACCAACCCAACCTCCCAACAAATGCTGATTCCAAACTTGTAAGTGGGGGTTAATAGGCTCATTCCAGCCAATACCTTGGCAGCCCCTGGCCAGGGTTGGTTCCCATCCAGTTATACGTGTCTAGATATTGGTATAGTTGATTATATTGGAGGGAGCTGTACCCTGTCAGGTGTGATGAGAGGAAGTTCTTGGAGAAATGGCAAATGCCCGCAAACAACTACTTTGTGACGTAAAGGGGTTGAACATTCAAGTGATCATGACCGTGGGTGCTATTTTTCTATTCAATAAAAGCTTGGAAAGAGGAATGAGCCTCAGGCTTTTCTGTTGCTCATTGTAACATTATTTTCAGTGATCAAAATGTAGCAGCGACCCCAGGTCCATCCGCTGAAGAATGAATAAAGAAAACGTGGAGCTGTGCACACATTCAAAGTGACGTCATTTAGTCTTGGGGAGGGTAAACTGCTGCAATCTGGAAGAATCTTCAGAACGTTGTGTTGTGTAAAATACGCCACCCCCAAAGAGCAGCTATCAATGTGTGATTCCCATTCTGTGAGTCGTCAGAGAGACAGGATGGAGGTTTCTAAGCCCCCCCCCCCCAGGGAAGCGGGGAGTGTTTAATGGGTACAGAGCTCCCTTCTGAGGTGACAGGGAAGTTTTGGAGATGGATTATGGGAAGAGCTGTGAGTCACCGTGAATGGAGGGAATTCTCTTACCTGCACCCTTTAAAAAGACTGAAATGACGAATTTTATGTTATGTGGATTTTACTATAATTTTTTTTTTTAAATGTCAGCTTGTCTCCTAGGCTGATTCTAAAGAACTGGTTGTTGGCTCTGAGAATGGGAGAAGATCAAAACCTTTCCTCCTGGGGCTTCCTCCAGGAAGGATGTGTCCCCACATTGCATGGAAAGTCATTAAATATGTGTGGTGTGTGTTAAAATTACATGTAGTTGCTTTTCTTTCTCTTCTTCTTCTTCTTCTTCTTCTTCTTCTTCTTCTTCTTCTTCTTCTTCTTCTTCTTCTTCTTCTTCTTCTTCTTCTTCTCCTTCTCCTTCTCCTCCTCCTCCTCCTCCTCCTCCTCCTCCTCCTCCTCCTCCTTCTTCTTCTTCTTCTTCTTCTTCTTCTTCTTCTCCTTCTCCTTCTCCTCCTCCTCCTCCTCCTCCTCCTCCTCCTCCTCCTCCTCCTCCTTCTTTTCTTTCTATTGTCTTGGTCTAATTCAAAAATGTGTTTCTAAACAATAGGAAGCACTGGTATTTGATAATCTAGGTGTGTGTGCTCAGAATAGTTGCTTCTGAAAGGAGGAAAATACACTATCCTAAACCCTCGCAGGGTCTCCCTTCCCCAGACCCACCTTGTTTGCTCCCTGTCCTCATGTGGTGTTGGAGGTAACAATGGCGAAGAAGATGGAAGAGCTGAGTCTGAGCAGGAAGAGCAGAGACTTGGGGAGCTCTCGAAGCCCTGATTTCCGAGCAGGTTATAAGGAATGTGGCCCAAGGAGACAGGGAGGTTGGAGGGTTTGGGGGTTTTGCTGTGTGCTATGCAGGTCTTTTCTGCTTGTGTTTATCTGCCAAGAGTGCAACCAAGATGCAAATTCCTTCCTCGGGACTGTTTATTCAAGTGTCAGAAGGAGGTGTGGTAAGGGAAGGTGACAAGGCTGTATTTGGGTCACATTTGCATCCATCTAGGGTCTAGAGAACTCTCTGGCCCTTGGTTGCGGTTGAGTCAGTCGCATTTAGTGGCAAGCATTGTCCGAGGCACTGTCCCGATGGTGGCATCTTCACCAGCGTTCTTTCCCGCGACCCCTGCCTGCCTAGCACCACAAAGGCCCTTGCGGGAGTGATCAGCAGGAAGAGGTGAGGTGTTCCCCTCCCCAAGAAACTCCTGGTAGCAATTACCATTTCACCTCCTCGAGGATCTCAGCAAGGGAGCTCAAGCGACAAAATATAGTGTGACATAGCAGAAATTATTCCAAGAACTGCAGTATATCACTTCATTTAGTACAGGGGGTGTTAAAATGTTCATAAATGTCCATTTGGCCTGAAAGCAAATAACTTAAGTCATTCAAAGTCAGTCTTGTTAGACCGTAAAGCCACTGGCGAAGCTTCACATAAAGGACTCTATAGGAAAATAAATTATACTTATTGAATTGAACTTCAAATAATAAGCCTGCCACCTACTCTTTTTTTCTTGACTTTCTATGACCTGTGAGTTTTGATGAATTATGGAAAGTTCTATGGCCACATAATCACTTAAACACAAAGCTATCCAGGTAATAACACAAGCCCCTTTATGCCAAAGAAAAACTCATTTGCCGAATAGCTGATTGCTATTTATTCTGTCCCTGCTCTGATTGCTGGTCTTCAATGTAATGTTCAGAGTGCAGCTCTTCCTCCTCCTCTGCCTCTTCCCCTTCTCTTTGGCTCCATATGCTTCCTAGAATGCTTCCATTCTGGTTCACAAGGGTACCATTTGTGGCACTTTTTTTTCTTTTTTTTCTTTTTTTTGGCAAAACTGGTCAGATTCTACCAACTCCCAAGTCCTGAATCTTCTTATGAAAAGGTCTACAAAGACTTGGTGTGGAGATATATATCCATTCCTTGAGATGCTGAGGCAGGAGGGTTTCAAGTCTAAGATCAATTTAAGGATCTGGGAGAATGGCTCAGTCCATAAAGTACTTGCCACACAAGCATGAAGACCTGAGTTTGACTCCCCAGTACATCTAAAAAAAAGAAGCAGAGCACAATGCTGCACACCTGGTATCCCAGGGCTTGGGAGGGAGAAGGACCCCTGGTGTTGGCAGGCAGTCAGCTTAGCCTAACTTGTTAGCTAGAGATTCAGCGAGAAACCCTGTCTCAGAAAAATAGGGGGAAAGCAATTGAAAAAGACACCTAAGTGTCAACTTCTGGATTTCACACATGCACACCACCCCAAGCATACACACACACACACACACACACACACACACACACACGTGTCTGGGCTACATAAGAAGACTTTGTCTCAGAAAATGTCAAACAATCTTTGACACGTTATGGTGACACATCTTTCTGGGGAAAGCATATTTTGATGCATATAGAATATATAATGATCAAATCATGATAATTAGCTTATTTATCATCTCAGATGCTTATTAATTCTTTATGCTGGTAACATTCTCTCTTTTGGCTGCCTTGAAACAGACAATAAGTGATTGTTAAGTAGATTCATCTTGCTGTGCCATAGGGCACTGCCATCTCACTCCTATCCAGTGGGGTTTATGAGCTTGTTTAGCCAGCCTCTCTCTGATAGCCACTACTGTGTTCTCTGCTTCTATGAAATCTGATTTTGAGTGGCGTATATGATTCGGAATATGTGCCATATATTTGTCTGTCCCTATGATTTTCTATAACATCATATTCTTTTGACTAGTGCGCATTGTGTTGCCAATCATATTGGCTAATTTTTTCTGTTTCCATGACAAAATATCTGACAGAAGAAAATGGAGACAAGTTTATCTTGGCTCACGGTTTCAGAGGGCCACAATCCATCAAGTTGAGGAAGGCACAGAGCAGCTTTGGGGGAGGAGCACACAGCAGTGGCTGTTCACATGGTCTGGTCCAGGAAGCAGAGAGCTCAGAACAGGAACAAAGCTGTAGCACTCCCTGTAGAAGGTCATCTCAGGTGACCTATTTCTACCAGACAAGCCAAACTCCCTAAAGCCTCCACAGACTTCAAAGCGGCACCACAAACTAAGGAGCAAACATTTGGAGGTTAGAGATGGCTCAGTGGATAAGAACGCTGGTGGTTCTTCTAGAAGACTGACACATTTGATAACTGGTTCCAGGGGATCTGATATCCTTCTCTGGCATCTACAGGCACTGCCATGCGCATAGTACCCAGACAAGTATACAGGCAAAACCTTATACATATAAAATAAAACATTTCCGATTCAATCCACCATACTACAAATGATAGGATCTCTGTATCTTGGCCTTTGGTGGTGGATCTGGAAACTGCAGAAGCATAATTTAAAGAACTGTATAATGACCCATAAAATAACACATTCCTGGAATCCCACACATTGCTTAAATCTTGTTCTAATCCCCATTTGTTTAATTTGAATGTCTTGTTGATTCAGCTTTTAGCATTGCTCTTGGGAGCTCTCTGAGTCTCTCTCTGCAGGCTGTTTGGTTCTGTGCTTTTCCCAGGCTCTTGTAAGCGAGTACTTGTTGAAATGTTGGGTGCCCAGCATCTCTTGATCACCTTGTGTTCGGAAATTCCCTTCTTTGGTTCATTTGTCCAACAATATGTACTGAGATCCTGTTTTGTTCCGGATGCAGCAGTGAACAAACCCCAGGCCATTTTGTTCCCTCTGTAGTCTGTATTTAAAAGGAGACCGTGAAGCATATCAATAAATAGACAAATGTAATGCAAGAGCCTTGGGGAAAGTGGCTCATAGACAGCAAAAAAAGTTATAGAATTTTATTAATCTGTTTTTTTCTATCCTTTGATAATTTCATACATGTATACCCTGTATCTCCATTTACCCATTTCCAGTCCCACCTCCCACTTCCCCTTAACCCCAACTTGTGTCCTCACTTTTATGTCCTCTACCTTCCTCCTTGTTTTGTGATCTACTGAGTCCAACCAGTGCTGTCTGCTAAGATATTAACAGATCCTGGTGGCTTGATCTTGCACAGGTAACCAGAGCTGCAGAGAGTTCGTGAGTGCAATGGCCACGTCCTGTCTGGAAGACAGCATTTCAGAACCCTCCTCCCCATTCTTCAGCTCTTAAATTCTTTCTGCCCTTCTTTCCCCAGTGTTCCCTGAGTCTTGGAAACACTGATGTCCCATTTAGGGCTGAACACTCAATAGTCCCTTATTCTCAGGGTCTTGATCAGGTGTGAGTCTCGGCATTGACTGCTGCACCCTCAAGGGAACGCTTCTCTCCTCAAGGTTAGGAACAGTGCCAATCTATGGGCAGAAATGTAAGTATTCAGAAGGCAGTTCTGCAGTGTGTCAATTTAGCAAAACAGCAGTATCGGGTCCCCTCTGCCCAGTGCCTATGATCCCCTGAGCTTCGGACCAGGTTTACAGCGGCAGGAATGAATCCTGGGGGCTCAAATCTAATCAGATACCCGTATAATATCATGCCACCAGTGGGCACGTCTTTCTTGGCAGGTCAGTATCATAGCATTGAAGGTTTTACTGCTGAGCAAAACCATAAGGAAGGTAGCACCTGCCAGCACTGGAGACTAGACAGCAGGGAGGAAGTTCTCGGGTCAATTGCAGCTGGATTCCCCTATGTCCCACAACCAATGTGTACTGCGTCTTCAGCACCATCTGCTTATGGTGTGCAACCAAGACTAGTGGCGAGAGCTTGTATTGTTTCAGAGGTCTCTGGGAACTTTTTGACCTGTAACTCCTAGGGAGGAATCACATGCCTGGCACTGAGATTTTCATTTCGTGTCTTTGTGGGGTGGGGGAGCCTTGTCCACTTATGAGGGAACCTTTGTCAAAACTTCCCTCTTTTTCAGTATATGTCTCTAATTAACTTACAAAGTGTTCATTTCCATAAGGGTTTCTATGTATCCTTAGCTTTGGCTAGCCTACTCCCAACCTCCTCCTCTTTCCCGTCCCTCTGTACACATCCCCACTTAAATTATTAATATTCCCTGTCTCCCTACTTTCAATATCTATATGTTTATTCTCTTCTCAGCTTACAGGTTCTTTCCTGCTTCTCTCTCACAGGCCCTTTCTAGTATACCCACCTCTACAGACATGCCAAAGCATCCCACAAATCTTAAAATTCAGCACTAGCACCTACATCTGAAAGAGGACGTGAGGCATTTGTCTTTCTGGGCCTGGATCACCTCATTTAGTGTGCTGCTTTCCAGCGAGACTCGTTTCCTGAAGATTTCACAATTCCATTTTTTCTTTATAGCTCAATAAAATCCCGTTGTGTATAGGTGCCACATTTTCATTATCCATTCGTCAGCTGATAGTCACCTAGGCTGACTCCATTTCCTACTGTGAGCAGAGAGAGCGGCAATGAGCATCGGTTTGCAAGTAGCTAGCTGCACGGTAGCGTCTGGAGTCCTTTGGGGCTATGCCCTGAAATGGTATAGCTGGATCACATGGTGGTTCTGTTTTTAGCTTTTGAGAAGCCTCTGTGCTGATTTCCATGTTGGTTACCCCAATTTATAATCCCACCAACCGTGGTTAAGCACCCCTTCATCTTACATCCTTGCCTGCGTGTGTAATGTTCCTTTTCTTTCTGATAGCCATACAGACTGGACTGGGCTGGGATCTCAAGGAAGTGTTAATACACGTTTTCCTTTGGGGAAATTGGCTAATGATGTTTAATACTTCAAATGTATTTATCACTCAGTTGTATTTCTTCTTTTGAGAAGTCTCTGGCCCATTTTGTGATGTGACTGTTTTCTTTCTTTTCTTTAAACAGAATTAAAGCTTAAGCCTGCAGGACCACTGGAAGGATATACAAACGGCTGGAGTTTGATACTAAGAGGTGGGAACAATATTCCATGAATCATGAATTCAAGATTTTAAATTTTTCTATTATTTTGAATTTTCTCTACTTTTCTTTTATTGAAAATAGATTTTTTTCTTACAGTATATTCTGATTATCTATCCCCCCAACTGCTTTGAGATCCTCCCCCATCTCCCTTCCCATCTGTATCCACACCTTTCTGTCTCTCCGTAGAAAATAAAAGGGCATCTAAAAAATAAATAAAATAAGATTGAACAAAAACAAATAAGTAGGAATAGGAAAAAATAGGAGAAAAAGATCCAAAGAAAAACCACAAGAAACACATATAGACACAGAGACACATGCATTCAGACATACAGGAATTCCATAAAACCATAAAACTTGAAGGCAGAATATATACCCAAAGGACCTGTAAAGTTCTTTTTAAAATGCTCTGATGAAACATTATGAGAAAAAGAACCCCAAAAGATGACACTGATTTTGTTTTGTTTTGGCTACTTAGTAGCTTGGCATGGGGCCTGCCCTTGAAAGTGGTTTGTATCCCTAGTGAGACTCCATTGGAGAAAACTAATTTTCCATTTGCAAGAGTGTAGCAACTGCAAGTAGCTTCTGCGTTAAGGATGGGGGCATGTGTCCACTTCCTCTCTCAGTGCTGCGACTCCACCTGGTGCAGACCCATGTAGGTCCTGTGCATGCTGTCTTAGTCTCTTTGATTTCATATGTGCATCAGTTGTAAACTATTCCTGCTGATGAGTCTTCTTATTATTTAGGGATTTCATTTAGATTGCCTTTGTATATGTTATCATTCAGGAAATGTCTACTGTATTGGTTTTCCACACAGTCACTCAAATGGCCTTAAATTTTAGCTGTTTCTCCCCATATTTCCTCCCTTATTCCCTTTTCCCTGTTTGATCTTCCATTCCTGTTGAGATAGGGAGCTGCGGGCTGCGTCCCTGGCACTCGGCCACCCACATGGCTAGCTTATGCCCCAAAATAATTACATGGAAACTGTATTCTTTTCAACACTGCCTGGCCCATTAGTTTCAGCCTCTTATTGGCTAGCTCTTACGTATTGACCTAACCTATTTCTAATAATCTATGTAGCCCACGAGCTGGCTTACCAGGAATGATCTTAACCTGCATCTGCCTGGAGTGGGAGAATCATGGTGACTCACTGACTCAGCTTCTTTTTTCCAGCATTCTGTTCTGTTTACTCTGCTTACCTAATTTTTTTGTCCTATTAAAGGGCCAGGGCAGTCTCTTTATTTAACCAATGAAATTAACACAAAACAGAAGACTCTCCCCCATCATTTCCCCCTTTTCTGTTTAAACAAAAAAGAAAGACTTTCACTTTAACATAGTAAGATTACATATAACAAAACAGTTATCAAGTAAGAATTATAGTTACAATAATTATATCTATTTTATCTTTTATCATAACTAAGAAAAACTATAACTATAGCTAACCATTCTTTAATTCCATCAAAGACTTCAGAAGGATATAATATTACCTAAGCAAACAAGAAATCCAAAGCTCTAGAAATGACAGAGACATCTCGCTGCCTGGACAGTCACCCAAAGTTCCTCTGTACCTCCCCCATCACATTCCACACCTCTACCTAACCTGTTTCCAGTCTCTGGATATTATGAATAGAGCAGTAATGAACATGGCTGAACAACTGTCTCTTGTAGTAGATTGTAGCACCCTTTGGGTATATGTCCAATAGTGTATGCCTAGATCTAGAGTTAGATTGATTCTTATCTTCCTGAGGAAGCCCAATGCTGATTTCCATAATGGATCTATACATTTGTGCTGCCACCAGCAATGGTTGAGTGTTCCCCTTAGTTCACACCCTTGCCAGTGTGAGCTGTCACTTGTCTTATTGATCATAGCCATTCCGACAGATGGAAGATGAAATCTCAAAGTAGTTTTGACTTGCATTTTCCTGATGATTGAGGATGTTGAACATTTCTTTAGGTATTTCTCAACCATTTGAGATTCCTCTTTTGGAAATTACTTGTTTAGATCTGTACCGCACTCCCTTTTTTAATTGGGTTATTTGTTTTCTTGCTATCTGTTTTTTTTTTTTTAGTTCTTTATATATATATTTTGTCTACTACTGTCTGTCTCAGTTGTGTAGTTGGTAAAATTTTTCCCACTCTGTAGGCTGCCACTTTATCCAAATGATAGTGTCGTTTGTCATACATAAGCTTTGTTTCATGGGATTTCATTTATTAATTGTCAATCCCAGTGACTGTGCTACTGACATTCTGTTCAGAAAGTCTTTTTCTTGTGCTAATGAGTTCAAGGCTATTCTCCACTTTTTCTTCTATCAGGCGAAGTCTTTGATCCATTTGGAGTCAAGTTGTTTACAAGGTAATAGTATGGATCTATTTTGATTCTTCTATAGGCAGGCATCCAGTTTGATCTACGCCATTTGTTGAAGATGCTGTCTTTTTTCCAGTGTGTATTTCCGGCTTCTTTATTATAAAAAAAAAAAAAACAGGGGTTCATAGGTAGATTTATGTCTGGGTCTTCAATTTCATTCCATTGGTCAATAAGTCATTCTTATACCAATACCATGCTGTTTTTATTTCTATAGCTCTGTAGTACATTTGAAGTTGAAAATTGTGATATATCCAGCAGTTTCTTTATTATTCAGGATTATTTTAGCTATTCTGGTTGTGTGTGTGTGTGTGTGTGTGTGTGTGTGTGTGTGTGTGTGTTTCTATTTGAAACTATGTTTCTTCCTTTCAAGTCCTGGGAAAAATTATGTTGCAATTTTGATGAGGATTGCATTGTATCAATAGATTGCTTTTGGTAGGATAGCCCTTTTTACTGAATTAATCCTTCTGATCCATTAACACAGGGAATATTACTATCTTCCGATATCTTCTTCAATTACTTTTTTCAATGACTGTCTTAGTTAAGGTTTTATTTCTCTGAAGAGACACCATGAACATGGCAACTCTTATAAAGGCAAACATTTAATTGTTACTTACAGTTTCAGAGGTTTAGTCCATTATCATCATGGTAGGACATGGCAGCATGTAGGCTGACATGGTGCTGGAGAAGTAGCTGAGAGTGGAGAAGGAACTACATTTTGATCCATAGGCAACAGGAAGTGAACTATCTCACTTGGTGTAACTTGAGCATAGGAAACCTCAAAGTCAACCTCCACAGTGACCACCTTCTTCCAACAAGGTCACACTTCCTAGAAGTGTCACTCTCTATGAGTGAATGGGGGCCAATTACATTCAAATGACCACAATGACTTTAAGTTTTTATTATACAAGTCTTTCACTTGCATGATTAGTTCTCAAAAATTTTTTTGGGGGGGGGTAATTGTGAAAGGTGCTAGTTCCCTGATTTCTTTCTCAGTCCATTTGCCATTTGTATATAGGAAGGCTATTGATTTTTGTCTGCTAATTTTCTATCCTGCTACTTTGCTGAAAGTGTTTATTAGCTTTAGGAGTTTCCTCATGGAATTTTCAGTAACTCATATATACAATCATATCATCTGCAAATAAAGATTCTTTGACTTTTTTCTTTTATTTGTATCCCCTTGATCTTTGGTTGACTTATTGTTCTAACTAAGCCTTCAAGTACTATGTTGAATAGGCATGGGGGGAGTAGACAACATTGCTTGTTCTTGATTTTAGTGAAAATGCTTTAAGTTTCTCTCTATTTATGTTGACATTGGCTGTGGGTTTGCTGTAAATTCCCTCTATTATTTTGAAGGATGTCCCTTATAGCTCTAATCTCTACAGGACTTTTATCATAAAAGGTATAGGAGAAACTGCTGGCCAGTCTACCCAACCTGTCCGAACTAGCTGGCATAAGCATGTGCAGCAAGCATTTCCTCCCTGAGCCAACCTAAGGCCTGTTGCCACACCCAGAGACTGCTGGCACAGAGATGCCTGACTAGAGATGCCAATGAGAAAAGGACAAGGCAACAAAGTCAGCTGCTTGAGCCAATGGGACCTAAGAGAGATATATAGGCAGGCCCAGCTTCCATAATAAATGAGTCTGCATCACACTCTGCTACTCACCTGACTCCAGGGTCTGCATCGTTGGCTCTTCCCCTCCCCCAAGGGCTGTCTGAGTAGAGTTACCCACAAAAGAGAGGGTAAGGAGTTTTGTCAAAGGTCTTTTTGTATCTAACAAGATGATCATGTGGTTTTTGTTTTTCAGCCTTTTTATATTTATCAACTTACATATGTTGAACCATTCGTGAATCTCAGGGATGAAACCTGTTTGATCATGGTAGATGATCTTTCTCATATGTTCTTAGTTTAGGTTTGCAAGTATTTTATTGAGAATATTTGCAGGTATGTTCATAAGGGAAACTGGTCTGTAATTCTTTTTCTTTTTTGGGTCTTTATGTGGTTTGGACATCAGGCTAACTATGACATCATAAAATGAATTAGGCAATGCTTCTTCTGTTTCTGGAATAATTTAAGGAGTGATGACATTAACTCTTCTTTGAAAGTCTGGTAAAATTTTGTGTTTAAAAACCATCTGGTCTTGGGCTTATTTTGTTTAGGAGACTTTTAATCACTGCTTTTATTGCACTAGGAGTTATAGGTCTGATGAAATTGCTTATCTGGTCTTGATTTAACTTTGGTAAGTCAAATGTGTATAGAAAATTATCCATTTCTTTAAGATTTTATAATTTTGTCGAGTAAAGGATTTTAAGTAAATCTTATTGTTTTCTGGATTTCCTTGGTGTCTCTCATTATGTCCCCCTTTTGCCTCTAGTTTTGTTAATTTAGATCTCTCTCTGCCTTTTAATTTGGATATGGGTTTGTCAATCTTATTGATCTTCTTAAAGAACCAACTCTTTGTTTCTTTGATTCTTTATAATATTTTTGTTTCTATTTTATTAATTTCAGCCCTGAGTTTGACTGTTTCTTGTTTCTACTCCTTCGGTGTTATTCTTTTTGTTCTTCAACTTGCAGGTGTGTCATTAAGTTACCAGTATGAGATCTCTCCAATTTTTTTTAATGTAGGAACTTAGTTCTTTAAACTTGCCTCTTAGAATTGCCTTCATTGTATCCTATAAGTTTAGATATGTTATGTTTTCATTTTCATTCAATTCTAAAAAGTTTTTTAAATTCTTTCTTAATCTTTGTATGGAGCAATTTCCATTCAGAAATGAGTTGTTCAGTTTCCATGAGTTTGCAAGCTTCTGTGCTTCTTCTTCTTCTTCTTCTTCTTCTTCTTCTTCTTCTTCTTCTTCTTCTTCTTCTTCTTCTTCTTCTTCTTCTTCTTCTTCTTCTTCTTTTGTCAATAGTTGGATTTAATTTGTGGTGGTCAGCTAGAATACAGGGTGCTATTTCAGTATTTTTGTATCTATCAAGATTTGCTTTATTTCCAGTTTTGAGAAAGTTCCATGAGGTACTGAGCAGAAGATTTTTTTTTCATGTTTTGGGAGAAATGTTCTGTAAATTTCTGTTAGGTTTGTTTGACTTATGATGTTTAGTTCCAACATTTCTCTGTTTAGTTTTTGTCTAGATGACCTGTCTATTGGTGAGAATGGAGTATTGAAATAACTCGCTATCAGTGTGTGAGGGTCAATATGTGATGTTAGCTGTAGTAGTGTTTCTTTTATGAACCTCGGTGCCCTGGTATTTGGTGCCTAGACATTAAGAATTGCACTGTCTTCTTGGTGGGTTTTCCTTTGATTGAATGTAATGTTCTTCCCTATCTCTTCTGCTTGGTTTTGGTTTAAAGTTTATTCTGTCAGATATTACAATGACAGTATCAGCTTGCTTTGGAGGACCATTTTCTTGGAGTATCTTTTTTCATCCTTTAACTCAGATAATGTCTGTCTTTGATATGAGGGTGTCTTTCTTGGATACAACAGAAAAATGGATCCTGTTTTCACATCTGTCCTGTCACCTGGTATCTTTTTGTTAGGAAGTTGAGAACACTGATGTTGTTACCAAAGAGCAATGTTTGTTGATTCCTGTTATTTTGTTGTTGTGGTCTGGGGATTTATTTTGTTTTGCTCCCTCTCTTGATCTTCTGGTCTGAGATTACTTATTGCTTGTATTTCCTTGACTGTGGTTGATCTCTTCAGATTCAAGGTTTCCTTCTAGTATCTTCTGTAGAGCTGGAGTTGTACAAAGCTTAAATTTGGTTTTATCATAGAATGTCTTTATCCACCTTTTGTGATTGAAAGTTTTGCTTGGCATAGTATTCTGGGCTGACATCTGTGCAACTTGTAGAGTTTTTAGAACATCTGTTCAGGCCCTTTTGGCTTTTAGAATCTCCAATGAAATGCCAGCTGTTATTCCAATAGGTCTGCCTTTTTATGTTAATTCGTCTTTTTTTCACTTGCATCTTTTAATATTCTTTATTTTGTATGTTTAGTATTTTGATTATTAAATATTGTTGGGAATTTCTTTTCTAGTCCAGTCTTTTTTGTATTCTGCATGTTTCTTTTACCTTGATAGGTATCTCCTTCTTTAGTTAGGGAAATTCATGATTTTGTAGAAAGTATTTTCTGTGTCTTTGACCTAGGTTTCTTCCCCTTCCTCTTTTCTTACTATTCTTACATTTGATCTTTGCATAGTGTCCCAGATTTTCTGGCTGTTTTATGCCAGGACTTCTTTAGATTTAATATTTTCTTTGATTATGGTATCTTTTTCTTCTATCTTTTCTTCAAGTGCTGAATTTTTTTTTTTTGAATTTTTTTTCTCTTGTACTGTGTGGGTGTGGCTTGCCTCTGAGGTTCCTGTTTGAGTTCCTAAAATTTTCATTTCTTGTTTTCCCACAGTTTGGATTTTCTTTATTAATATCATTTATGCCTTCATGTCCTAAATGTTTTTTTTTTCATTTCATTGCACTGTTTGTGTTTTTATAAATTTCAGTGAGTTTATTCCTGTCCTCTTAAAGGACCTTGAACCTATTTATAATAGCATTTTTGAAATCCTTATTTTGTGCTTCAGTGCTTCAGTGCTACTGAGTTTCTCAGTGCCTGCTGTAGTCAGGTTGCTAGGCTCTAGTGGAGACATTGTGTTCTGGTTGTTATTGATTGCATTTTTATTCTGGAATCTAGGCATCTGGGTTTAGGATGATTGTAACTCTATGTGCTTATATCTGCTTTTATCTTTATTGGGTGGTTTTCCATTCCGTGGTTTCTGTTATCCTCTCTGGTTTTGGGGAGAATATAGTGTGTGTTTTTTTTTTTTTTTTTTTTTTTTTTTTTTTTTTTTTTTTTTTGCTGCCTGATAGAAAATGCTTCTGAGATCCTGCTAGGTGTGGGTATTGGGGTCCTAGGTAGAATATGTGTTTTAGTTAGGGTTTCTAGTGCTTCAATAAAACACCATGGCCCAAAACTGCCTGTGACCACATCAGAGGAGCAGCAGGTGACAGTGGGAAGGTCAACTAACCAGGAAGCAAAGCACTGATGGGTGAATCTCAGACAGGCAAAGCCCCCAGGGCTTTGGCTCCAGAGTGCCACTTGCTACCGTTGTGCCTTTACAAACTTGCCACTGTCATTTTTCTCTGGGACCTGGCATAGGAAGAAAGAGTGTGGGAAATTCCCACTGCTTTTTAATGTAGTGTGATTATCTCATGGAAATATACTGTCTTACTGGGCTTTTCCCCTGGGAATTACTATGAAGATGATTTCCTCTTAAGCTGTATTGTTTTAACTGGAACAATGATTTTTATATAATAACAGTATCAGTTTAAATAGGATTTTGATGACTAGGGTTTTTGATAAATACAGTAAAGGGTTTAAGATAAAGGTTAATTTAATGGAAAAATTAATATAGATAAAGTCAAGATATGGTGTTACCCCTGCCCCTGATAAAGCAGGGGCTGCAGAAGACAGAAAATAAAAACAAAGAAGTGTCATGTAGCTGGGACTTCTGAATTCCTCTTGAGGAGCCATCTAGACTACGGCTTAGGCTAATAATTAAGAAAAATAATTGAGTCCCAGAAGTTAAGATAGGTCAAGTTCTTTTAATCTTAATGTTGGGAGATGTGTTCATGGGTTTCTGTGTGCATCATAGCTAAAATAAAGCTTTACATAATGAGTTAAGGTTAGGCTAAGATGGTTTTGTTAGTGGTTTTGAGGTAGAAAATCTCGGGGAACAATTTAAAGTTTAGATATACATATTTTTAATAATTGAACAGGGGACTCATTGAGGTCAGGGAATAGAAACGGTGGCAGCCTGGCTATTGTCAATATGCTTTTCTTGCTGGGATAGAGTAGTGATCAGTTAATTTCTCCTACCCATTTCTGTCCTCAGCTTCCTGATACAAAAGACTGCTGATGAGCAGGTGTGCATCCTGAGGACTGAAGCTGAGCTAACATTGTTTTTCACATATAAAAGCTTAGATTTGTGGTTCTTTTAAGATTCTTATAAGAATGTCTTTTGGAATAAATAATAAAATGTTTGGTCCTTTCTTTGTAATTGTAAATTGCAGCCTGCCAGCAAAAGAACTGGCTGAGAAAATACTTTGTTTACACTCTCTTAATGTATAACAAGTTGCTTGGGTATGAATGTATGTGGGCTCTTGGGATGATTTTATTTAATCATGTAAGAAAAATAAAAAAAACTGTGTTTTCATCTCTATTCATTATAATCATTCACTTTGAAAAACAGAATGCAACCACATTGTAATTTTCATATTGTCTGAAAGATTTTGTTGGGGTATAAAAGCTGTACTGGAAAAATAAAAACAGAGAGAAGACCCTAAAGGTAGAGGTGTGCATTTGAGTGTGTATGTATCATGTGTGTGTGTGTATCATGTGTGTGTGTATCGTGTGTGTGCGTGTGTGCATGTGTGTTTCCCCTTTTCGCTGGCCCCAGAGAGTTAAGTTAATCTCCCTTGGCAGCCACAGAGACTTAAGTTTCACTTCCTCAGACAGAAGAGTCAAGCTGAGTGATTAGTTCACTGACTCCATTGAGTCCCTTCAATCCCTGAGCTGCTGAAGTCTGGTCCACACAGCAGCAACAAAAAACAACTTGGGGAGAAAAGGGTTTATTTGGCTCACACTTCCACATCACTGTTCATTATTTAGGGAATTCAGGACAGGAACTCAAACAGGCCAGGAACCTGGAGCAGGATCTGCTGATGCAGAGGACACGGAGGAATGTAGAACTCCTCCCTGATATCCTGGACAGCATGGCCAGTAGTTTCCACAGAGTGCAGAGTGCCTCTGGGTGTTGGTGGCTGAGGTAGAAGGGACAGGGTATAGACAAAGACTGTAGGAGATCTGCATGATCCCCTGGGGATGCAGAGAGGAAGGAGAGCCCTCTCTAGGTGGCCTGCTACAAAGCTGGGGATAGGACACAGGGGGATTGGGAAATAAAGGGCAGGAGGAAGAGGGAAGATCACTTACCTCTGCTTATTTTCTTGATGTTTACTTTCTTGACTCCTTTGCACATCTTACATGCTAACCTCCTGTTAGACAGCTGGTAAAGATGTCTTCCATTCTGTCTCTTCTCGATTTCATCGTCGGTTTCCTTTGCTGTACGGAGGCTTTTGAACTCCACAAGGTGCCCTTTATTCACTACTGGGCCTTATTTCCCAAGTGATGGGAATTCTATTTGGAGAGCCCCTACCTAGGCCTGTGTCCTGGCATACACTTCCCGCTTTGTCCTCTTGCTGTTTCAAAGTTTTGGGTCTTACATCGAGATGCCTCGGGGTACTGAGGTTACAGATATAGGCCACTGTGCCCAGCTCCCCCTTTAAAAATGTAGATGACTTTATTTGTTATCTAATTGCCCTGCATGGAGCCTCCAGCGTAATTCTGAATAGAAGAGTTGAGAATGGACATACTTTGCCTGATCATGATTTTTGGGGAAAACAGTGTTTCTCTATTAAGCATGGATTTAATTTCAATGCCACTGATGAACCTGAGGAGTTCCCTTCCACCTCAAGTTTATTGAGTGTTTAATTATAGAAAGTTGAGTTTTTCTTCATGGTCTATTCAGCTGGCTGTGTTGTATTTCTGTTTTACTAGTGTGGTATGTTTCATTTTTGACCTTCATATACTAAACCAACCTAGTATGTCTAGGATAAGTTCCACTTGGTCAAGGTATAAAATCTTTTTCATATATCTCTGGGTTGTCTTGTACTATTTGTTCTTGAAGATTTCTGCCTATAGATGGTTTATTTATAAATTTGTTATCATTTCCTCAGTGGCAGTAATAAAGTTGAATAGTTGGATCAGAGACCCAATGGTACATTAAGTCTGAAGCACTGACTGTGTTACCTTGTATAGAAAAGTCTGCTAATTCTTCTTGTAGAACATAAGGTTTTCCAGAAATACATACATTATATAACAACGAATACATTTATGTTTAATGGGCACCTACTACCTTGAACCCTATGAAATTATAATTTGTGTAGGTCATGTATATTCAGATATTAGCACTTGACTATGTCAGCACCATACAATTCAACAAATATTGGCATGAGTCAAATATAGGTTGTATTCTCAGGAGCTCTTCGTTCAACAGGAAGATAGTTGGACACCTACACATGTCTATACACATAAAAGACATGTGCACACACAACACACACACACATGAATGTACAAACACAGATACACCTTTGGTCAGCCACTATCACCACTGCTATTATGAGGCAAGAGCTGAGCATTGCAGGAACACAGAGCAATGTGTGATTATTTTTTACTTGTGTGGGGAGGGAGCAAGGAGTTAATAGGCAGAGAGGCTTCCAGAGACGTGTCTGCATGTGGCTGCTGTGCTCTAAGTTGCACATGATAGGATATATAGGATTCCATCAGGTAAAGGGGACTTTCCAGAGCCTTCCTCTGGTGCTGTGTCTGTAGGCTTGGTACTGAACTTGAAGACAGATGTTATACCATTTCCCTCAAGCTAGCATTATAACAGAGAGTGCTGGGAGCAGGTTCCTGGGAGTACAGGGTTTGAAAAATAAGATCAGCCCGCCCCTCTGATTTTGGAGTTGAAAACACAGAGGAACTGTGGTCTGCTGATAAATAGGAGAGTCTTCTCTGCCTGCGCTCTGAGATGAGACTGGGATGGCGAGAAAGTAAGGCCCTGTGCTGCTTTGTTCTCTTCACTTCTAGAAGACCTAAATTCACATCGGTTGCATGTGTGTTACTCCTATCTAAGGAATTCTAAAGACATTTGAGGAAAAATGTCTGGGTCCAGGTGCTACTGCAGTTGGGGTCTGTGTTGATGTCAGTGGCCTGTGTTACCCCATGGGAACATAGGAACCATGAGTGATGAAATCAGAGGGCCACACTAAGCTGGCCTTGCCCTTTGTTGACTCTGAGAAAGCTGGCCCTAAGACTCTCTAGACTTTGCAGTAAGGGAACTGGCCCCAATCCTCATGGGAGAGCTCTCCCTAACCATCCCCTTGCATTTGCGAGAGATGGCCCCACCCATCACCAGGGGTGTGCGAGAACTGGTCCTGATGGCATAAGCATAGAAGAGCAGGCTCTGTCCCTCACCTGAGGTGGGCAGCCCCAGCGGCCTGAACTGACTAGCTCAGCTGCCAGCCAGGCCCCCAGCCAGGCCCTTGGGTTGGCTTACCCTAACATCTACTCCATCTACGTCCTGCTCTAAGAGGACTTTCGGTGAGGACCCAGTGTTGATGATGTACTAGAAGCCAGAGGCCTTGAACAAGACCAACGACTCATTGCAATGAACATTTGCAAATAAAGCTTAGTCTTATGGGCAACTTGATACACCATGCTTTGCTGATACCCATGGGAGGCCTGCCTACCCCTCTTGGGTGTGTTTGCCTCTTTTTGTTCTACAACTCTCAGGTTTGCTATTAAGTCACTAGTGTGAAATTCCTCCAAATTCTTATTTATTTATTTATTTAATAAAGATTTCTGTCTCTTCCCCATCGCCACCTCCCCTTTCCCTCTCCCTCCCCCAATAAAGTCCCCCTCCCTCGTCAGCCCAAATAGCAATCAGGGGACTTCTTGAAGTTTGCAGGCAAATGGATGGAAATAGAAAACACTATCCTGAGCGAGGTAAGCCAGACCCAAAAAGAGGAACATGGGATGTACTCACTCATATTTGGTTTCTAGCCTCCAAATTCTTTATGAAGGTACTTAGTGCTATAAACTTTCCTCTTAGCACTGTTTTCAATGTGCCCCAGAAGTCCAAGTATGTTGTGCATTCATTTTCATTGAATTCTAGGAAGTCTTTAGTTTCTCTCTTTATTTCTTCCTTGACCCAGTGGTAATTCGGTTGAGAACCGTTCAGTTGCAGTGAGTTTGCAGGCTTTCTGTAGTTTGTGTCATTGTTCAATATCTGATAAGATACAAGGAGTTATTCCAGTTTTTCTGTGTCTATTAAGACTTGCTTTGAGACTGAACATGTGGTCAGTTTTAGAGAAGGCCCTATGAGGTGCTGAGAAGAAAGTATAAGTTAGAGTATAGGGCATAGAACATGTTTAATTTCAGAAAATGGATCAAGACATGGTCTAATCTAAGTTTTATAGAAAACAGGAATGGACTTATTTTGACCATGTAACAAGTAGCTTTTAATCTTTAGATGGAGTCAGGCTGGTCCATCGTTCCCTTCTTGTCTTAAGTGTCCCTTTCTAATCCTTGATAGGAAATAGTCACACACATCTATTGTATGGGCTGATAACATCAGTTGGGTGGGAGAGGGGCTTTGGTATCTTAGTATTTTTTATTTGCCAAGGGACAAAGTTTGTATTGTGGCCAGGATCTCTCTGATAACAACTGACTGGTTAGTATAAGAAGAATGCATTTATCTTATACCTCTATGTCTCTCTACAGTGATTCAATCATCTGATCTTTGAATTTCATACTTTTTGTGGTTCCCGTGCACCTACCTGCTGATAAATGTACATGCCTTTCCTCCTGCCCATCTGTCAGTTATCAGCTTGTTTTATGGGTACAAATTAGCAAACTTTTAGGGAATGAACAAAAAAAGACTCTCACCTATAAAATATATGCATTTATTTACATAATCATTGAATTGACCTTATTTCTATCTTTCTGGGCCACTCTCATTCAGAAGTTCCCAAGTACAAGAGCTTATGTTTTATTCATAAACTACACACCCCATGATGATCATCTGTAATATTCACTCTCACATTCATGGCGGTTATAAATTTTTGCTGTGCACCATGCTGTTGTAGGAGGGTCACTAGTTTGTTTCCAACTGCTCAGCCCCAAAACAAGCATACAGAAACTGTATTAATTAAATCACTGCTTGGTCCATTAGCTCTAGCTTCTTATTGGCTAACTCTTACATATTAACTTAATCCATGCCTATTAATCTGTGTATCGCCATGAGGCTGTGGCTTACCAGAAAAGTTTCAGCATGTCTGTTTCATGGCTTCTTCTTGACTCTGCTTTTCTTTCTCCCGGCATTCAGTTTAGTTCTCCCTGCCTAGCTCTGTTCTACCTTATCAGGCCATGCCAGTTTCTTTATTAACCAATGGTATTCACAGCATACAGAGGGGAATCCCACATCACCATGTTTTGCATTAGAATTTGAAGCAAGTACAGCAAATGTCCTCTTGGAACCCACAGTTTATTTCAAGAGAAAGACAGTCTTACAGAATTGATGTCTGTGTTGTAAGTAGTAAATACAAAGCAAGAGTTGATGGGGGAAGCACAGTTTTACTAAGTGTTGGGAAAGACTTCCCAAGGGCACTGCTCTAGTAAGGTTTTGGAATATGATCATGAGACCTCACCAGGTGAGCAGGATACAAAGGAAACAGAGAGGAAAAGTTGTCTAGACAGGAAGGAGGCCTGTACCACATTTGGAGAAGGACACAGAAAGGCAAGCATGCTCGGCATGGATATGAATTTAGAACCCAGTCAGAGATGGTAAAGAATGAGGCTGAGAGGTGGTAAGGAGCAACGCATGGAGGCTTCTACATGCCCAGAAGTTTCAGTTGGTCTAAGAGGTGACATGTGTGCAGTCTTGACAACCATGCTTGCTCGGGATGATCCTGAATCTCCTCAATATAGCGGGATAGGGGACTTGAGAGCTACCTCAAATTTTCTCCCTTAAGATTTGTAGCTGGAGCTGAGAGTCAAGTATTTCTCCTCATTATGAATGTTATGGGCTGAATTGTGTCCTTCCAAAAATAAATATGCCAAAACTTCATCACCAGTTCTAGCCTCCCCTGAGAAAGTCTTTGGAGTTTAGGTTTTTAACATGGTAATTGAGTTAAAATGAGACACCAAGGTAGGTGCCAAACCAAGACACCTAGCAACTTTGTAAGAAGAGAAATTTAGGATGCAGACATACACAGAGGCAAGGTCACTGAAGATACAGTCTTGAAATCATTGTCGGAAAGTTGACTGCCAAAGAGAGAGGCCAAGTAAAACAAACACCAGTCAACAGCAATTCAACCATCCCTTAGGTGTTGGGTTGCTAGCCTCCAGAATTACAAGATGCATTTCTGTTGCTTAAGCTATGCAGTCTGTGACACTTTGTATGTCAGTCCTAGCAAACCAAAGCAGTGGGCTCTAGTCAAGGTCTTATGCGTCTGGGCATCTGGCTTGTGTTCTGCAGGCAATTCCCTCTCTGCTTGGTTGTCTGTTGGCCCTGTTGCTACATCACAGGCCACAATGATAGTATTTACCTGCCTGCTGGTGGAAGAGAATGCTATCCTTTTTCTGTTCTGGAAACACCTAGGTTGGCGTGGACTAAACACATAGACCCTGTACTCTAAGGGGACCAGTTCCTTACTTAAGGAATCAGAGCACAGGTGTTAGGTACCAAGTCACACAGTCCTGGGGGCTGGCAGGCTTAGTCTGATCACATTGATATTGGCTTCTGTGCAGACACTGTTTCTCAGGAGTATTTGCTCTCCACCTAACCTTTGCCTTTCCTTTTCTCCCTTCCTTAACTATCTCCATTTAACCCCTTCCTCCAGGGTACTTTCCTTTCCCTTTCTCCCTTCTTTAACCACCTCTATCTAACCCCTTCCTCCAGGGCACTTTTTTTTCTCCCATATCCATTCCCAATCTGACCCTTTTTTTTTTAGAACAGTAGTCTCCATAGTCACTAGGATCTTTGGTGTCTAAAGATTTTCCAGCCTCAGAATCAACAACCAAAGGCTCTCTTCTAGCTACGAGCTCATGGTATCTATAGTGGGCTGTTCTAAGGCAGGGTCTGCAGCCTGGGCTACAAGCATGGCTTTCCCCTGTGTTAGATTAGTTTGAAGCGTCTAATCCCCAGCATTCCTGTAACTGATCATTTCCTAGAGTATCTGAGATGACACTGATCTCCTCACATCACCCCAAGAGTTAGTTTATTTCCCTGCCGTAAACAAATCCTGCTCTGCATGGGAATTTAATACTCCTTCTATTAAGATGAGTTTACATTTGTTTCTTAATACCCAAGCCTCCTTATGTTCTCATTGGCCCCTTTCTTGCCCAGAGTTAAGTCACAAATCCACTTAACTTGGTGTGTAATGCTCATTTCAATTCCATTTTGTACTGGGAAGCTAGCTGGCATCTGTTTGCTTTGTAATTTATCAGCCTAGAAATGGTGAGGTGGGCATCTTCTGCCTACCTTGGGAACAGAGAAGCTAAGAAATCTTGGAAGATGGAATATAATGAAGCCGAGCATAAAAAAGATCAGAGTGACAGAGATGGAATATATTCTGCGTCCCAAGCAGTATTCTTGTTTCTGTTTCCCTGGCTGATTTGTACTGGAGTGGCTGTGGTAGAGAGGCCAGTAACCACAGATGAACAATAGCTTCTTTTACCTTAGTACTAAGAGCCATAATTTTTAGGGTGGCAAATAAATGTTCAGGTTAAAATGGTAATTCCCAGCATTCTTTGCAGCTCTCTGTGGCCTGGAAGTATTTTCTGGTCTATGGGATGTAGGTTGAATTGGAGTGTGTGATTATCGAGTTGTGCCCTTAAGGTAAAGGAATTGCTTCCTTCGTTCATAGATCAGGTTATTTTTTGTTACCTCAGGGACATCTTAGGGGAGGATTCAGCTCATAGTTTCAAAGGTTGCCCCCATGTGTGAAGGCAAGTCATCAAGGGGCAGGAAGATGTGGGGCAGGCAGTCAAGGTCAGATCATCTCAGAGCAGACAGAGAAGGGCTAGAGCAAGATATGGCATCCAAGGAGACCAGGGACTCTGGAGATCTTCAGAGACACAGCCAGAGGTGCAGCTCCCAGTCTCCTCGGCACCCACTGGTCCAATCTCCACTGATCCAGTCAAGATGACAAGATTACCCATTTTAGCTCACCACTTTCCTCCTACTGCTGGTAGAGCACATATTCTTAGTTTATGAAGGTCAGATAGCCCCCTGGCATGTCAGAACAAAGACATGAAAGTAGCCTGTGTCTAAACAAAAGGGGGGGACCCACCTCACTATTCCTAGTCCTGCCCCATGTTTCTACCTGGGCTATGACATGAGAGAATAGTTAACTTAGATAAGCCACTAGATAACTAGAACTGTTATGTTACCTTAATATTGGGACTCTGTTCTGCCAATGGGACCTTCACCTACCCTGATTTCTAAAAGTGGCAAGCTACCATTGCTTTGTGTAACGGCGTAAGCGAATGCAGACAGATTGTCAAAATATAGACAGCTTTAATGGAGGAATAGACTTACAGAACCACTGTTCCCGCGGAGACCAGGAAAGCAGAAGAAGAGCGCTGGGAGCACGCTCACCAATTTTATAGGAGAACTTTAGCCTGAGGCGAACACGCCCCCTAAGGGGTGGGACTTATCCCTACATCTCCCCCTTTTGTCTAAATAAGACAGAACTAAACCAAATACAACTATATACAATAATAACAAATAAATATAACAAACAATATTGAGAATCAAAAGTTTTGCTAAACATTCTATCTCAAGGAGTCTAAATAATGTAGAGAGTAACTACAATTATATAATCTTCAACTCCATCAAAGATCCGAGAAGGCAATAAATATTACTTAACAAACGATCCAAATGTGTAACAATTGACAAAGACAACTGACTACCTGAGCAATCACCCAAAGTCTCGTTTGCAATGTTGAGTCAACCAACTTTGGCTAAGGCCTAACATAACTGACATACCATTATTAAAGGCAAGGAACTTTTCAAAACTATCTTACCCTGTCTTGGCAGGATATGACAGTCCTGTTGTATCCATTGATGCACGCTCTGTATCTTTGTCAGTGGTTGAGGTATGGGCTTTTCTTAACCCAAAGGCCAGTTCTGCCAAGAAGACAAGCTCCCAGTGGAGTGTCTTTGGTGCTCAACGTTCTCTCGGGAATAGAGCGGTGTTGCCAGGAGCAATTGTGTCTCACTATCACGAAACTCTGAGTTATATTAAAGGCCATATTCTACAGCTCTCCAAAGAGGTTGAAGATTATCTATCTATACTGAGTATAATCTCTATATATCTAAAGAACCTGATTAGTCTAATTACAAATGACAAACTTAGATGACTATTAATCTATATAATTCTCAATATCTATCTAACTTAAAGACTAAAACAATAAACAACTGTGCAATATATGAAGACAATGATCTTCATCTGTAAACAATGTCATTACATATCAAATGTAAACAATGTTATTACATAAATAGTATCAGAGGTAGAAATGTACATTGTGATATGGTAGATGTATCAATACAATATAAGCATATTCTTATACAAAAATAGAGGTAGGAACACTCACATTCAATATTCAATATGTCAATATACAGAAAACAGTACCAATACAATTTTCTAAAAACAGTAACTCACAAATACCAATCATCCCATCAAACCAGTTAATCCCCCCCCCTTTTTTTTTTTTGAACATACCCCTAATTCCATAAAACATCTCCCCATCCCCTCAACCCCAAACCAACCACTAAAAGATGTCCCTAACCCTGAGGGCAAACTCTGTTGGGAGAGGGGACGTCGTCCTCTAAGATTGCTTCAAGCTGACATGGGGGCGATGTTCTCCTTAGGGGCTCCTGTGAAAGCAAATGATGGTAAAATTCCCAAATTAACCTTTGACCTAAGAAAATTATAACTAGTCCCTGAGCACTTTGAGAAGGTCCGGCCAGAGTGTTGTCAAAAATGTGCACCATTCGAAATTGTCTTGTGCAGTTGGTACCAAAAAACAGGTCTCATATTAGCGCGTAAAAAAGAGAAAAAGAAAAAAAATATTCATGACGTCATAAAAACCAGGTTGAGTTGATGTTGTGGGGCCCCATCTTCATCCTGGAAACTTCAAAAATTACTGTAGGGAAATTTGTTGCTTGTTATGGGAAATTTAAACATTAACAACAAGGACATATTCTGACATATAAAGAAAGACACAGATATGAGGAAAAGCAAAGAAAGTTTATCAAGTATATAATTATCCTCATTCTGTCCCATTTCATGGCTCCTGATCTGAGACAGAAACTCTGAGATATCTCTTATCAACAGGCTTGGAATTGAAGAGGGACTGAGCCATAGTCCAACTCCAAAACCAGCTCTACATATTTATAAAGAAGCGTTCAAAGAGAAAAAAGAAAATATATATATAATCAATACTTACTCATGTTACTGTTGAGTCTTAGTGGGTCGTAACTATTTTCCATCCATCAGTTATTAAATATTCAGGGTCCCTTAAATTCTTTGAAGATCAGTATTTTCCTGTGGAGATAAAAAAAAAAAAAAACCCTGCCCCCAACCTACCTGAATTCCTTACCATCAGTATGCTCGCCATCCTTGTGAATGAATTGTTATTTATCTTTTCCAAATGGCTTTTCTTCTTCATACCGAACCTTTATTAATTTTGACGGTATCCACAATTGTTCCTCACCTGTGGAGATAAGAGCAAAACCCCTTCCCCAACGCAGCACATCTCCTGGCTTCCATTGTGAGGTCAGCACATCCTTGAAATAAACTGGTTGATTTAGTTCAGTAGACTTTTCCATTATCCAATGTCTTTCTGCAGCCGTTGTCCCCTTCTCATTAGCGTTAAGAAAATTCAAGGTTAACAAAGCATTATGTAACCTATTTCTGGGGGTGTTTTCCACCCCTTTCTGTTTATTCAACATATCCTTTATAGTTCGATTTGATCTTTCTATGACTGCTTGACCTGTAGGATTGTATGGTATACCTGTAACATGCTTGATATTGTAATAGTCAAAAAACCGTTTCATTTTCCTAGAGGCATAAGCAGGACCATTATCTGTCTTTATTTGTGTAGGTATACCCATGATAGCCATGACTTCTAATAAATGAGTGATTACTGAATCAGCTTTTTCTGAACTTAAAGCAGTTGCCCACTGAAAGCCTGAATAAGTGTCAATGGTGTGGTGAACATACTTCAATTTGCCAAATTCTGCAAAGTGAAACACATCCATCTGCCAGATTTCATTCCTTTGGGTGCCCTTTGGATTAGCCCCTGCAGGCAGTGGCGTTTGGTTATAGAAAGAGCAAGTAGGGCATTTCTTTACAATCTCCTTAGCTTGTTGCCATGTGATAGAAAACTCTTTCTTCAAACCTTTGCTATTAACATGATGTTTTTTATGAAATTCAGAGGCTTGTAGCACACTACCAATCAATAATTGATCAATTTCTGCATTACCTTGTGCTAGAGGACCTGGCAGACCCGTATGGGATCGGATGTGTGTTATGTACATAGGGCAAAGCCTGTTCCTGATCAAATCTTGAACCTGGATAAACAATGAGGTTAGTTCTGTATCATCAGGTATAAATTCAGCAGTTTCAATATGTAAAATAACTCTTTCTGCGTATTGTGAATCAGTAACTATATTAATAGGTTCTCTAAAATCCCTTAGCACCATAAGAATGGCATATAATTCTGCCTTCTGGACAGAATCATAAGGACTTTGTTCCACCTTACCCAAGTCTTCCGATTTGTAACCTGCCTTCCCTGTTTTATTGGCATCAGTATAGAATGTACGGGCTCCAGTTATTGGAGCATCACGGACGATTCGAGGAAGGATCCAAGAAGTTCTCTTTATGAAGTTAAGCCTCTTGCTTTTTGGATAGTTGTTATTAATGTCTCCCAAAAAATTAGCACAAGCTCTTTGCCATGTTTCATTATCTTCCCATAATTTCTTTAGTTCATCAGCAGTGAAAGGCACTATAATTTCTGCTGGGTCTATGCCTGCTAGTTGACGAAGTCTCAGCTTGCCTTTTATAATTAACTCAGAGACTTTTTCCACATAAGTTTTCAGTTTTTTACTTGGTTTATGTGGTAAAAAGATCCATTCCAAGATAATATCATCTCTCTGCATTAAAATTCCTGTAGGAGAAATTTTGGATGGTAATATGACGAGAATACAATCGAGCTCTGGATTCACCCTGTCCACATGTGCCTGTTGTAATTTTTCCTCAATTATTGTCAGTTCCTTTTCTGCTTCAGCTGTTAATTCTCTGGGACTGTTTAAGTCTTTATCACCTTCCAAGGTTTTGTTCAAATGAATTATTAGATCAGGTGTTATCCCAACAGCTGGTCGTAGACTGGAAATGTCTCCTAACAGTCTTTGAAAGTCATTAAGAGTCTGTAGGCGATCTCTCCTAATTTGTGCCTTTTGTGTCTTAATTTTTTGCAAACCTATTTTATAACCTAAATAATTAACAGAATCTCCCTTCTGTATCTTCTCAGGAGCAATTTGCAATCCCCATTTAGGTAAAAGTATCTTTATTTCTTCAAACAGTCTGTTCAAGGTATCCATGTTTGAATCGGATAACAAGATGTCGTCCATGTAGTGGTATATTATAGATTTGGGAAATTTCTTGCGTATTATTTGCAATGGTTGGTTCACAAAATATTGGCACAAGGAGGGGCTATTTAACATACCCTGGGGGAGGACGGCCCAGTGGTACCTCTTGGAAGGTTGAGAATTGTTGTAAGTAGGCACCGTGAAGGCAAATTTTTCTCTATCTTCTTTTTGTAAAGGTATGGTGAAAAAACAATCCTTTAAATCAATAACTATAAGAGGCCATCCTTTTGGTAATAAAGAGGGCAAAGGGATTCCAGATTGCAGAGGACCCATAGGTTGAATAACCTTGTTGATAGCTCTGAGATCTGTCACCATTCTCCATTTACCTGATTTTTTCTTAACCACAAATACAGGAGAATTCCAAGGGCTGGTAGATTCTTCTATATGTCCAGCATCTAATTGCTCTTGTACCAGCTGTTCTAAAGCCTGTAACTTTTCCTCAGCTAGAGGCCATTGCTTTGTCCATATTGGTTTCTCAGTCAACCATTTTAGAGGCAAGGCTGTTGGTATCTCTGAAGGGGCTTCAATTACTTGTTCTTGTATGGCCCGAATGGCCGGTTTTCTCCGTTTGTAATATCTTTTAATATTATTCTCAGAAATATAGGCTCTAGAAGTAGCAGGAATGTTAATTTGGGTATTCCATTGTTGTAATAGGTCACGACCCCATAAATTCATTGCAATATTGGCTACATATGGCCTTAATTTTCCTATTTGTCCCTCAGGCCCTATACATTCAACCCATCTTGTGCTCTGTCTTACTCGAGATAGGGTTCCAATTCCCAGGAGCTGAACATTTACATTCTGAAGAGGCCAATACGGATGCCAAGATTCTGGGGTAATGATACTTACATCAGCACCTGTGTCCAGCAGGCCAGTAATAAAAATGCCATTTACACACACTCTCAGCTTAGGTCTTTGATCATTTATAGAAGTTTGCCAAAACACACGTAACTCATCTTTCTGCTCATTATCGTTTGTAACAGTAGGCATGAGGTTTCCTAATTGTCCTGACGAGGCACGTTCTCTGCAGAAACTGGAAATGACTGAACCATGTTTGCCATGGGGGCCTGTGAGGCCCCCCCTCTCACGTTTCCCGTCTGTATCAGGTTGCCTTGTCTATCTCTTGTAGACCTGCATTCATTCGTCCAATGTCTACCTTTTCCACATCTTCTACATAAACCTGAAGGCTGAGTCCTCCTATTTCTGTTATTTCTAGAAGATGCATTATTATTATTTCTGAAGATCCGTTGTTTACAATTCCTTTTCATATGACCCATTTTGCCACAATTAAAACATTTGGTATTCTGGTGTCTCCTTTTACCATTGGAAATTGCTTCTTCTACCCATGCTTCAGTGCCATAATCAAATGTATCAACATCCAGTGTATGCAAGACCCATTCTTCCAAGGGTGCTGATCTGAACCTTAAAGGCCCCAAAATCTTTTTGCATTCCACATTTGCATTTTCATAAGCCAAAGACTCAATCATTATACGTCTTGCGTCAGGGTCAGGTATCCCTATTTGCACAGCCTTAGTAAGTCTTTGTAAAAAATCACTAAAAGGTTCTCTCAGACCTTGTTTAATTGTGACAAATGATTCCATTCTCTGTCCTGGGTCTTGTACCCTGTCCCAAGCCCTTAAGGCTGCTGTAGTGCATATGGAGAGTGTGTTTTCGTCCAAATTAGCTTGTTCCTGAGGGTCAGAAAAGCGTCCTTCACCTAGAATTTTATCTAGGGAGATGTCACTTCCCTTCGCCTTTTCTTGCTGTTCTAAAAGTCTAGCCTCTTGCCTGAACAAGCATTTCCATTTTAAGTGCGGCCCACTCTCAAGGACTGCAGAGCTCAGCTGGAGCCAGTCCAATGGCGTAGCTCTGCTTGTGGATGCCCAAGACTTTAGCATCTCTTTAACAAAAGAGGAATGCATCCCGAAAGTCATGACAGCCTGTTTAATTTCTTTGAGATCATTCATACGGACATGCTCCCATGTATCTTCCTTAATGACCCTAGGGTTTCTGGAACCAATCACCTTCTCTGTTGTTATTACTGGAAAGGCAGGTAGAGCTGTAGGTAGAGATTTGTGGAAATTGTCCCGGAGGGATTTACCCACAGATGTAGTTAAAATTTGCCTTTCTACCGTTTGTTCTTCTTCATCAGAATTTAGAAATTCCTCAATCTTTTCAATTCTATTCACCATTGCCTTCTGCAATGTCTGTATCTCCTGTCCAGAATTATGTTCCAAAGCCTTCATTGAGGATTCTAAAGTATGAAGTTTGTCCATTAGAGATAAGTTCTCATCTTTGGACATAATTTTTATGGCATAAACCGTGCCTTCTTGTATTGACAATCTTTCTGCCAATCTGTCATAAGCTTTAGACAAAATCCGATAGTCACATTCAGCAGTTTTGATTCTCTCAGTTACTATTTCAGTTCCTACAGAAAGGGACTGAAGCTTACAACCCAAATCAGCTGTTCCCTCTTCCATAGTAATGAGTTTCTCCTTAATATCAGCCACTAATGTTTCAGTTCCTACAGAAAGGGACTGGAGCTTACGATCCAAATCAGCTGTTCCCTCTTCCATAGTAATGAATTTCTCCTTAATATCAGCCTGTAATGTTTCAGTTCCTACAGAAAGGGACTGGAGCTTACGATCCAAATCAGCTGTTCCCTCTTCCATAGTAATGAATTTCTCCTTAATATCAGTCTGTACCTTTTTTAAATTTTCCTCAGTTGATCGAGTCATGTTAAACAAAGATCTGTTCTCCTCCTGGAGAACTTCAAACTGATTCTTGAGAAGATTGTTGTCATTCTCAATTGTTTTTAAGCGTGCAACCTCTGCTCGTAAAGACTTTATCATATTTCTATTATCAAACCATATAGTGCCAAGGAAAACTACGAATCCCAGAAAGATCCATAGAGGTGGGGTGATAGACACCTCTTGTAAAATCTCCCACATGGTACAATTAAAAAAACTGTTAAATTCTTGAATGGTAACGTGTTCAGACATTTTAATTATAAAAGAAAATTTTTTCTCTTACCTGCAACGACTGGTTCCTGCCGGTGGTGGTCTCTGTGGTTTTGGAGCCTGTCTTGGAACTAGCTCTTGTAGACCAGGTTGGCCTCGAACTCACAGAGATCCGCTTGTCTCTGCCTCCCGAGTGCTGGGATTAAAGGCGTGTGCCACCACAGCCTGGCCGGCCTTGAACTCACAGAGATCCGCTTGCCTCTGCCTCCGGAGTGCTGGGATTAAAGGCGTCTGCCACCACCGCCTGGCCGGCCTTGAACTCACAGAGATCTGCCTGCCTCTCTGGATATTATGGGCCTGAAGGCAGAGTGTATCTCGGACTCAGCCCTGGGGCCCGAGTCATAAACTAAGAAAATGACACCCGGGAGCGTGCTGTGTTAGCTAGCAGGCTATGCGCTTGAGTCGGGGGCAAAATAGCCCGACGTTGGACGCCAAAATGTAACGGCGTAAGCGAATGCAGACAGATTGTCAAAATATAGACAGCTTTAATGGAGGAATAGACTTACAGAACCACTGTTCCTGCGGAGACCAGGAAAGCAGAAGAAGAGCGCTGGGAGCACGCTCACCAATTTTATAGGAGAACTTTAGCCTGAGGCGAACACGCCCCCTAAGGGGTGGGACTTATCCCTACAGCTTTGTCTCTTTTTTACTGATTCCTTAACTCAATCAGAAGAAAGCAAGGACGCTCATCTTTCCTCTCTTGGTCATTCACTCCAATGGCTGCCTCTGTGCTGCCCTGGCCTAAGTGAATGGTGAACATGAGGATAACCCCCAAAGATAACAGAAATGAAAGCTAGCGACTCCCGACTGCAGTTGAGCGCCTGGTTCCTGCTCTACGTAGTTTCCTTGTGTTGTCCGCTAACCTGCTCTCTTGGGACTTATTGAGTTCAAGGTCTTCCTCCACTCTGTGATGCATGTTCTTACTAACTCCCATCAGTATCCCCTGTGCTTTCACCACTACCACACCCAAATATTTCATTTTTATTACAGGCCACCAGTGAGTTATAGAGTAGGAAAAATGCAGTGGTATTTTAGTTTGCTTGCTTTCAACACCAGAGATTGAAGGCTGATGTGCACGGAACACTTGCCAGGTTGTATCCTCCGCTCTTTAAACTGTTTTACTTTCAGAGAGGGTCTCTAGAGTTATGTTGGCAGGGTTTTTAACTTGTGAAATTTTAACTTCTCAAGTAGCCAAGATTATTGACTTCTGCCATAATCCTGGCCCTAGTAGTGTTTTTTTTTTTAATTCACTAGAAACATTATATTTTATTTTTTAAATTTTTTTTCTTTTTAAAATTGTTTTTATTGAGCTATGTATTTTCTCCACTCCCCTCCCTTCCTCTCCACCCCCTTCTACCCTCTCTCATGATCCCCACACTCCCACTTTACTCAGAAGATCTTATCTTTTTCTACCTCCCTTGATTAGATCCATGTATGTCTCTCTTAGGGTCTTCATTGTTGTCTAGGTTCTCTGAGATTGTGAAATTTAGCCTGGTTTTTCTTTGCTTCATGTCTAAAAGCCACTTATGAGTGAGTACATATGGGAAAGAATCTTCACCAATCCCACATCAGACAGAGGGCTGATCTCCAAAATATACAAAGAAATTAAGAAATTGGCCATCAAAAGAACAAATAATCCAATAAAAAAAATGGAGTGCAGACCTAAACTGAGAACTCTCAACAGAGGAGTCTAAAATGGCTGAAAGACACTTAAGGAAATGCTCTACATCCTTAGCCATCAGAGAAATGCAAATCAAAAGAACTCTGAGATTCCATCTTACACCTGTAAGAACAGCCAAGATAAAAAACACTGATGACAACTTATGCTGGAGAGGATATGGGGTAAAGGGGATTCCATTGCTGGGTGGGAGTGCATATTGGTTCAGCTGCTTTGGATATCAGTATGGCCAGTGCAGGGATTAAAGGTGTGTGCCACAATTGCCTGGCCTCTATGGCTAACAAATGACTCAGTTCTGCACTCTGATCTTCAAGCGAGCTTTACTGGTTAGATTATAAACAAACTATCAATAGTCTTCAACTCCCTCAGAGACCAAAGAAGGAAATAATATTAACTGAGCAAGCAGAAAGTGTGAGCAAACAATTTCCAAAATATCTGAGACGTGACAAAAACAGCTGACTGCCTGGACAGTCACCCATGGTTTGTCTGCAAAGTTGGGGCATCCATCTTTGGCCTACAGGCCTAGCATATCCTACAGACTTTTCTGTAAAGTAAGATTTTGAAGGACAGTCCCACCTTGTCTTGGCAAGGTTTCGTAGTCACTCTCTTTTGTGTCCTGCTTGTCCAGTTTGGACAGCATGCCATCAGCAATTGAGGCAAGAGCTTGTCCAGTGGCTTACTTTTGCCACAAAAAAGGTAAACTTCATGTGGACTTTCTTCAGTGTCCATAAATGGTGCTGCCAAGCACAAACATGTCTCATTGTCATAAAAAAACTGTTATTAAAACATCTTAAATTCCATATTCTGTAGCTCTCGTAAGTGTTTGAAGATGATCTATCTAAAATACGAATCTGTTTGACCCCGTAAACATACCTAATATGACTACAAGTTTGATTGTAATAGGAGACTAATTACTAACCTGCACTTCCTTATTATCCTAAACAGTTGGTAGTCACAACTTTCAAGAACTAGAAATTTTCATTATATTGCTAAATGAGTTATATAGATACAATACCATGAACAAGATTAGAAATGTATATACAGTATGTTTTAACAAAATAGATCTCAAGTTTATACCAATGTACAAAATTTGCATACAATATACAAAAGTCCAATTCAATGTAAAATATTTAAAACCAGTAATTGCTTTTTAAAAGTAGATTCAATAATCTATCTTTTTATCTTATCACATCTATAGCCTCCCTTTTTTCTATTCAGAGTAGATTCAATAATCTACTCTTTTATCCTATCCCCCTTTTTCTTTTCAAAACAAGATTCCTGAACCTAATTTCCTTTTTTTTTTTTGCTTTTTTTCTGACCATTACCAATAACTACTTGAACCAATCCTTCTAAACAATAATAAATATCTATAACCCAACAAAAGACCAAAAATCACCCACTTTACCTCTTGTGTATCATGTTCTTAAATTTACTTCCCGCTATCTTGGGGTAAAGGCCTCTTTAGGGAACCCTGAAAAGAAAAATTTGGGTTAATTGTCAAGTTCTGGGAAATATAGCCATATCATTTGTTTTCCAGTCTCGGTGTAATGGGAAAGTACAAGGCTTACCTCAAATCCTGTTGAGAGTAGTCTGTGAGGCTGGAGCATCTCAGCTAGCATCCTTGAAGTTGTTCTGAGAAGTTTGTAGTCCAAAATCATTAGGTGGCATTTTTTCAGTTTAACGATGTTATCATAGTCCTGGTGTAATTGTCATGGGATCCCATCATTGTTTGGGGATTTCAGAGATCTCATTAGATCAGATTATTCCTTTTCTTTGTATTTTATTTCCAAGTAGTTCTCCCTTCTTCTTTGGATGCTTATTTATCCAAAAGTCTTTAAATTCCTCAAGATGGTTGTTTTTATTTTTCCAAAAAGACAAAAACTAAGCCTTCCCTAACCTTAACTTCGGGGAGTTTTCCTTTTGTGAAGTTACATCTAATCAAATGAAAAGCGTTTGTTACTTTTATAAGTAAGTTTAGATTGATTGGTCTTGCTGTTTGATGAACTATTACCTTTTCTAATCAAGAGGTCTCTCTTATTCAGATCTAATCTTTATTAGTTTTGATTCATGGTTTCTCCTGAAATTTTTGTTTTATTTTCTAAAGCTGTTCTATCACCCAGAGCAGTATGGTTTCTTACAATAGGTATTAGGTTCTTTAATTGCTCTGGGAAGGAGTTTCCTCCATGATGACAGGAAATGACTGAACCGAGTTTGGTGTGGGGTCTGAGAGAAGCCCCTCAAGGAGTTTCCTGACAGCAAAGGGTCACCTTGACTGTTCCTTGTTGGTCTACATTCACTAGTCCAATGCCTGCTTTTGCCACACCTTCTGAATAATCCAGAAGGGAGAGGAGTGCTGTTTGAATTATGCTAGGAAAAAAAATTGTTTCTAGAAATACCCTGTTTACAATCCCTTCTAAGGTGACCTTGTTTTCTACAATTGAAACACCTGAATTTTCAACTTTTCTTCAAACCTCTGGAAAGCACCTTTTCTATCCAAGCATCATCACAGTCATGAGATTCAATATTGATTGTATCTCAGATCCATTTCTTCAAGGGTGTCGCTCTTGTCCTTAAAGGCCTAATTATCCTTCAGCATTGAGAATTAGTATTTTCAAAAGCCAAAGATTCAATTATTACTTGTCTAGATTCTGAATTTGGTATCATTCTATTTATTGCTGATGTCAATCTTTGTAAGAAATCAGTGAAGATTTCTTTTGGGCCCCGTATGACATTAGTAAATGACTCAATCTTCTTCTTTCCTACTTCTTCAATTCTGTCCCAAGCATTCAAAGTTGCTGCATGGCATAAAGCCAGGATGTCACCATTATATAGAGATTGCTTTTCTGTATTAGCATAATTTTCTTCTCCAAGAAATTGATCTTGGGAGATTTCTATACCTCTAGCTCTACTCTATTGTTCAATGGTCTTAGCCTCATCTTTCCACCTGGCCCTCCATTGTAATTGTGGACCAGGCTCCAAGACATCTTTAATCAAGTCTCTCCAGTCTTGAGGGATAATTCTATTGCAAGTTAACCATAAGTTTAATATATGTTCACAAATGGTGAATGCACACCATATTAGACTATCACTTCCTTGAATCTTCTTAAATCTAACATTGCCACAGTAATCCAATCAGCTCTATAGAGCCTTGGGGATATCTATCATTTGGCAATTCCTGTATGGTTACTAGACATATTAAGGCTGGTTGTTTGAAAACCTTAGGGTGTTTCCCTTTAACCTTATAATGCAATGCTGAAATTAGTTCTTCATTAAATTCCTCCATCTGGATTTCAATATCTCTATGATCTGTCCTATTAGGTTTTTCTAAGGCCTGTATCTTGGCACTCATATCAAACAACATTTTTTAGAGATAATCAAGAACCTTCATCTGGAGATGGATGGAGATAGAGACAGAGACCCACATTGGAGCACTGGAGTGAGCTCCCAAGGTCCAAATGAGGAGCAGAAGGAGGGAGACCCTGAGCAAGGAAGTCGGGACCACGAGGGGTGCACCCACCCACTGAGACAGTGGGGCTGATCTAATGGGAGCTCACCAAGGCCAGCTGGACTGGGACTGAAAAAGCATGGGATAAAACTGGACTCCCTGAACATGGCGGACAATGAGGGCTGCTGAGAAGCCAAGGACAATGGCATTGGGTTTTGATCCTACTGCATGTACTGGCTTTGTGGGATCCTAGCCTGTTTGGATGCTCACCTTCCTAGACCTGGATGGAGAGGGGAGGACCTTGGACTGCCCACAGGGCAGGGGGACCCTGACTACTCTTAGGACTAGAGAGGGAGGGGGAAGGGAGTCGGGCATGGGGCGTGGGGGTGGGAGAGGAAAAAAAGGAGGCGGGGAGGAGGTGGAATTTTTTTTTTAATTTAGGAAACCAGAACGTTTATTTTATGACAGATCGAAATCCTCAAGATGAACTGGATGCTGCAACAGCTGCCCTCTTGGGTTTAGGGGTTGTCCCTTCACGGAATCCATGCCTGAATCTTCGGTAGACAATTTTTAGGTGCCTCATCCGCCCAGTCCCGGTAGTGTTTCGTCTCTTAGCCTTGGCACTCCAGTTATACTTTCTCTTGCGCTTGGCAGGGTAGCCGCATTTGCCACAGGTAGACTTCTGAAGGTGGTAGGCCTTAGAGCCACAGCGGCGGCACAGCGTGTGCGTCTTGTTGCGACGCTTTCCGAAGGATGACGTTCCTTTCGTCATCTTGCTTCTGCCGCCGAGGCCAAAGAGACCGGAAGAGAGCGGAAATTTTTAATAAAAATAAATAATAAATAAATAAAAAAGAATTATCAAGATGATAATTAACATTACGTCAAACCCAGTTAAGTTGATTATCCCTTCATTTAATTGTTCCATTTTTAAACCATGCATTGCGTAATCATACATAGACCTAACTCTTTCCACTGCTATAGTGCTTCCCATTTATTAATGCGGGTAAGAGCTCTTTCTTTTAGCTAATACTTTTCAGAATTCCCAACTGTCTTACCAAGTCTGAGGATGATGGCAATGAAGATGTGAGATGCTGTTGCTGTGTCGACAGAAGAAGCATGACCAGATTTCAACGCAGTTACCTAGTTTGTCAACAGCCCAAGAAGGGGGTCCAGGGAAAGACCACCAGGGGAGAAGATAGAAAAACCTAGCCAGTGGGATAGTGACCTCAGCTGCATGCAGCTCTGGCCTATGCAAGTGGCTGCAAAGTCACAGGCAAGCAGCTTTTGTTTATGAATTTCTGCCCCAAAAGTTGGACACCAGCTTTATAGAGAGGAATATAAGGTGGGAGGAGACAGGAGCTCAGAGGCAGTCTGAGATGCAGTCTGAGGATTCAGCCTGAAGTTTCACACAGAAGGCATTCAGTCTGAGACAGGATACCATATTCAGTCTGAGGATTTCATAGAGGTAAGAACTAGTGACTGGCTGCTCAGCTTCTCCAGTCTTTCTGCCTTTAGCTGCTAATCTCGGACTCCAGGTTTTTATTATTAAGACCACTTAGAATTAGCACCACATTTCTCTGCAGCTAGGCCCAGTGTGTAGCTCTCACTAATGCTAGGAAGAAGTAAACTGAATACAACCAACAGACTGAACATGGCCAGTGCTATCTGCGAGAGAGGGGAGAAAATGGGGTAAGAAATAGCACACAGTGAGAAAAGACTGGACTCGGCCAGTACTATCTGTGAGAGAGGGGAGAACAACGGGGTGGAGAATAGAGAGCGCACAGGGAGAAAAGGCAGCAGCCTGGAACAGCGAGACTAGCTGGGTTAGAAGAAGGATGGGTAGCTGGTGGGAGGAAAGAACCAGGAGCCTGGCACAGAGCCTGTGAAGTGTATAACGAGTACTTGTGAGTAGGGGCTAAGGGAGCCTGGAGGATAGTATGAATCTTGATATGCCGATAGGTACCACAAGCACATGTTGATGGAAAACCCGTATATCCTTGTTATAAGAGATATAGGGGAAATGGCTCCTTTGGGCAGACCAGAACATGCTTCACAAGTACCCGAGGAATGCTGACTTTTCAATAACTGGAAATGCTCCTGCAGTTCAGCTTGAGTTTCATTTCTGGATATTGGGACTATCTTTCAGAGTTTAGAGAACTGAAATTTCCTTTGGACCCGACAATCCAGCCCTTCGTTGATGATAATAGTTGACAATAATCTCTGACTGCTTCAGCACCAGGAGGGGGTGGTGGATAGGACTCAGGAAGACTGGAATGCAGGTCTAAGGCCAGGAAAGGGAAGGTACCTGGTTCACTCACCCAGCTTGAAGAGATTGGGAACCATCACATTGGCTGGACTGATTTGGTTTACGTCGGCTTCCAGCAAGTTCAGGGCTCACTGGTTCTGCAGGACCACCTGGGGCTGGTGTAGTGCTGGCCATCTGGGAGCTGTTTGCAGGCCATAGTTGATTCCTGGATGGTGTCTGTCAGCTGAGTGAAAGTCTGGACAGATATAGACTAGGGACAGAAGGTAAAGGTAAGGGGCTCAGGGGAAATCTTTATCATGGGGGTATTCTTAAAACTTCCAGGTTTGTTGCAGGATCCTGGTGGTTGGGAAATGGAAAGGGGCCCCAAGACCAGGGAAAGGAAAGAGCCCGCCTCAGGGATAGGCAGTGGCAGAAAGCTTAAACTGTTGACTGGCAGGAGTGCTTATCATACAAGGGATCCCAGAGTCCCTTTGGCCTGTGACAGATGAGTCCAAGTTGTGACTCACTGATGTTTATAGGAATTTTTTTAAGCTAACAAAAATAGATAAATGTTTCAGATATAGCAGCATGATCGCTGCCTGTAATCTGCTCTGAAATCTTCATTGTAGACACAGTTAGCAAGGGTTTATCAACAGCTACCAACATGATAGAAGTGTATCTGGTTTTATTTTTTATTCTTTACCTCTGTTTTTTGGGGGGCAGGCTGCCACCCAGCTCTCAAATAAATCACAAATGCGGAGGCTTATTCTTATTTATAAATGCCCGACCTTAGCTTGACTTGTCTCTAGCCAGCTTTTCTTAACCTAAATTATCCATCTACCTTTTACCTCTGAGCCTTTTCCTTTTCCTACTTCTGTAATCTTATTTTCACTCCTACCCCATGACTGACTGAGTGGCTGGCCCCTTCTTTTCTCCACCCTCGATCTCTCCTGCTCCTTCCTCCTTCTAATATTCTTCTATTACTATCTGCCTGCCAGCCCCGCCTCTCCTTGCTCCTACCTTGCTATTGGCCATTCAGCTCTAAATTAGCCCAATCAGGTGTTTTAAACAGGCAAAGTCATACAGTTTCACAGAGTTAAACAAATGCAACATAAAAAAATGCAGCACATCATTGAATCATTAAACAAATGTTCCACAGCATAAACAAATGTCACATATCTTAAAATAATGTTCCACAACATAGAAATATGTTTGGATAGATATAGATTGGACAGAGGTGTTTCTGCATAGTGAGAATCACTTTTAAGTCAGTATTTAGAAAGCAATCAAAGGGAATTTAAAAGTGTAAGCCTGTGATGATGATGATAGTAGCCAGTGATTTACCAAAGCTAGATGACCAGCTTGTCAGATTCCCATTGATTAATGTTACGACTCTGAATTTTGAAATCTTCACATCATGTATATTATCTTTAAGTTTCATTTTCCACATACCTTAAATCACACCCTTCGACCTTCACAACTTGCCCAAACTTTGAACGTTTTCGTCCTCTTTCATCTGGAAACATCTCATCATTTGCCATGAGACATAGGGGTCTGAGTACTGGGAGCAATCTTTGAAAAGTTCTTTTAAGTGAACGAATGGTAAGAACACTTTGGTAAGTAACGGCAGCATGACAGGTAATTTGTCTTTCATTGAAACCTACTTTGTGAGTTTACCTTTTTCAGCTTGAAGCCCCTCAACAAGGCGAACTGTCTGTAAGTCTGTCTTTCTCAGCAGGATACCTAGTAGCAAGGACATATGAAGGGACTGATCAGGCAGCTGTAGCCCTGGGTAGGGTAGTTCTGCTTCCTGCTATTTGTAGAATATTACTTTAAGATGTGTTGCATTTGTTTGTGCTGTGGAGCATTTGTTTAATGACGCAATTGAGGTTTTGCATTCTTTTATGTTGCATTTGTTTAACACCATGAAACCATGCTACTTTACCTGTCTAAAACACCTGATTGGTCTAATAAAGAGCTGAATGGCCAATAGCAAGGCAGAAGAAAGGATAGGAGGGCTGGCAGGCAGAGAGGATAAATAGAAGGAGAAATCTGGGAAGCGAGATAGAGGAGCAAGAAAAGGGGGACGACATTAGGGGTCAGCCCCTAATGCTGCATAGCAATCCATGGAGTAAGAAGTAGAGAAAGGTATACAGAAATCAAAAAAGATAAAAGCCCAAAGTCAAAATGTAGATGGGATAATTTAAGTTAAGAAAAGTTGGCTAAAAACAAGACAAGCTAGGGTATTCTAATAAATAATAAGTCTTGGTGTATTTATTTAAGAGATGGGTGGCAAGCCTCCCAAAGAGCCAAAAGAATAATAAATAAATGAGTAAATCTACAGCTACTAAACTGATAAAAGCAAGGGCTACCCATAAACACCATCACAGACATCTGAGAAGGTTTTTGAGCATGAATTATAAATGACCTTTGTAGCAATTAAAATGACAGAGACCCACTACCTGGGATCCTCAGTGGTGGTATCAATGGCTTTGTTGGGGGTGCAGGGCAGCACCAGCCTTCAGCCACCAGGCCCAGAAGGTCTGAGAGATTTTGCTGTAAAGGAGAAATTGAGAAAACTGGTCTACCTTGGTGAGGCAGAGTCAGGCAGTCAATGCAACAGTGTTCACAGTTTGGTCAGGGGTCTTGAGGTTGGGCGAGGCATGTGGCAGTTCTTCACCTGGTGGTCAGTGTTGCTGCACTGGAAGCAAGCTTCAGATGGGGGTCCTTTGCTGCCTGCTGTCTTTGGAGATAGCCTCAGCTATTGCCACTAGATGCTAGTATTTTTGTCTATCAGGGAAAGTCTTTTTCATTAAGCATCTTCATGTCATATTCAGCAAACTTTTCTGAGGGGTTGAATGACCATCATCTAATCTATTAAATAATACCCTATTTTAAACAAACTTTTAGTTAGTTGCTTCAGGTTTAACCTTGACAACATATGTAGAAGGCTAAAGTTTGTCCCTGTAAATGAATTACATTTGTGCTTAGTGTGACTACAAGCACAGTTCGGTGCACATTAAAGAATTTGATCAGTTATAAGGTGATTGAATGTCTTAATTATCTTTAGCAGTTAGTAGTACAATATTAGTACTTTTTAAAGATTAGGAATTTATAGTTTTATCCCTGTTAAATTTGAGTCTTAAAATTTTGCATTGAATATTTAATTAAAGATCTGTTAGGATTGAAATAAAGCTTTCACCCATAAATGCAGTCTGTAGAGAGATTTCCTGATTCTTTAATGTGTACCTCTATAGAATACCACAGTTTCTTACATGACTCCGTTGAATCAAATGCAAAAGTTGAACAAAGTTTGAAAAGACAAAGAGCCTAGACATACATACATCTTCGAGTCAGTTTTTGCAAACCTGGATAGATCTTTACAACCTTAGGAATCTATAAACTCTAACCACCAAGCATCTGTTGTTAGTAAGTCCTATTTTTCATAACTAAGAATTGAATTTAAGTTACATATTCTGCATGCTGTAGCATATTTATTTATTGGTTTCTTTTTTTAAGACAGGGTTTCTCTGTGTAACCCTGGCTCTGTTTGGACTCACTCTGTAGACCAGGCTGACCTTGAACTCTGAGATCCACTAGCCTCAGCCTCCCAAGTGCTTGGATTAAGGGTATGTGCTACCATATTTGGCTCAGACCTGTTTTCAAGAGTTAAATCCAATTTAGTACAAGGAAACTGTAGCAAATTAAAATTACCTATGTATAGTTGTTTTCTTTTAAAACTATCAACCCTTTTTGTTACAAGTTTCAAGTTAACTTTTTGTTATAGATTTTATAGATTTTTTTTAAACCACACCCAAAACACTTGCAGATCCTGAGATATGGAAAGATTACACAGTTGTCTGAAATTCAGCACAGAGTTAGACAAAAGACTTCAGAGAGTGGAGAGCAGAGAAAGCTCAGAGATAAGAGATTTTGGGATCGCCTGTTTATACAGTGGCAGAAATGGTTACAATCAGTGAGACTTGGGAAATCCAGTGTGCCACCTTTGGTCATTGAGCTGTACTGAGACCAAGCTGTTTATGGTAAGACAGTGAGCCTTTAAAGAAATCTCTGAGTCAAAGAAGGGAAACAGATTAAGAGCCCATGGACCTCAGGCTCTAGCAGGCAAGTAGGAGGGACAGAACAAAGTCTTGGAGTGAGCTGAGAGACAGGCGGGTGGGAGCCAGGAGCAGAGCAAGGAGGAGGTGGGAGAGACTTGGGGGAAAGGTTACACATAGGAATCTTGCAAAAGGGGAGATTCCAACAGAGGGTTGGGTGAGTGTCTTAGCCAAGAGATGCCTTGGATCACAGTAGAGAAGTATACAGCAAACAGACTCCAGTGAGCCAACAAGAGACAACTTTTTCATATGATGGGCACCCAGGAGGGTGGAGCAGGCTCAAGGAGCCAGAGAGATGGAGAGGACACTTGTTGAGGGGTGAGAGGAGGAGGATGGTTAGAACAGGTGGAGGAGATACGGCTGAAGAAGTGGGCTCTGAAATTTGGAGTTGAATATTGTGGGTGGCAGAAGACAGAAGAAACAAACGATCAATACACTAGGAGAGTCAGATCATCAGCTTGATTTGATTAGGAGAGGCCACGCCCCTTGGAAAGGGTCCACTTGTGCCTCTCCCAGGTGTTTGGCACTAGGTACATCTGAGGGTTTGGGCACCAGATGTAGAAACTGATCACATGACAGATCCATGATACGGGACGGTTCTGTTGTAGATAGGAGCGAGAGCATGCATGGCCAGAGGCATCTGGAAGAGCCCTGAGCAGAGAGAAAGCAGTAGACCGAACGCGGTCAGCAGACTGGGCATGCGCAGTGCTGTCTGTGCGAGAGGAAAGAATAACATGGGGATAGAGGATAGAGAGCACACAGGGAGAAAAGAAATATAACAAGGATGATTAGTAGCGGGGAGGGAGGGACCAGGAGACCTGTGTGGAGCCTTTGAAATGTTTTACAGGTCCTTGTGAGTAGGAGCTGAAGGACCCTGGAGGCTAGCGTGGACCTTGATATGCTGATAGGCACTACAGGTGTATGTCAATAGAGAGTCATTTGTCCCTTTTGCCAGATTTAAGAGAAAAAAACTCCTTTTGCCATATTAGAGCCGGCTTCACCAGTTCCTGGGAAATGTTGGCTTTTATCTAACCACCAGAAATCCTATAGTCCAGGTTGAGCTCATTTCTGGTTATATGGACTGCCTTTTGGAGTCTGGGAGACTGAAGTTTCCTTTAGACCTAACAGGAATAGGCCCTACTTTACAACTCGCTCGTCCATGTATTCATTCCGCATATACCCATTCTGTGCTAAGAACACCAGATACCTGGTGTTATTTGACAGTGAGTAGAGAAAGCATCATGTCTGTCTATCTACCTACCTACCTAAATATTTATCATCTCTAGATTTACCTGTCAACCAATCAATCATCAGTCTAGTTCTACAGATACAAACGCGGGCTATAATAAACACACCAAAGGATGAACCGAAAGCTCTGTAAGACTGGACTTGGAAAGACTTCTTCCAGATTGAGGAAGTGATACTCTGGGCCCTGGAAGCACAGTTAGCGACTGAAAAATGAAGGAGACCTTCCTGGAATAGTTGAGAGTGGGGGAGGGTCAGGAGCCAGCATCTGCTGGAGCTCACAAGTCTAGTTAAATATTTTGGTCTTTATTCTAGAAGCCACAGGGAGCCACTAGAGAGGTCTGAGTGAGGTGGCGATATTTGACATGATCAAATTTGCTTGACAAAAAGCTCATTCTGGCTACGGAACTCCTTTGAGCTCCCTGCCACTTGTCCCTGCCCTAGCAGCCTCCTGGACCCAGTCTGGGGCCTGAGCAATTACTTTGTCGTCGTGAGGACAGCCACAGTAGGTGACTGAAATCTCAGCCATGTATTTATTGACTTTTGGCGGCTGTTCATAATGAACTCTCAGCTTCCCTAGGGGGGCTGAGTAGATTTGCAGAGAAAGCGATGGAGGGGCAGGCAGGGGCTGCCAGGGGTGGATAGGAGGCTCAGGCTCCCTCCATGCTCCAGCTTAACATCTGTCTCCCTCGGCTGACGCCTGCTGCAGGGCTGATGTATTAGAATTCAATAAGCCTTGCTTGTTCGTTCCTAGAGAGGAAAGGTAGGCATGGGGCAAAGCAGGCGCCTCATCATCGATGAAGGAAGGGGGATGCCACTCACAGACGTCACTGTGTCCACCAGCAAGGACAAGCAGGTTCCAGCTCTCACCCAGATTAGCAATATCCTCAGTGACAGTGGCCTCTGATGAAGAGATTACCTTGCATGGAACTTCTGAAAGAGCCAGAGTGGATGGCCCAGCCCGAAGTGCCCTTCTGAAGAGGAAGCTCTGTCAGGGCAGCACTGACTGGTGCTCAGAGATGAAGGGTGTCTTTTGAATCTCAAGGGGAATTTCTAAGATGGCTCTGTGGTGGCTGCCTGGCAAGAGAGAAAGAGAATAAATTACAAATGAAATTATGTGGTGGTAGCCACTTGTTTTGCAATTTGGTGCTATCCCATGATCCTCCAACAAACTTTGAGGGATCTTCAAAACATGCAACAGGGTCAATGGGACTTGAAGTCACCCAGACACTGGTGAAGAGGCGATTGTGGGTATTTCAGGGTGACACCCATATATCAGGAACAGTTGCACTCCTGGACTAAGCATGGTAGCTGGGAAAATATGCTCTGGTTGCCTGGGGCCCACGTCTCATTCACTCTGGCTGGGGAAGAGGATAAAATACCTCAGGGCACATAGATGAGATGGGATTTTGGAAGGGGCTTTCTTCCTGGAGCCAAGTTTTGTGATTTATGTTCTGCCTTCTCTCTTACTTCTTCTATCACTTCTTGTTATGCCTAGATCCACTGAGTCCCCCAAAACCAACAAGGAGATAGAATCCAGTATGTAAAAGCAAAGAGTCCTTATTTTTATTCAAGTTCAAACTTGGATTCTCCATGTGTCCAATTTATTGGTGCAACCGGAGAGCCCCGAGCACAGCTAGGGTGTGGTTTTATGATGGCAGAGGTTGGTGTAAGGAGTTTCTAAGGCTTAGCATCTGTGATTGGCTGGCATTTGTCTAGGGGTGCTCTGGTGAAAGGGGATGGGTTGGGCTGGGCTAAGGGAAATCGAGTATTCCTATCTACAATAGTTGGAACGTTAGGAATTTCCTTTGGATGGTCTGTTCCTGGGTGGTGCCTGGGTGGTCTCAGTTTGTGGTCTTTCTTGGTGCCAGATATTGCCTTAGGGCAAACTACTGAGACTTGGGCCTACTTTCTGGTTGGTCTCTATGGAGCCTTTCTTGGCAGGTGTGTACCAAGCTACCCTGGGTCCTAGACTTCTGGTAATAGTAAACTCAGTCACCTATAAGTGGACACCAGTGTGTGTCAGGCCCTCTGTTCTATGGATTACAATATGTACCTCATGGATTTTCACTGAAATGCCACAATGGACTTAATGTCTCCATTTACATATATGGAAACTGAGGCACTGAACACAATAGGACACCACCTATAAGATTTTAGGTCCAGGTTTGTCTGGCTCCTTGAATGATGTTTATAGCCACCATTGAGCTGTTCCCTAGATTCTTTCCTTTCTGCTCAAGAGAGGTATCTGCAAAATGTCCCCAAGAAAGATGAGCCTGTCAGGTTGGCTGTCTTCATCCTATCCAGGACATTCCTGAGCCAAGTCCTCCCATAGATGGACGTGAAATCAGCTAGGAGCTGATTCTCATCTCTATACAGACCCTTGTGACCACAGTACAGCTCATGGAAGTCAAGGCCCGGCAACTTCATTGTCAGGAATGACTGGGGCCATTTTCTTAGGATGATTGACACAGGCCAAGGAATTCCTCAAACTGACACAACAAATCCAAGAACTTGACCATTTGATGCTTTCAGCTCACAGGCTCTTAAAACTGTGTTGTGGTCCCAGTTTGAAGATGAAAAGATTGAGACCCAGTGAAGGAGATGTACTAGCCGAGGTCACACAGTGGACTTGTGGTAAGAGGTCTTTGGACACTGACCCTATATGACTCTTTGGGTGATAAAGCTTGGTACTTGCCCACATGTGGGAGAGGAAAGTAGACAGGCTGTTCTTGCATACATGAATAAAAGAGTTTAGTTAACTTTTTAACTTTTTTTTCTTCCTTACTCTGCCCACCTTCCCCGAGCTTTAGAGAAAAAACTCTTTTAAAAAAAAGTCTTATTCTGATGTTTTATTAATGGAGACTGCTGGTGTTTCAACCATTTTAATTAGGCCCAAGTTTTACTGTATTCAGACCCCAGAGAGCATCAAGGGAAGGGAGCCACTGAGCAAACCTGAGGATCAAATGAAAAGATTAATTAAATATCAACACGTAGGCAGCTTGTGGCTGGGGGACCTGCAGCCCTCCCCCCCCCCCATGGAAACAGAGCCAGGAGGATCAAGGCAGCATATGGAGGCGAATGGCTTGATCTGTAGGGAAGTTTCAGTTTGACACCAACCACTAATTCTTTCTTCATCCAAAGGCTCAGGGGCAGTACCCTTACTTGGGACATGGCTTCCCCACCTCTCCTTCCAGATACTCCGAGCCCTGGCAATGCTCTCCAGTTGGTACATTGGTGTTTGTGTCCTGACTGGCATGTGCTCTGTCTTAGTTTGACAATGAGTGCTTTCCGGAAGACAGCCAGTTTCGTCACCATAGCAACACTATAAGAAAGAGATTATTACAGCCCCATTTTAGAGGCATTTAGAAGCTGAGGAAGACGGAGGAAGTAATTTGCCGGAAATCTCCCAGCTGTTGAGTGGTAGAGTTGAAGTCCATCCCAGGATTCCATTCAGCTCATGGCTCTGATCTCCGGCCCTCTTTACCTTGGTGCTATCCCCTGCCATGTCATCACAGAGCCCCAGGGTCCAGGTTCGTGTTCTCAAGTGTTATTCTCCAGTGGGCCCCCACTTTGCTAGGTTAGCAGCTCCTCTTTGCTCTGGAACTCTAAAACTCCACAGTCCATCCTGCTGGTCTATGAGCGCTGTGGTTCGGACCCATGCTCTCTCTGTGATCATGCACAAGTTGCTTCATCTCCCCATGCTCTCTTTCCTCCTTCCTGGCTTTGTTTCTTTCCTTTCTCAGCAGTATAGACAGAACCCAAGGCCTCATATATGCTAGGCCATTGCTGTACCACTGAACCATACTACCAGTCCCTATTTATTTATAAAATCGGGGTGACAAGGCTGTAGAGTTGGCTCAGTTATGAAGAGAACTGACTGCTCTTCAGAGGATCCCAGTTCAGCCCCTAGCACCCAGGTCAGGTGGCTCACAGCCTTCTGTAACCCCAGCTTCAGGAGATCAGATACCTCTGGCCTCCAGGAGCCCTGTACCCATGCATTCTCATGGACATACTCAACGGCAGACACATACACTTACGTATGATTAAAGATAATAACAAATTCTTGAAGGTAGAGGTGACAATAATAACAACAAACAAATAAGTCAACATATGAAAACCCCCAAGACAGTAGCTGTCGGGGGAAGCACAACCCAAAGGTGTGACTGGCATCATGATTGTTTGTAGCATTACAAATTAGATGATTGCTTTAATCTTTTTTCTGAGAGACCTGAGATTCTATCAGTCCCTGGCCTTAAACTTGTTTTGCTTTATGTTTCTCGAAGAACTCAAACTTGAACTTAAAATGAGGTTGGCCTTCTCTGCTCCATCTTGATGAGGCAGGCTTGACACTTTGGTATTCCTAACTTGGGGTAGTACTTTTTCTGTCCACCCCTGACCAAGCGTCCCTTGGATGCCAAACAGGTGACCCCTCTCTTTCATCCAAGGCTGCTCTCTCTAGTGGGGACCTTCTACATTCTTAGAAGCTTCTGGTTCCCATTGTCCCAAGAGCAATGACGATAAAACATGAAACAGGCTCTGATGTGAACACCAGCGGTGGGCAGGTTTGCCGAGAACTTTCAGATTTCTGCAGCTAAGGATTAAAGGGGAAAAAATGTGTGTGTGTGTGTGTGTGTGTGTGTGTGTAGGGCATTCTCTTAAACAATTTAACCACTTTAAACTGAGGTGGAATTATGTGTATTAAGCATTTTTAACAGTTATCATTACCACCTAGTTTTAACGCTTTAAGAAAAATTTAAATTTTGTGTTCATGTATTAATTAATTAATTTGTGGTTTTGGTTTTTCAAGACAGGCTTTCAAGACAAGTAACCCTAGCTTCCTGGAACTTGCTGTATAGACCAGGCTGACCTCCAATTTAGAACTCAGAGATCTGCCTGCCTCTGCCTCCAAGTGCCGGGATTTAAAGGCGTGCACCCCTACCGCCTGACTTTTTATTTTGTTTTTGCGATAAGGTCTTACCATATGTCTCAATCTGCTTCCAAACTTACTGCTCTTTATTTCTGTCTTCTGAGTGCTGGGATTATAGGTAAGTGCCACCACCATGCTTGGCATGTAGCTTGTGCATCTTTAAGTCAACACAGCGAGTGATTGTACATGTATGTGGCTATATGTGATTTTCAGCATATCTGTACAATGTGTTGTAATTATGTCAAGGTGATTGGCATGTCTGTCACCTCACACACATGCCATTTCTCTATGATAAGGATGTTCAAAGTCTTCTCACAGCTACTTAGGAATTTTCAGTTCATTGCTAATTATCATTACCCACAGCGCTAGAGAACATTGGCACTTATCCTTCCTGCCGGCTGCCCACCCCATACCTACTCCCCATCCCCCACCTCCCATCTTTTCAGAATAGTTCACAAATGTTAGCCTGATGCCCAATGGAACCGCCACACATGGGGACACCCAGGCCAACCACTTTTCTGAAAGGGTGTTCTGCTTTTCATTTTGATGGAATATTATCACCTACAAAGTTCATACTTGAGAATCAGGCAATTTAATCATACCACAAAAAAACTGTGGGCTGGGGAGGAGCTGAGTTTAGTGTCCCAGAAACCATGAAAAGACAAAGTCATACACATCTGAAACCCGAGTGCTCCCACGGTGAGATGGAAGGAAGAGAGAAGAGAATCCCCAGAAGATTGTCGGCCAGCGTCCGTGTCATATGCTATAGTAGACAGCAAGACACTCTGTCTCACATAAAAGTCAAAGCCGGAACTAATACACAAGGTTGTCCTCTGACCTCCACACATGGGCCAATGGGCACAAACACACACACACACTCATGGGGGGGGGGGAGAGAGAGAGAGAGGTTCTCAGCTACAAGTTGGACTCTCCTGCTGCTTTGGCATCCACTTGCTTGTCCCCTTTCTCTGTGGAGTTAAGACCATTTAAATCACAGACACAAACAGAAACTTGCTAATACAAAGAGAAGCTTATATGGAATGAGACAGCGGAGCTTGGCAGTCTGCTTGTTCCCAGATCTTCAGCTGCCAGCCATGCAGTTTTGGGACTATGACCTACTTCTCTCTGCCTCAAACTGTACACACATAGATATAAAAGAAGGGTTATAGAAGTCTCTTTCATGTAGACAACTTGTAAGGATTATGATACTGTGTATAGGGAACCAAGACTATTACGTGGCTATATTTATGTGTAGCCATTTGTTGTTAGCTTTGGGACCAGATGGTTAGTCCTGTGGCTTACAATGTAATCTATTTGAGCATATGAACCATTATTGTAAGAAGCCAGACATTCAGGAGATGCCTGATAAATGCACAATGGACAGTGGAATGGGAGTTTATGGACAAGGGGAACTGGGCTAGCCTCCATTGCTGTGAGAAGTATCTGGGAAGGCCACAGTAAAGGAGGAAGCTGTACGGCGGCTCACAAGGGCTGAGATCTCAGTTCAGTCATGTGGTTCCATGTTTCCTGGGCCTGTCATGAGGAAGAAAGACATGGTGGGAGTGGCTCACCTCACAGTAGTCAGGAAGGAAAGACAACACAGAGACTAGGGACAAGGTGTATTCAAGAACACATCCCTGACCATCTACTGCTCCCCAACAGGTTCTGCTTCCTAATTTTCATCACCTCCTAATAATGCCACCCAATGATAAACACATCAATGGATTCATTCCATGATTCATTCATTAGATCCCCCATGATCCAATCACTTCCCAAAGCCCAGTTCTGAACGCAATACTAAGGACCAGACCCACAACACATAAGTGTGTGTCTCCCTACTGGGAGAAAATTCAGATCTAACCCATAAATTGAGCTCAGATACATGTCATAAACCCAGTAAAACAAACAGTCATGGCTACTTGGAAAACTTTGTTACCATCATCAGCCACCAGAGAAACACAATCACATCGAGATTTTGCCTCACCCCAACTGTCAAAAGAACAAAGACCAGCAACAATGGGGGAAAGGGTTCCTTAGACACTGCTTGTGTTGATATAAGCTATTCCAGCCATATGCAAATCAGTGTAGAGTTAAATAGATCCATCACAGGACCTAGCTATCCCACTCCTGAGAATTTTCCCTAAGGACCCTTGTGCTTGATAGTTTTATGACAACTTGACACAAGGTAAAGTCATCTGAGAGGAGGGACCCTCAGCTGAGAAGATGCCTCCATAATATTGGTGTTGTATGCAAGCCGGTAGGACATTTTCTTAATTAGTGAAGATAAGAGAGAGCCCAGTTCATTGTGGGCAGTGCCATCCCTGGGCTTGTGGGCCTGGGTTCTATAAGAAAGCAGGCTGAGCAAGCCAGTAAGCAGTACTCCTCCAAGGCCTCTGTATCAGCTCCTGGCTCCAGGTTGCTGTCCTATGTAAATTCCTTCCCTCACTGCATTTGAAGATTAACTATTATACGAAACTTTGAATTAAATAAGCCCTCTCCTCCCCAAGTTGTTTTTGGTCATGGTGTGTTGTGAGGAGCTGCAGGCTGCTTCCCTGCCGCCCCAGCTCCCGGCCGCCAGCTAGCTCTAGCTTATGCCCTGAAATAATTACAGGGAAACTGTATTCTTTTAAACACTGTCTGGTCCATTAGTTCCAGCCTCTTATTAGCTAGCTCTTACATATTGACCTAACCCATTTCTAATAATCTGTTTAGCCCACAAGGTGGCTTACCAGAGAAGATCTTAACCTGCGTCTGTCTGGAGTGGGAGAATCATGGTGACCCCTGACTCAGCTTCTTTCTCCCAGCATTCTGTTCTGTTTTCTCCGCCTACCTAAGGGTTGGCCTATCAAATGGGCCTAGGCAGTTTCTTTATTAATAAGAAATCACTCCCACATCATTTCCCCTTTTTCTGTTTAAACAAAAAAGAAAGGCTTTAACTTTAACATAGTAAAATTACATATAACAAAACAGTTATCAAGTAAGAATTACAGTTACAATATTTATATCTACTTTATCTTTTATCATAACTAAGGGAAACTATAACTATCCATTCTTCAACTCCATCAAAGACTCCAGAAGGATATAATATTACCTAAGCAAATAAGAAATAAACGACAGAGACATCTCGCTGCCTGGACAGTCGCCAAAGTTCTTTTGTACCGTTGGGGCATCCATCTTTAGCCTTCAGGCCCATAGTATCCAGCATTTTCATCAAGCAGGAAATTCCAAAGACAGTTCAGTCACTATCTGCTGTGTCCTGCAGAATGTCTCACAGATTCTTTCATGAATCAAGAACCCCGAAAGATCATCTCACCTTTAGGCAAGTTCAGCAGTCCTCTCTCTGCAGGTTCTCTGTGTCCAGTTTATGCAACAGTCCAGGCAAGAACAGTTTCTTGCTAAAATGGCTATCAAACTCCATAAGGATCCTCTTCGATGCCCATCTTCCTCTTGAAGTAGCTGGTGATGCCAGGAGCAGAGTGTCTCATTGTCATGAAAAGTCCTAAGTTATTAAAACATTTAAAATGCCATATTCTATAATCTTTGAAAAATATGAAGAATGCCTATCTAAAATATATCTATGCACATCTAGAAAATCTTAACTAATATGACTACAAACTTAACTATTATTAATGATTATTCATTAACAACCTATATACATTACAAAATTGACCTTAAATTTAAATCACTAAAGCAAAATCCATATCAATGTAAATTATTCATACCTATATCATCTCCCCCTTTAAATGTAAAAGAACATTTATAAACAATATTTGGGAATATGGGTGCAGTTTTTTCTCTCCAAACTGTTTCCTGCTGAATGGGGGCGTCGTTAATTAGGTCTTTCATGGTATAACCTGTGTGCTAGTTTCATCTCAGTTGGCAGTTGAGCGAAGCAATTTTCTGAAGATGTTTACAGCAACTCTTCAGGAGGGCGTGGTCCATCATACCATATCGGAATAGAAGAAATGAACAGGGTCTCATCCTCTGTGAAAACAAAATAAGAAACTCCTTCGAAAGCATCATGTCCTTAGATCCAAATTTCAAAGTCAAGGCATCAAAATCTCTACATTGGATTAGTTCAGCAGCATTTATAAACAAATATCTTTTAGCATCTGTTGCTCCTTCCTCAGCATTCAAACAATTCAAATAGAGCATAATAGCATACAGTATCAATATTCTCTGTGTATTTTCCATCTTTGTGTGCTTTATTTTAACCTCTATTTCGTTTATTTTTACTTTTATTTTATATTCTCTGTATCTTTGTCCTGGAATAACTCTGTAGACCAGGCTGTCCTTGAACTCTCAGAGATCCACCTGTCTCTGCCTCCCAGGCATTAGGGATTAAAGGCGTGTGCTACCACATCTTGAAGTCACAGAGGTCAATCTCCCTCTGCCTCCCAATTGTTGGGATTAAAGGTGTGTATTACCACACCCAACTACTCTCTTTCTTCCTTATTTTTACTTTTAAGAACTTTTAGCTTGCATATATTTTTAACACACTGTAAATTATTTAAAGGTTTTTTTTGTCTTTGAATCTCTTTTTATTGTATCTCTCTTTTTCTGAACCCATGAGCCTTTAAATTACTGAGCAATATGGGTAGGATTAAAGCCGTGGCTTTGCCAGCTAGATCCAGTCCATTCCTTAGCTTTCCAGCCTCATGGCAGATATACAGACTTTAGCCATGTTTACTGCCACAACTCTATGGCATTTCAAGGTCCCTGCCAGCAAGGGAGGTTCAGCAGCCTGTGCTTGCAAACCTCACGCACCGCCTGCGTAAAAGAGTCAGAGTTTGCCCTGGCAGGACACCCCAGAAAGCCAGCATTTTAAAATGGCACAGCTTTTTTTCTGCTGTGGCTGAAAACCGAAAAGCATGCATTCAGCTTTTCATCAACACCATTAAGTATTTCGTGGCAGGACCTCTTAAAAGAGCTGCAAGGTTTGCAGCTGAAGCTGAGTCAGGAAGCCTCTCTTAGATGAGAGCACTTGCTTGCCTCTAGCAAGCAGAGTAGACCCAAGAAATTTCTGCTACCAAGAAAACATGCTTCGCTCCATTCTTTCCCAAGCTTTCTCAGGCTTTTTGTGGAATGGTGTCTATCACAGCAATAGTAACCCTAACTAAGACAACTCCTGGGTCTATGTAAACTCATGTTTACTGTAGCACTATTCAGAATAGCTAAGTGATGGAACCAGCAGAGGGATGGATAAAGAAAATGATGTATGCACGCAATGGAATTATTCTTCAGCTATAAAGAACAAAGTTGTGTCATTTTTCAGGGAAATGGATGCAACTGAAGATAATTCACATTAGTGAATTAAGCCATTCTCCGCAAGGAGATTTGCACGTCTTCTCTTCCTTGTGTGTCCTGAATTTTATATAGACACATAAAGTCATCAACAGGTAGAGGCCGTGAAAGTAGAATTGAAACCATCTGGAAGTCCAAAGGGGACTAGTGAAAGGGAAGAGGGAGGAAGGAAAAGGAGCAGGAGGGAACCAGGGTGTGGGGGGTATGCCTAACGTACAATATATACATGCATGAATATGCTCTTATGTAACTCTGTATGGTTTAATTAAAGACAAAAGAACAACTGAAAGCTGAGTGTTGTGACTCATGACAGTCAGAACAAAAACCCCAGACCCATCTCTAATAAAAATATGATCACCCGAGTACACAGTGCTTAACCCAACACTCACAATTTGTCCAGCATCTGCTTATACCTGACACCTCTGAAAACCTTAGGCAAATCAAGTCCTTTCATGTATGACTCAACCTTGTAAGACAAAATCCACCAGACCCCACACAAAACCAGCACAGAAAACTCGCTGTTTTCTTTTAACAGAGCGAAATGTCAGCAAGTGCAAATGAACCTGGTGATAATTGAGTCCATCTGGGGGCTGCTGGGCAGGGTCAGGTGAGGGCAGCTGTGGAATGCTGATGAAACATCTGTATCCTCAGTCTCACCTGCTTGTTAATCACCAGGATGTTGGCTGCCTGTACCTCCGTGGCCTTCGGCTTCACACCTCTGTTTCCTAACCTTTCACAGCTCGCTCTGGGCTCTCTAAACAGGACAGCTATTATCCAGCTTGCTACCTTCCCAGGGGAGAGCAGGGAGGAAGGAAGCAAGGGCTCCTGAATGAGCTCAGTCCTCCAGAGCAGACACTCCCCTCTTCGTCCTGGAGGCAGTGTTCAAAGATGGTTTAATTGGATGCAGGGCAGGGTGGTGGAGGAGGCAGGTGTCAAGGAGCTGTGGCCTGAATCAAATTCCAGGTTAATTAAAAAGCGTCCAAGTGGATTGAATATTTTATGTTCTGAGAGACACAGTCAAGATCTTTTTTGGAACAGAAATCAAATATGAAGGTGCAGTGGGGGGGGGGTGGAAAAAAGGAGAGAGGAAAGACGAGAGAGAAAGAAAAGTGGGAAGAACAGGGAGGAGGGAGGGAGGAAAAGAGGGATGGAAGGAAAAAGGAAGAGGAAGGGGGAGGAAGGGGAAAGAAAGAATGAAAAGAGGATGGAAAGGAAGGAGGGAGAGGGAAGGGAAGAAGGGAGCAGAGGGAGACTGAAGGAAGAAAGGAGGGATGGAGGGACAAAGGGAGGGAAAGAGAGAGAGGAGGAGGAAGCAGCGAAGGAGGAGGGGATGAAGAGAGAAAGGGAGGGAAGCAGACAGTGGGGGGGCAGAGGAGAAAGGAAAGGGGGGAGAATAAGAATGAATGCATGAGTTCCTCGAAGCCCTTCAAGCTTGCCACTTTCCTCATCAGATGTCCCCAGAGGACCATGTATTTCCGTGGCTTCATTTCAGCAGATCCTTTCTGTTATCCCATGAGGCTAGCTCTCTCTCCTATACCCGACAGCCTGGAACTTGGGGAACGCCATCCTTTCTCTTTCCTCTCAACTTCCTGAGCCCCAGAAATAAGCTTCAGTGTCCAAATATCACTGCAGTGTGGACAGGGAGCCCTGAATAAAAGGCCATGTGCCCTTCCCAGCTGCAGGGTCACAGAAGCCTGGGAGATGGTTCTGCCCAAAGACATGTTTCCTGTTACATTGCTTTGTCATATAATTAGCGTGGCAAAACCAAAACAACTGTATGCTAACCAGGCCTCTTGCTACAGACCTACGGTCTCATCTTTTTGGGAGGCTGGAGCAGGATGTATGTTTAATGCCTGCCTAGACTACATGAGTGAGTTCAAGGTAAACCTAGAAAACCTGAGCGTGATCTGTCTTAAAATATAAATGTAAAACAGCAGAGGCCTGGAATGGGGCTCAGCGATAGGACACTTGCCTGGTGGTATGTATAATGATGCACGTTCAATCCCCAGCACAGCAAAACCAAGCAAGCAAGCAAGCAAGCAAGCAAGGAAGCAAGCAAAGAACTTGTGGACAGCAAATGTAGACAACAACCTTGGGAATCTGAGAAATCAGCTTCTGGGGTCTCTCCCCAGCCTTGGCAGCACTGCTTTAACCTCTGTGCCCATTTCAGGACACAAGGCTCTCTGTCCCTCTTCTGTACCAATCTGTCCTGTGAACTTGTCTTGCTATTTGCCCTCTGCCCATGCCTTTCCATTTCTTCTTTCTCCATCTTCCTGTCTTTCTCCTACCTACTTAGTTCTCTCATCTTTCTCTCCTCTCTGCCTCAGTTGTCTCTTCTTTGCATCTTCTCTTGCAGTTCCTGCTCTGGTCCTGTTTGTCTTCCCTGCTTTCTCTGCCCTTAGCCTACCTCTGACTTCCTTCTCCCCATCCTATTTCTTCCTTTTCTTGTTCTTAGACATTATGGATGTTTTGTGGATACTGTCACTCAAAGCAAGCAAACATCCATCTCCAGATCCTGTATTAAAGATGCTCTTTGAGCCAAGGTATCCCTGGGAGACAGGCCCAAGTGCTTTATGTCTGCAGCTTAATAAAGCGTGTTTTCCAGTCAGCCTCAGTCTTCAGGTAGCCTTGAGTGGGGTCGCCTCCAGGAGCAGTGTAACTGAGCTACAAAATAAAAGGGAGTCAGGATGATGGAGTGTCAAGGATGGATGACTAATCAGGGTGTTACAAAGGTGGCATGGGCTGTTGTCTACCCTGGAGGGTGACCCTTAGCTGAGCTCTGGGTCCATCTGAGCTCAGTCATCACCCTCAGGGTGATGGTCTCCTTGCATTTCTCCCTCCTCTCCAGCTCCATTGTTACATCATTAGTGTGGTTCAAGGTGTGATCCAGACCTCCCTCTTCTGCACTGGTGACTTCTCAAATAAAACGCCATGCAGAGGGAGCCTCCTGACTCTAATTATTTTGCTAACTCCTTGTTATGCCTATTAATTTCCCTCCTGCACCATTCATATTCCATAGGTCTGGCTGGCAGGTAGGGTGCCTGGGGAAATCACAGGGCCTTGCACAGGAGATCGGACCGACTTCTGTAGAGAGACTATCTTATTTTGCTTGATAATCTCTTATTTATGGGTTTGTTCCTTTCTCAATATTAATGAGACTTCCTGTCTCTATCTTGCTGTGACAGCTTTATCAACATCTCCATGGCTGCCTTTCCTTCCCGCAAGAGCTGTGTTCAAGCAGAACTGACATAAATTACAGGAAAAACCCACTGGCTGGGAATGGCTGGGAATGTGTCGCTAATGAGGCTGAAGCCACTTCTTGTGGAGGGTGGAGTCTTGCTGGATGCTCTGAGGCCTGCACCAATCTATGATGCCCACTACAGACAAGCTGGGATTCTCCCAGCTCTTCGGGCCTCTCTGGTTCAGATTCTCTACACAGTAGCAGACTCTGTGAGAGGCAATTTGGAGTCTCAGTCCTGCATTTGTGCCTAGGATATTTTCATTTATATCTGGCCTTGTGTTTCAAGTGTAACTGTTTCCTAAAAAACACACCCCTCTGTCCTTGCCCAGTCAGAACTGTAGCATCTGTCACGCAGTCCACTTGCTTTGTGATATGTGATAATGCACTGTGGAAGATGGGAATTTTGAGTATGTACAGTACGTGGCATACCACTGAGTCAGGGGCCTGGCAGAGATGGCACACACCTTTAATCTTAGCCCTTGGGAGGCAGAGGCAGACGGATCTCTGTGAGTTTGAGACCAGCCTGGTCTACAGAGCTAGTCCCAGGACAGCTAGGAGTGTTACACGGAGAAACCCTTTTTCGAAAAACCAAACCAAAACCAAAACAAAAAACAAAATTGTGAGTCAGTGGAATGGAGGATTCTGAGGGTTTGTTATGTGAGGACTGAGGGAAAGCTTGCCAAGTTTGAGGCTGAAACATCACTGAAATAAGTTCAAAGAGAGACAACACATGGCTCTTCATTTGGGGGTGAGCACAATGCGTGACTCTTGATTTGGGCACACAATCACAATGTGTGACACTTCAGAGTGTGGGTGTGAACAAATGTGTGATTCTTCAGAGTTTGGGTGTGTGAACATAATATGTGTCTCCAGAGTTTGGGTGTGAATACAATGAGTGACCGACTCTTCAGGGTTTGGGTGTGAATACAGCGAGTGACTGACTCTTCAGAGTTTGGGTACATGTGTTAAGAATTGAAATGTCTCTACTCTGCTTCTTAACCACTAAAATCTCAGTTGCGGAAGAAAAAAAAGAAAGAAAGCAAGAAGAATAAGGCAGGTTTCACTAATCTTGGTAGGGGCGATCTCTTGGGGAGCTGCCTTTGGGCCCTAAACATTGTAAGGGGGCAGAGGAAAGTCACAACTTACATTTGAGGATCACCCACTATCAGCATCTGCATTATGACCAGGAGGGAAGGCTTTCCCATTTTCCTGAGGCTAGCCTGGGGAACGCTTTGCTGATTCCCATGGATCTAAGCATCAGGGTCCTTGTCACGGCCAGCTCATGTCACTAACACACATCCATCAGGTCTTCACGTTCACTCATGGCTTCCTCCAATCCCTACAATATATGGGCACAGATTATGAAATTATAGTGCATTGACCATACTTGCAAACACTTTATTGGTAGCATTCCATTCTCCTTTGAGAGTCGGTGACATGGATTTATTATTCACTAATCTCAGAAATGTATAGAACTCAGGAGTTCACTTTTATTTTGCAACACCTTTATTTAAGCTTTCCTACAATAATTCACTGTGCTTCCCAGCTGAGGGTTAGAAGCTCAGGTCTGAAGAGGTTATGAACTTTACACTGGTCAGGTCTCTGGGTGAGGAACAAGTTGGGGCTACTGTGAATGGCTACACAAGCCATTCCTACACAAGTTTGTGGACTGTTCATTTGGGCCAACAAACTAACCCTTGAACCACATCTAACCCATGAACTGCTCTTGTCCTTGGATTTTTAGTGGGACAAAACATTGGGAATGGAGTGACACATCCACCAAAAAAAAAAAAAAATCACTTACTGGACTTGTGTGTGAGCTAGAGATCAGAGGCCCAGAACCCAAGTAAAAGCTCGGTAGATATGATGCCTGCCTACAGCCCGAGCACTCAGAAGACAGCTAAGGGTGGCTCCTAGGACAAGCTGGGTGACTAGACTAGCCAGAATTGGCAAGTTTTGGATCCAATAAACAAGATGGAGAGTGATCATGGAAGACACTCAGTGATGACTTTGGGCCTCTGTAGGTACACGCACATGTGTTCAAACATTCATACACACAGGCAAATACCTCACACCACATATACATACACACATATTGGAAAAAAGAGACTGAATCAGCCACAAAACTGAAAATTTATCTCTTTACAGACCTCCAATGTAGAGGAAAATTTTAACTCCCTTGAGGCACTCAGCTTAGAAGCCATAGATGCAAATTTTGAACATCCATCTAGGTGCTTCTTTTTCCTCCCACTACCATGGTAGCTTCGAGAACTTACAAGAAAGAATACTTCCTCCACAAATGCATGGACCCCAAGGTTAGGAATAATGATGGCTGGTCCAGTATTGTTTCTTCCAGGAAAACTTAGTAATAATTTAAAAAATTCATTTCCAAGGAACATAGCTACCTAAAAGCAGGTGTAGTCATGCAAAGACCAATTACGAAGGCGCGGAAATGAATGAGAAAGCCCTAAGTGAAAAAGCTGCCCTAGAAAGCCACACAGGGCTCCATCTGTGGATGTTCTACTTCCCCCGTATTTTGTTTTTCTAAAATGCCACTTGCTGCATGATTCACTGCTATTTTATGTGCCAATAAGAAAAGCAGAGGCCACAGTACAATCTTTTCGATTGTTAGGTGCAGCCTTAGTTCACAGTATAATTTGAAAACAAAAAATATTGAATCCTAGAATTGGGACTGGGGAGATAACTCAGTGGGTAGGAGTTCTTGCCACTAGGCCTGGGGACTAAAGTTGATCCTTGGAGCATGAATGGTGGAGGGAAAGTATCAGGATTGCCTCCTGCAAGCTGTCCTCTGTTCTCCACATGTATGCTATGGCGCGCACGCGCACACACACACACACACACACACACTTGTGCATGTACATACATAGATAACACAAATGAATAAATAAATAAATGTAAGAAAAATTTAAATAGTAAAAGCAAAGTGAACCCTGGAATAAACCATAGTCTGCATATATGTGTGCATGCAAATATATGTACACAGACATACATATCATAGTTCGTTTGTATATCATCTAAGATTTTATCTATTTGGAAAAATACACAAGAGAAAAATCTGGATGATTGCAGAGATTCGGAGCAGAAGACAAGTGGAGTTGGGTTTGGCAAGATGGAGGAAATTTTACGTCTTAAGTTTTATGCTCCTGCATTGTTTAAAGGTTTTACAATGAAGATGTATAGCCTATACAACCCTAGCTAGCTTTTTTTATGAAATAAAATCCCTTAATCAGATACCCACTTAATCAGAAAGACCTACAAAGTGATTGACTTCCAGTCACAAAGCTAGATGCTGATCTACTTCTCTCTCTCTCTCTCTCTCTCTCTCTCTCTCTCTCTCTCTCTCTCTCCTTCATCACTACAAGCTCATTTAATGAAGAAATTTAAAATGTTTGTCACATCTCTTACATTAAAGGTGTACTATAAATGGAAATGTTACCGCTACTCAAAGATTTCTATTCAAAGATCAATATTTGGTTAGTTTTTTTTTTTTTTAATTTTCCTTACGAACAATCCTCCGTCAGCTAAAGGCAGGTGAGTTCTATGACTGCTGTGGTTTGGATCCTGAGTGTCCCACCAAAGACCCCTCTGCTGGAGTGACGCTTTGTGGAAATACCGGAAGCCTTGTGTAGGGTGTGTGTGAATCCAGCCTGTACACAGTGGTCTTGCTTTGTCATGTGTTCCCACCATTATGGACTGCCTCACCTCAGGCCCAAGTCAGTGGAGCCAGCTCATCACAGGCTGGAAGTTCTAAAACTGTGAGCCAAAGTAAAACTTTCTAATTTATAAATTGACTATCCCAATGTTTTCTTATGAATTAAAAAAATGTTCAATTCAAGTACACTACGTGAGGGGGGGTTTTAATTCTAAGGTTCCCTGAAAAGCAAGGTTTTCCATGCACCTTTGCCGCACCCAGAAAATGGCCATAAGTGACCTGTTAGTTGTTGCCACAGAAAATACTTCATCATTATCATTACAATAGGAAATAATCTTTATACAGTTGGACATTTTTTTCTTTGAATGTCCCATACATTCCTGAGGACAGGACTGTTTAGAATAGAATAAAAGCTCACCAGCAAAGAGAACTAGCTATATCCCCCACACCACACACAGAACAGACGTTTGCACAAGTTGCATTGCTGTGTTGCTATGATGTTATGTGTATCAGAAGAAATAAGTTTTCATAGCTATTATGCGTGGCAGAGAAATGGTCACTCTGAGCTCAGAGACACACCTATCCAATTTTTGGCTCCACTTCTGTCACAGCAAGCAACACCAGGGGATTCAAGATACCAGCAGTTAGAAAACCACTTTTTCTGTTTATATTTGCACAAAGGAGATATTTATATTAAAAAAAAACTAGGTTACAGATTTCAAATTATGAGAGACATAAGGGATAACTCAGTCCACTGCCAGGAACAAGACTCTTACCCTGTAATCTCCGCAGATATAGCTCAGCCTTTGCTTGTTACTTCATGCACTTCATAAAAGTCTCTTGAACCAAAGAATGAACGTGAGATGTAATAATCACCATGGCATCAATAAGTCTTTGACACCCGATGAAAAGGATATAGGATGCAATCTTCAATTGCAGCAAACAGTAGACATCTTTGATTGCTTTATCGGTTAGGAAGATCAAAATGTTATGTGGTGTGTACATGGTGTGAACATGTTCATGTAAACCTACACAAATGTGTGCTGCTATGTGCATAGAGGCCAGAGGTTGACATCAATGTCTTCCTCAGTTGCTCTCCACTTTGACATGGTTTTTGATATGGGGTATCTCACTGCACCTGAAGCTCACTGATTTGCCAGGCTGGATGACCACTGAACTTCAGCTGTCCTCCCAGCACTGTGACGACAGGTAAGCACCACTGTGTCCAACTTGTCAGTGGGTGCTGGGAATACACTTGGGGCACAACGATTTACCCAGGGTTCCTTTCACCAGCACTCTCTTCACTTCTGTCTTGATAATGGAACTTGATTTCCATAAGGAATGCCATTCATGAGAGGATGGAGCACCTCCTATCCTAAGGAGAAATCCGGTTTGCATCAAGGAGTTTCTTTCCTCTTACTAGAGAGAGAAAGGGATGCTGCTCTGGCTAAAGGTATGAGAGACTGTTTTCAGATGTCTGAGGAACTTCTAGGAGATGTGTTTTTTCACACTCTGAGTTGTTTCTAGGACAGTGATTCTCAATCTTCTTGAGGCTGTGACCCTTTAATACAGTTCCTCACATTGTGGTGACCCCCAACCATAATTTTATTTTTGTTGCTCCTTTGTAACTGTAATTTTGCTACTATTTACTAATGTAAATATCTGTGTTTTCTGATGGTCTTAGGTGACCTCTATTCCAGGGAATGTATCCTTTGCCAGTTATGGCCCAAGTCTGGGGAATTTCTAGGGGATGCATTCTTTACCCACTGGGGAGCATCTAGGGAATGTGTTCTTTACCCTAGAGAGAAAAGACTACGCTTTCTTCCTCTTGTTCAGAATAGGAATATTATACTTAAAGTTCTGATGCTTGGAGTTATTATAGCTCTGAAAGGATAAATATAAATCTTGAAGGGATAAGTGTGAAGAAAAAAACCTAGCATGTTGATGATAGACGTCTGAAGAGTTAGTTTCGAAAGCCAAGTTCATGTCCATCTAAACCCTGACCTTGCCTTCATGCCTCTGTTCATGCTGTTCTCTTTGGTTTGGTTTGGAGAAGCAGATCTGCCGGGGAAGCAAAAAGTTGTTGCAGTACTAGAGGGAGGGGAGGGGAGAGATGGGGAAGAGAGAGATCAAGAGGGAGAGAAATAGGGGGAGGGGAGGGAGAAAGGGAGCAGGAGAGAGTGAGAAAGAGCAGGAGGGAGAGAGAGGAGGCAGGAGGAGAGACCAGGGGAAGCAGAGGGAGAAAGGGAGGAGGAGCAAGTTGAAAGAAAGGGAGAAAAAAGGGGAGGGAGAGAAGAGGAGGAAAGGGGGAGAGAATAATTAGAAAGTATTATCAGGTTGGCTTCTGCTAGCTGTGGCTGTCTTCAAACTGCATTTTCAGTCCAGTGCTGGATTTTTCACATAGGGGGACCAGTTCAGGCTCTGTAGCTTGGCATGAGCAAGAAAATGTTGGGAGATGAGCAATAATGTGCAGTGCAGGTGTGGGGAGGAACTGGCACACAGTTAGATCATGCCTAATTCGGATGGAATCCAAACAATGCTGAGTCAGGTGATGAGTCCCTTCTTGGCCTCCAGTGTTTTTAGGTAGGGTGTGTGTGTGTGTGTGTGTGTGTGTGTGAGAGAGAGAGAGAGAGGGAGAGACAGAGAGACAGAGAGAGAGAGAGAGAGAGAGAGAGAGAGAGAGAGAGAGAGAGAGAGAGAGAGAGAGAGAGAATGGCAGTCAGAGGACAACCTTGGGTGTCATTTCTCAGGTGCCATCCACCTTATTTTATTTTGGGGCCAGTGTCTTTCACTGGCCTGAAACTGGTCAAGCAGGCTAGGCTGTGGCCAGCAGACCTCAAAGATCTGCTTCTCTCCACTCCTCCAGAGCTAGGGTCACAAGCACACACCACTGTGCATGGCTTATTTTATTGTATTATTTTTTACAATGAAGTATTGGGGTTTAACTCATATGCCTAAACTGCCAAGAAAAGCACTTTACAAAACAGCCTTCATGATGTGTTCCTTGGGGAATGCTAATTCCAGTCTGTTACAGAGTCCCCTTTAAGGTAGTAGCAGGAGTTGGTGAGCGGAGATGCTGCTTGTAAGTCCATGATTCATATCCGTTGCTTTCATTCTTTGCTATCATGGTAGTTTACCTCTTCCCAGCTCATTCTGCATGGACCTTGCCTTTCATCTCCAAGACGTTTGGGCCTTTGTTGCCTTGTCTTCATTGGGCCATGTTATCTGAAACTGACAGATTCCTGTGTCTGCAGAACATGGATGCACCCCAAAATTCTCCTGTTGAGTTTTTCCTTTCCCTAGTTTCTCACACACTCAGAAGTGAGTCCCATCAGCATTTCTTGGCTGTTAGCCAAATGGTACAAAGACTCCAAGATTGGAGGTGAAGCACATGGTGAGTAATACGTAGTAAATACCCCATTATTAAAGCCGTTGTGCCTTGAATTTCCTTTTACTGGCAATTCAAAGCATCCTTAATAGCGTATGAGAGGAACTGACAGCTAATGTTGACATCTGAGGCTGAACTAGCAGCAGATACTAAAACAGACAAAGATGGTAGGGACATGAGCTTCAAGCAACAGGGACAGCACAGAAAAGAGCACAAAAAGGGACATCTGGAGTGTTTGCAGATCTCACTCTTTCAGTACGACCAGAATCAAAACTTTAAGACGTGCTTTGTATGAGACTCTGTGGAACACTGACCATCTGCATAAGACAGGTTAGTGCCTTTGAGAAGCCATCATTAAAAGAGACTTTGTGTAATTAGATAATGGCTGCAGTTGTCTCGTCTTTGAAGATTTAAATAGCACGGCTCATATCTCCAACTGCAGCTCCCGCTATTGGATTAGACGTCCCTAAATCCTATGGCTTATGTCTGAATCTCCAGCTAGAATTTCCATTAGTGTGAGGAGCATTTATCTTCTGCTTTCTGGCCTGTGCTCTTCTCGCTTCTTGTATTTGTCCAGAACTGCAACAAAGCTGATTTCCTTGCCTCTCCAAAATGCCCCTCAAGTGCGGAAGCTGCATGAAAGCCAGGCTCCTCTCGGGGCTTTTGGTTGAACAGAGTGATACAAGCCGTTCAATTATAGCACAGCCAATGGTTTAAGATAAACTGCTAGATAGTCTTATTCTAAGGTTCAGTTCTTTTGTCAGACTGGCTGGGGTGTGGGGAGAGCACCTCATTGGCCAGCATTGCCCTCGAGGTTCTGGTTCAGCAGCCCTGCTAATACCTCCTGCTTCTGAGACTCTCTCCACATCCTTCTTACCTCCTGATTCCGAATTTCTGCTATGTCATTACTCAGAAACACTCAGTTTTCCCTGGGTGTCCTAAAGTGGCCAAAGTCTGGGAACTGTCCCTCCACAACTCAGATTGTTCTTCAAGACAGTTTTGCTGGGAAAGTGAAAGCCCATCTATGAAGCTCACTCTTAGCTAGAGATTTTATCTGGGGGTGGGAAGGAATAGATCTGGGAAGTTTCTCAAGGGGAAAATGGATCTGAGCCAAGCACGGAAAGCGAATTTACAGATAACCAGAGACGTGGGGAGATAAAATTCCTCCTAAGCAAAGACATCGAGGCATGAGGTATTCGGAATCTGTCCCTGTCCCATTCCTGTTCTGGAGTGTATTTCAACCTTCCTTAAATCTTGTGAGTCAGAAGAGGCAAGGGACCCCATGGAACTAATCAGAAAGGCCACCAGCTCAGAGGTCACCAACCATGAAGCAACCAGAGTGGGGATATAAAGGACAGTGCCTCCCAGCCCTGACGGTTCTCTTCAGAGCAGCCATAAAATGAGATGGGAAGAACATACTCTGAACTTCTGCTCAGACTTTATATCGTAAGGATGTTCAATGTGCAGGCCTGGAAGCCAGGTTGCTGCATCCCAAATACCGACTCACTCCAACCTCGGCCAGTTACAAAACCTCTCTGCATCTGATCATTCATCTGTAAAGTTGGGGGAATGGTGACGCCTAGGGTTGTTCTGAACATTCATTAAGTCATGTCTATGTCGTCTGCTTAGGCCCATGCCTGTTACAAACCAAATCCTCACTAACCAGTAATTCCTACTATAAACCTTAGCTCAGCTGGTTAGCAATACTGTAAACCATAGAAGTTAGCCGAGTCCCAAGCTGGTTTTCAGAGTGGGAAATGATCGGATGTTCTCAGTGAAGCTAATGGCCATGGCTTGCCTTACTTATACCTCTATTATAGAGTTATGAGTAGAAAGCAGACACATTGTAGAGGGATTCAAGGCCACTTTGTGGACAGTTGTGCCTGCTGGGGAATGTTCCTACACTTTCCTGTGGTTGTTGCTGACCGACTGCTCACAGAACTTTGAGGTACAGCAAGACCTGCGCTCACCTCCATCGACTGTCATGCGCCTTGTCTGAGTTGTACCCTGCAGCTTAGATCTTTGTGTGTGTTTATGTGGTTGTGTGTGTGTGAGTGTGTGGTTGTGTGTGTGTGTGTGTAGTTGTGCAGGTACACATGCATATGTGTGTGCAAACATGAGGAGGCTGGACTTTGACATCAGGTATCTTTCCTTTATTGCTCTCCACCTTTATATTTTTTAAGACAGGGTCTCTCTTTCTGTGCCCGAAGCTCATCAATTCCGCTAAGCTGATTGGCTGTCTAAGGAGCTTCAGGGACCCACCTGTCCTCTCCACTATCCTCCTAGGCTGGGGTTACAGGCGCCTGTTTCTATGCCCAGCTTTTTCTTTTTTTTTTTTTAAAGGTTCTACATTTTATTACTGGAGAAACCACTCCCAACTTAAACATGATCAAGTCTCCAGATTGAAAATGTTGAACTTCATCTTGTAACACTCATCAAGGATCACGATTCATCATTAATTGTTTTGCCATTCATTGTTGACTCCTTACAGACCCAGCTTCGTTCTCCTCCAGTGTCTTCTCTTGGAGTTGTACCTGATTTTGTTGCCAGTTTTCATCCGAATCCACTGAGGAATAGGATGATTTTGCTTTTGTTTCTTAGCCAGGAATCGCTTGATTCTGAAAGTCTTGTGAGAAGACATGGCGAGAAGGCTGGGCGGGCAGGTGGCACACGACGGCGAAGGAAAGGCGAAGAGCTATGCCCAGCTTTTTCATGGGTGCTGTCAATCCTAAATCAGGTCCTCATGCTTCCATCTTCCACCTTCCCAAACTGACGGGGATTTAAAAGAAAACAAACAACTCTCCAGGTGATCGTAATTGTGGCCAAAGTTGAGAACCATTGTTAGCAGCAGCAGCACATACAGGTCATGGGATACAGTTCAATGGTAGAGTTTGCTTAAGATGCACAAGGCCCTGGGCTGTCTCTCTCCAGCACTGCAAAACAAACGGATGGATGGATGGATGGATGGATGGATGGATGGATGGATGGATAAAAATATGAAACAGCAAAACCCACATTCAGGGCGCACCACTACATATTAAGCCAGAATCACTGTGGCCTGGGTACAGGCATCAACAGATTTTAAAAGCTCTCATGGAGATGGAAGGTACTCAAAGCCATGATGCTTGGAAGCCACTGATTTGAGTCTAATCACAGAACTGTTTAGGATTTTCCCAGCAGAGCCAGGTTTCATTCCTGTTGGTTTTTATAGCTTGCAGGAACAATGCAATCATGCCTACTAGTAAATACAAGACCTTCAGGACTGGGGCGATGACTCAGTGGGTAAGATGCCTGTGGTGCAAGCTTGAGAACCTGAGTTCAGATTCCCAGCACCCATGCTAAATGTTAAAAAGGCTGTTGTGCATTGTCTGTAACCCCAGTGCTGAACAAGTGCAGCCAGCTGGATCCCAGGAGTCCTGGATAGCCAGTCACGTAGAATTGGAATGAGCAGATGTCAAGGTTCAGTAAGAGACCCCGCCTCAAAAAATATAATGAAGAGTGATTGAAGAGGATGCCTGATGTTGACCTCTGGCCTTCAAGTGTAAGCGCACCTACCATCACACATGTACACAGCTGTCTAACAACACACACAAACACACACGCACACGTGCACTCGCTTTGTTGTTGAAGAATCTCTCCTCTCCCTAATATTCCCGCAACTTTGTCTTTGCAAGTCTGACATCTTCAATGTCCTAAAACCATAGGATTATGGTGTGACTTTTGATAACATGAGCGTTCTGAAGTTCAGGGGCCTTGTCTTGATAAGTACAAGCTTCTGTTTCCTAGAACTGACCACTCTGTTGGTAAGGACAGGAAGTGGGTGTGCTGCCCCTGAGCCCTGACACAGTGCCCCATAGGTGACACACACAGTAAACAACCACTGAGAAGATGGAGTAACACAAGGTCCTAGCGGTATGGACCTGTTCTTTCTCAGACTCCCCTTTAACTTCAGTGATTATCTTTGAATTGGCCTATTACCTGGGGACTTTTGTCTGACTTCTTTCCTCCACGTGCAAGACCATCTCCATGTCCTCTGCCTTCCAGGTTTAATCTTTCACAATTCAGAACAAATGCAACTACTTTATGAACTTTGTCTTAGTTTCCACTAATGAACAATATACCAGTCAGTCAGTCTTCCATTCCTATAGCAAGTATCTTTGATCATCAACTTTTATAAAAAGTGAAGGTGTCACTTACTCATAGTGTTGGAGGCTTCCTGTTGCCTTTGGGGCCTATGCCGAGACCTCACACCATGGTGGAAAGTGTGTGGCAGAGCAACCCTCAGTGCATATCTGGAAAGGGAGAAAGGAGGAAGGGGAAGGAGGAAGAGGAAGGCGCTGGGTCCCTCAGTGGCATGTCTCCTGTGACCTGGAGGCCTCCTACTAGGTCCCATCTCTTAAAGGCTCCACAAAACTTGAGACCAATCCTTTGACATGTGGGCCTTTGGGGCACATTTCAGGTCTAAAATAGAGATTATGGCAATGGTTTTCTCCTTCCAGATTTCTATGAGGAAAATAATGCTGACAGAATCAGTCGTGGTGGGAATCCTCGGGTCTCCCCTCCTCTGGGGTCTCCCCCGCTCTCCAGGTGGCCCCGAGGAAGTCATTCGACCTCTGTAAGGTCTTTCCCAGGAAGAACTTGGGAGATGGTCGATGGTCAGCACGATGGCTCTGGGCCAAGGCAGTTGCCATCAAGCCCGATGGTCTGAGTTTGATCCCCAGGACCCACATCATGGAAGGAGGAACCAATTCCTGCAAACTGTCCTCTGATCTCTACATGCCTTTCTCTAGATAAATAAATGCAATAAAAATTTCATTTCAAACCCTGGGATAAACATACTTACATGGCTGTTGTGGAGAACTGTTAAAATACAGTTTTCTCTGGACTTTCACAAATGTGTTCCGGGTCCCATGAAAATACTATAGCCCAAAGATGTTCAAGCCCCTCATGCAGAACATCATATGATTATGCCACACCTTGTGAGCATCTGAATTGTCTCTAGACTGATTTAATACCAAATGATTGTAAATGGTCATCTGTATTTTTTAAGGGATTACAGGGGGAAGGTCCATGTGCATTTATTGCAGATGATTTTGCTCATGGGGGCTGGATTCTTAGTTGCGGACACGGCGCACAGTTTCATTGCACACTAGTTCAAAAAAAACCAGAAAGTCTAATAGTCATTTCTATGACTTTAGTTCACGGGAGAGGCACCGTGCTGTGAAATAGCTCACACCCAAGGTCGAGGGCTATTCGCTCATCTGTTCCCACACAGCATTATTTACTGAGGCCCTACTGTGTGCCAAGAACTAGGCTGCTAAGGATGGGCTACAGCAGTGAATGGGACACGCAGAACCCCCACTCCCAAGGCTGTGACAGAAGGTGGCTCTAACACAAACACACGCCGCCATGTGCAGTGAGTGCGGCAGAGGGAAGTTGAGGCTGTGACAGATCAGAAGTTGCCCATTGGTCTACCCTGGATTAGGACATTTACAGCGACGTGGGGAGAATATGGAGCTTCAATGCTCTGATGAGCAGAAGTAATCGTGCAACGTCTTTCTGGCCCCACCCTTGCAGGGCTCTCACTTTGGCGGCCCAACACTCTTTCTCTTCGGATCCCTGTATTTCCTGCCCCAAGGACAGATCATCCTACTGGTGACTTAAAGATGAGATGACCTGCATACGCTCATGAGTTTGGACACTTGGTCCCCAGGTGGTGGTGGTGCTGTGGGAAGGCTAAGCACACATTAGGAGTACACCTCTGTTGCTCCTGCTCTGTCTACTCTTTTCTTGACTGCTGATGTCGTGCACCAAGCTTGCCTCATGCTTCTGGTACCGAGCTTTCCCTGCCATGGTGGACGCGATCCCTCTGGAACTACTGGCCCAGACAAACGCTTTCTCCCATCAGCTGCTTTCTGCCTGGAATTTTATCCTAGCAACGCAAAAGAAGCTCATATATTCTCCTTCCCTTCTAATGAGTGTTGGGAGAGAACAGGCCTTCCTTGTGACTCCGGCTTACCCATTTCCAGTCCCCTTCTTCAAGCTACTAGCATTTTTCTCAGACACCTTCCACACCTGTCTTCTCTAGCCAGACCTCTTATGATTGTCTACACTCTCGACAGGAGACTAAATAACCCTGGCTCTTAAAGCAACCGCATTGGCCCTATGCAATCTCCCTTCCCTTCTCCTAGTCACAGTCAACCAAATCAACGAGGTCCCATTCTTTAAATGTCTTTACGAGTCTTCTCAGAGGCGTTTGATGCTGGGAAGCAATAGGATTGAAGGCTGCACATAGTTGTTGGGAGACATAGTCTGGATTTTAGTTTTAAGATCTGCAAAGCTTATATTAAAATCCCTGTTTCTGATTTCGGGAGAAAAAAAAAAGACCCGGAAGTATCACTCTTGCATCTCTACATGGCAACCTTAGCTTTTGGCTGGGCGGTAGATGGGACCTATGGAGGGAGACTGTAAGCTACAGTCTACCACAGCCCCCACACCTCTCTGCTGTCCTCCAAACACAGCCCACTTCAGTCACTCATGATGCTTCCTTGTTCTCTGAAGGCACTCTAGATGGCACTGAGTTTGAATTTGGATTTAAAGTGGCTCTGGCACATGGTACAAGCTAAGTTACAAGTACCCATTATTAAAAGCAATAACGGCAGCCATTATTCAATGAGGAGAGTCCCAAGGCTGGATAAGAAGCTACTTTTCCTGGATAGCACTGGATAGAAGTAGCCACAACACAACCGAAAATCCAAAGCACTTTGTTTCCTTCTTTCTAATTGGCACTCCTGCATGAGGATGTTTCCCAGAAAATTACACAAAATCTTTCCCCATCACAGAAATGGCGCATGTTGTTGTAGCTAAGAGATTATTATTTACCACTACTGCGTAATTAGGTATAATTTCAATAATTGCGTGAACACAGACTACTGAATAAATATTCCCAAGGAAAACATGAATTTGCAAAATCAGAATCCAAGTTAATGTTGATGTCTGCCGAGTCCTGAAGGGCATTTGCTATTCTAGCCAGACTAGGGAGACAGGCACAGAGAGGACCAGTAGGGCCATGGACCAGCAAAGCCTTTGGGTCTTCCTGGTCACACTGGTGAGTTTTCTTTGTCTCAAGTCTTTCACATTGTGACCCCATAGCAGTAATGGTAAATAACACTTAGCTGTCTGGAAATGATGTTCTATTGAGCTGGTGGGTGTCCTTCCCATCTAAGGAGACCCCTCTCCTTCTTCCCAGTTCCCCAGAACAGTGGCTCACACCAGTAATCTCAGTGCTCAGCAGATGGAAACAAGAGGATTAGGGTCATTCTCAACTATATTTGTATAGTTCCGGGTCAGCTTGGGCTACAGGAGACCATGACTTCCAATACAGTCAGGAGCCACAGTCCCAATGGGGGAGCTGTCCTTGGTGCTGACATTGCATGGGACTAGGGAAGGCTGTGGACAGTCACCTTTATAAGTTCCTTGCCTTGGTCCTCAGGGAACTAGACTTGACCTGCCCTTCCACAGTTCTTGTTGGTTGCTGTCTTCCTGCCAGTCAGGAGTCTCTGCACTGCACAGTCTGCAGTAGTCAAACCATTCACGTCCTTCCTCTCTTTTTTTTTAAATTAATTTATTTATTTATTAAAGATTTCTGTCTCTTCCCCACCGCCGCCTCCCCTTTCCCTCCCCCTCCCCCAATCAAGTCCCCTTCCCTCGTCAGCCCAAAAAGCAATCAGGGTTCTCTGCCCGGTGGGAAGTCCAAGGACCACCCACCTCCATCCAGGTCTAGTAAGGTGAGCATCTCTTTGAGGAGAAAAGATGGATAGACAATCAACAAGAATACAGAAAGAAGCAATGAAAGAGTGATGGTGAAGCCACCTCCACAGCACCCAACCCGTGGGCACGCCATCAGGGCTCTGCTCCAATCTCTTTCTTACTCATGTCCTGACAGCCACCTTCATGTTCTTTCCCTACCAACAAGTTCAATTTTTCCCCACTTTCTTCTAGAGACAAGGCCTTCATCTTTGCCTCAGTCTCATGATCCTTTTGTTTCAGCCTCCCAAGCGCTGGTTTTGCATGCAGCATGGTAATGTGTTACCATGACCACATTACCTCCAGTTTGTATTGGATTCTGAGGCTAGAAATCTGAATTTGACTCCCACTCTGTCAGTGTTAGGTGCTCTTGAACAGTTTGTATAACATGTCTGAGCCTTTATTTTCTCATCTGTGAAGTGGGGACAGAATGCATCTCCCTTAGGAAGTAATAAGAAATGGTAAGAAAATGAAACTTGGTGCCCAAAGTATCTATATAAAATCTTCTACGTACAAGTCACTCACTGCATGACTATTTGTCAATGGGTTAGTGATCTGGACATTACTGGAGTCTTCCCTTTCTAGGAAGCATCCTCATTACCCCTCCCCAACCCTTGGACCTGCAATGCCTTTGCTTCTGAAGCCTGATCTGGATGTTGTTAATTTATTTTGTTTGCTAATGATCTGCTTCACCAAACCTACCTGAGATCTTTTATATCCTTGGCAAGTATTTTCAGTCACCTAACACCCTGCTGAGTCTTTGCTAGGCACTGGATTGATTTATGTTTATTGATTGGCAGCATGTGCCTGAATTACCTCCCTTTGTTCTCATGCCAAGTCATCTCCTGTAGACTCGGAGCTGGGGAGACTTGCGTGTCATGGCGTTAGGATTGCATTGGAGCATGCCCTCCCACTCTCGCACAGTCATAGTGACATTGCTATTCACACGTGGAGGGCTGTAAAGACCACAGCCTTCAAATTTACACAGATCCAATGCAGTGGGTCACCCCCTCCTCTCTTGCATGAAGGAGAAATAAAGGATAATTACAGGGCTTTTTTTCAGTTCCATTTGTGTGTGTGAGGAGCCCTACGCTGGTAGTAATTACAGAAAGGATGGAAACTGAATAAGCAGCAAAAGAAGAATTAGTTGTACTGACCTAATTAAACTCCCGCAGAAAGAGTTTCCCTCTTACTTGGAAGGTGGTCTCAGATAACCTTGAAGCCATTGTATGAGCCACTGCTTTTCTCATTTCAAGGGGAGTGGATAGCAGAAAGGTCATTCTAAAAAGGCAACCTTCCCAATGGCTTTCAGAAATTAAATGACCTTGATTTCTGAGCCAGTTCCTCTCAATGAAATTAAATTGCATTGAACCTTATTAATTAACAAGGAGAAGCTAATCAAACTGGAGGAGGGAAGTGCTTCCCCAAATGTCCTCTGGCAACAGAACTTTGGGAAGCCTTTGGAGGCAGAGAGTTCTGAGTCTCCAGTCGAAGATGGCTGAAACATTTTTTACATTATTTCACACACACACACACACACACACACGCACACACACCCCACTAAAGCCATCCTTTGTTGCAAGATAGTATCTTAGTATCTATTCTTCATCTAATCATGTATCTGTTTCCAGTCAGCCTGTAACTGCAGCTACCACAATAGTGGTCAACTGTTTCCAAGGGCACTAAGCCCTTTGTACAAATGACTATATTATGTCTTATTATTCTCCCCATTTTGCATACAAGAAAAATGAGGCTCTGAACTGTGAAGCATTTGGTGCAGGCCATGCCTCATTAGTAAATGGAAGGGGTCGAGTTAGAACCTTCATGTACCCAGACTCAGGTTGCTCCAGGGTGCATTGTCAGCTGAGTTCTGTGGCTATCCACATCTTCACTCACTCATAATTCCAAGGGGACTTAGTCCCTAAAAGGCTACACCACATACATTTCTCAGGCAAGGTGTCAGTGGTCCTCCTAGGCATGTGGAGGTGTCTCTGTGGCCTTTATTGCTAGGTCTTGATAACAGTGACACTTTCTGTAACCTGCACTCATGACTATTGTATAAATGAGCAGATGTGTGAGAAACACCTTCAGTAAGGTAAGAAGAAACAACATGACCATGGTTGCCATGGATATTGGTTGATCTATCCCAATGTTGGGAGTGGGGCTAACAGCAAGGTGACTATGAAGATAACAGCACAGGGTAGGCAGATGCCGTGGTTCACACCTATAATCCCAGCACTATGGAAGCCGAGGCAGGAGAGCTTCACCTACCTTGGGATGCATGGTGAATTCTAGAGCAATCCAGAGCTACAGTGAAAGTCCCCACCTCCAAAAGGAAAAATCCAAAACCCAAAACCAAAAACCAGAATAGAATATTCATTATGAGTGAAACCTTTGAGTCTGATTGTAGGAGATGAATCTGGGATCCATCATTTTATAAATGAAAAATTCAAGAAACATTACATAAGTTTTCTATAAAAATGTTGATCACCTTTGGAATGAAAATAAGCAGAGTACCTTTTAATTTAAAGAAATAAAAGTTTATTTGATCATTTATTTGCATGTATATGTGTATGGAAGTGCATGGGCCATGGTGTGTGTTTAGAGTTCAGAGGACAACTTACAGGAGTCGATTCTCCTTCCAAGGTGTGGGTCCCAGACTGTCCGGTTTGGTGGTGAGCACTTTTACCCACTAAACCATCCCAAAAGTCCAGAATATTCATCTTATAGTGACATCATGAATAAGTAGTACGGGAGAATTTTCTGTATTCTGTCAATCATGTTTTAAATAAATGCTGCCTGGCCAATCAGCATTTATTTAAAACATGATTGACAGAATACAGACAATTCTCCTGCACCAAATAAGAAATGGCATCTTTTAGTTACATAACTGATATATAACAATGAGTCTTAGTAACCAAGATACAGCTTCTGGAAGGAGAGAGACATCCTTTATTTACTATAAGCTGTTCCTGCAGAAGACTTGTTTTAAGATGAACTGGATGTCAAATGGGAGAAGGAAAGGGCACTGGGAAGGAGGGACCAGGACTCACAGCACCTTCAACACATTTCTCAGCTAGGCATGCACAGAGCCCTTGCCAGGAGAGGAAAGGCCAGAGACTTACTGCATCTTTCATCCTCCAGTTCACTCATCTTTCCACTGTGCTCCATCATCCCACCTTTCTATTCATCTAGCTATCAGTCTCTCTCCCTCCGGTTGGCCACATGGTTAGGTGTTCTCTTGTTCTTCCACATTTCTGAGCGTTTTGGAATCACATCTGTCCATACTTTCTTACTAACGATCCCTTCACCCTCAGCACAGCCTGGTGTCAGTGACTTAATTAATTTTCCATCACCATGGTCAAAGTATCTGTCAGAAGTCACTTACGTGAGGAAAGGATTAGCTTGTTCATGGTTTCAGAGAGATTTTAGTTGGCGGTGGGTGGAATGGGCATGGTGGTGGGAGTCCAGTGCGGCGGATCTTCACACTGAAGCAGACAAAAGAACACAGACTGGAAAGAGAGGAGGCCATATCCTTCGAGGTCCATGTCTAGTGACCTACTTCCTCCAGGTAGATCCTATGTCCTCCAAAATATTATCCTGGAGGGGGTGCACTCCAGACTCAAGGACTAACAAGGTTTTGATAAGTGATAAGGGTCATATTTGCAGCTTTTCAAGTTTCCTCTGTGCATTGTGTGAAATATGGAGTGAAGGGGATGAAAAGTAGCAAGAAGGAGGCAAGTTGAAAGGTGTTGTGAAAAAGACAGAAGATATGAGATGAGCCAGGTCACTCACAGCTGGCCTAGACGATGACAGGGAGTTTGCCACACATTTTGACTGTGTCATTTCATTGATTTCTAATAGTCATGAAAGAAAGATCGTATACTGTTGTCTCCACTTTACAGATGTGGAGACTGGCCATGAGACTATTTAAGAAACTTGATAGACACAGGAGCCCATGCCTGTGATCCCAGTACCGAGAATGTAGAGTCAGGAGGATCCTTGGGGCTCTCTGGCCAGTCAGTACAGCTGAACCATTGAGCCATTGAGCTCCAGGTCCAATGAGAGACCTTTCCTCAAAGCAAAAGTTGAAGAGCAGTTGAGACCTCAACACACACACACACACACACACACACACACACACACACACACAAAGTATAAGAATCTTGCTAAAATAACATAACCGTGGGAGGTAAAAGCTTAGGTAGCTCTGATGTACTGATACAAAGACAACAAGTTGTCCATGCCAAACTCCAGAAGAGGGACCACATACAAGGATGGCAACTACAGGCAGAGCACAAGATGATTGGAAGGGACTGCAGATGCTAGTAAGCTGGATCTTTCCGGGGCTAGCAAAATTAAAATTAAAATAAATCTAGGATCCATAGTGTTTATGAGTCTATACAGAGTGTGATGTTTCTATCACAGCCAAACACAAGCAGTAAGTGTGATGCGACCCAGTAGGAGTCAGAGGTGATGTTGTGGAGTGAGAGAGAAAAGCCAGACCACTAGAAGTTTCAACTCTCTTGTCCACGGGTGGTTGCTGGTTATTGTTTAGATCTTCAATGTATCTTTAACATGGAACTGTGGAGATTCTCAGTGGGTAAAGTGCTTAGGCCTAAGTGTGAGGACGTGAGGATCCCCCCCACATACATGAAAGCTGGGGTTGGTGGTGCATTCCTGTAACCCCAATAATGTGGGACAGGGGCAGAGACAAGTGGATACTGGGGGCTCACTAGCCAGCCTTTCTAGACAAAATGGCAAGCTCAAGGTTTAGTGAGAGACCATTTCAAAATATAAAATGGAAGATAATAGAGAAGGAACCTGAAGCCAATCTCTGGCCTGCACGAGCACACACTCACAGACACACGCTCACACAGTCTCATACACACAGGCACGCATACACACACACACATATCTACACACACATACATGCACATGTGTGCACATTTCCAGGGCTCATATACTAACGGCTTGATGCCCAGTGCCACAGTATTAGAGGTAAGGCGTCTGGTAGGTGGTTGGGTCCTGAAGGATTTGACCTCTATAATGGGACCTCATGGATGAGTTAATGGATTACAAAGGGACTGGGTTATAAATGCAAGTTTGCTCTCATTACATCAGGCCTGCCATGAAGTGAGCAGGTCTGTTCCATCACTGCTACCCACTGTGATGTCATTTCTCACATGTTCAAAAACAAGGGAACCAGGCAACCATTATCTCTGGAGATTTTCTCATGTATTAGGTAACAGCGGTTAGATCACTTGTAGCATTGTGCTATGTTAGTTACCTAGTTACCTAACATAACACACTGCTACAAGAAGCTTCTAATTTTCCTTGGATAATACCCAACCTTAAGAAAACCTTAAAAATTGCCTCCAAGAAATGATTATTGTGACAAAATTCCAAGTGGTGCTTCCAAGGTTTTAGAGCCAAAGGCCCTAAAGTCCCTATGCAGTATGAGAAATAAAGGCTCAGTAGACATGTAATAAAGAAGCCAGTGATAATATAATAATATAAGAAGGATAATATAATATAATAGGTTCATCTCTTGTGCTTGTGCATCTGCCAGGGTCAGCTGACCTAGGCTGGACTTGGCATAGCAGTTCACACTTTTCTCATTCCTTCTAGAGACTAGCAAGCTAGCCCAGTCATGATGGTGATGCAGGAACACAGCTTGCAATGGTAGACATTTATGGTACTCTGTGTGTGCTCATGTGTGTATGTTCATGCTTCTGGATGTTTGTGTGTGTTTGGACATGTATGTGTATGCATGTGGAGGGGGTGCAGAAGTTGACACTGGGTGTCTTCTTCAACACTTCTTTGGTTTATTTTATTCTTGGAAGTAAGATTTCTCACCAAAACTGGTCCTCACTAATTGGCTAGCTGTAGTAGGAAGTTTCTGTCCCATTCTGTCCTGCAGTCACTCAGCCCCCCAAAACACAGAGATACTTATATTAATTATAAACTGTTTGGCATATTATTAACTAGCTCTTACAACTTAAATCAACCCATAATTCTTATCTATGTTTAGCCACGTGGCTTGGTACCTTTTCTTGGTGAGGCATTCTCATCGTGCTTCCTCTGTGTCTGGCTGGTGATGGCCTCTCTCTGCCTTTCCTCTTCCCAGAATTCTCTTAGTCTGGTCATCCTGCCTATATTTCCTGCCTTGCTACTGGCCAATCAGCATTTTATTAAATCAATATAAGTGACAAATCTTTACACTGTACCAGAGCATTATCCCATAGCAGCTGGTTGGCTGACCAGTAAGTCCTGGATATCTTCCTAACTCCATCTCCCCCATAGTGTGCCTGGCACCATGCCAACTGTTTATGTGGGTGTTGGAAATTCCATCTTGAGTCCTCATGCAGAAACCCCATTCAAGGCTTTTTAGTCCCCAGACTTCTAAAGCTGGTACCCTGTTATCTCTACCTTCTTCTTGTTTTTTTGGTTTTTTTTTTTTTTTTTTTTGTTTTTTCGAGACAGGGTTTCTCTGTGGCTTTGGAGCCTGTCCTGGAACTAGCTCTTGTAGACCAGGCTGGTCTCGAACTCACAGAGATCCGCCTGCCTCTGCCTCCCAAGTGCTGGGATTAAAGGCGTGCGCCACCATCGCCTGGCTATCTTTTTTTTTCTACCTTCTTCTATTAGGTAAAATAAGTTGCATGCTCAAAGTCAAGCGTGGGAATGAATATTCTGCTCTTTCACTAAAGAAAAGTCTTCACTGTTGGGAAGGCTATTTTCCTAATCAGTTCAGAGAAAGAGCTTCAATGTATTTCTTCCTTGGTCCATTTTGACAAGCTGAGTGACTTTCTGCTCACTCAGTGTTTCAAGGGAGCAACCATGCCCATTGGAAAGGTGCTGCACAGGCAACTTTGCCAAATACATCTTAGAATTAGGGCCTATTTTCCCCCAATAGGCTTTATTTATACCATGCACAATGACAACAAAAAATGGAAGATAATTAGGCATACACACAGCAATCAAGCGTAGTGACTTCGCTGGAATCATTAAACTTAATTACTTTCACTTGTTATTCCTGGGGCTATAATATCACTATTAAATGCTGATGGGATCCGCAGCAGGTTTGATTTAGCTGAAACAAGGACTTGGTAATTTACAGCTTCACAAAGGCGTTCATCAACGCGAGGACTGTGCTGAGCTCCTCTTCTGGTTGTTCCTGGGACCTGCTGGAGCACACCTTTGTTGAGAGGTGGAGCTGTCAGCTTAGACAATTTGTCTCAGTGCTCAGCAGGATACCGTCCTGTATGAGTCCCGGCTTCCCTGTGCAAAGCACACACTTTACGCCCTTTTGGGAACCCACTGCATTAACAATCATCTTACAGAGGAGGAAGCTGAAGTTCCAACAAGGTGCATAACTTGCTTGAGGTCACAGGATCACCCATTCACTGAGCAAGCGCAGGAATGCTGCTCCTTGGGGATTCCACGTCCAGGGTGGGATAAAGCTCTGCTGCTTTCAGAGTTCCCTAACTCTGGGGGTTTCTTCCTCCCCATTTTTCTTTCAATCTTCTTTTCTTAAAAAGCCTTATAAACTTCTTAACCTGTTTCCTCTCAGGTATCTATGTGTTCGTGTGTTTCTGTGGGAAGGCGCACATCTATAGAGGCCAGAAGTAGCCATGTTCTGGGGTTGTCCTCAGCATATGACAGGGTCTCCCTAGTCTGGGCTTCACCAAGTGGTCTAGACTGGATGTCTGGTGAGAGACCCTCCTCTCTGCCTCCTCAGTCCCAGAATTCAAAGCACACACCACCACACTGTGTTGTTTTGAAATGGTTCCAGAAGGTCAAGCTTGCAAGGTAAGCATTTTGCTGACTAAGCTGTTGTTCCTGCCCAAACCTCCATTTTGAGTATAAGCCAAGATTTATGCATGCTAGCCATGGGCCTGCCACTGCAATATGAGTTTTAAGCACCTTATATTATGTCATCTTCCCACTGATCCTATATGCTATAATTCACATAGCCCCCAGTGACCCATGTGCTAAAGGTTTGCTACTCACCTTGGCCCTATTGAGAGGTGGCAGAACCTGTATAAGGGGTGGGGCCCAGTAGAAGGCTTTATGTAATTGGGGCTGTGTCCTCGAAGGAAATTGTGCGACATTGGTCTTGTTCTTTTTCTTTCAATTGCTAGTTGCTATGAAATTATTAAGTATCCTCTGTCACAGACCTCCTCCCTATGGTGTATCACCATAGGACCAAAGCAATGATGTCAAGACTTGAAACCCCCCAAAATGTGAACCCACATAAACTTTTAAGCTGCATCCCGTGTTTTGTTGCAGTAGAGAATCGCTGGCTAACACACTCGTCAAAGCACATGTTCTTTACATGTTGTAATGATCCTTACTATTTTATAGCCATGTACCCTGCTATCATGTTTACTTCAGCATGGATATATATATATATATATATATATATATATATATATCCTCATGCAGAGACCCCATTCAAGGCTTTTTAATCCCCAGGCTCCTAAAGCTGGTACCCTGTTATCTCTACCTCCTTCTATTAGGTGAAGCAAGTCACATGTTCAAATTCAAAGTTAAGTATGAGAATGGATATTCTGCCCTTTTGCTACTGTTGGGAAGGCCAGTTTCCTCCAAGGTTCAGAAAAAGAGCTTCGTGTCTTCCTTCCTTGATCCATTTTGACAAGCAGTGTGACTTTCTGCTCACTCAGTGTTTCAGGGAGCAACCAAGCCCATTGGAAAGGTACTACATTTAATAAACACACACACATGTACACACACACACACACACAGACAGAGACAGAGACAGAGTGAGAATGTTTTGAGCTGTGGGTCAGAGTAGACCACAATGGTTTCACCAATATTCACAATAAGTGGAGAATGCTCAAATATGCCATTGGCCTCGGCTTTTACACATCTCCCTGGATCTGTGGTTTTCCTTCAAGGTCACTAGATCGTTGCTCTATCTCCAGGCTCTCTGTTTGTCTTCAAGTTGAAAAAACCGAGAAGGGTAGAAAGCAGGACACGGTCTGAGGACCCTGTGTTATTTGTGCTAGGTCCACTACTAGACCCTGTGGCCACTTTCAACTCAGGGGAACCTGGGGAAAATCTCGTTTAATTTACACATATGTGTGCCATGAACAAAGGTCAGGTTTCCGTGAGTGGAGCCTGAAAGCTCAGCCGAGCTCCAGCATCCTTGGGGGATGGGTGAGCAGACCTGTGGAGGCAGAGCTGCGTGAAGCTTTTCTCCTTGACAAGCTTCGCTCTGCTCTGCTCTATTCCTAATCCTCACACAACCTAGTTTTTATTAGCTTTTTAAAGTTAGCATGCAAAGTAATGGGTTTCTTTACGGCATTTCTATGCACACGTTCTTATTTCTCTTCTTCCCCTGTCCTCCCATAATCCCCTTCGCCCCTTCACGCTGCCCCTCCCTCCAGCCCACCCTCCTTTTGCTCTCATGTCCCACAGCCTTTGGGAGGAAGTTCATTTACTCTTTTTCTCAGATCCTCTGAAATTCCATTTCCCCAGCCAGATTCTTCAGCTCCAGAAGTGAGGTGCAGACTTTCCCCATTTCTCTCCCCAAACTGAAACAAAATCAATTTCAGACCACGGAGCAGCCAGTGGGGAGGGACTGTCTCTGCCTTGGACAGACCCCAGCAAGACCAAGTCCTCCCTCAACAGATGAGGCTGCTGCTGGGCTGGAGAGAGCCCCGTGGATGGAGAGTTGAGGTGGGTGGGGGCAGTGGGTAAGGTTTAATTATGCGATTAACTAGGCTCTGAGTCAAACGGCTCAACACGCTCCTAATTAATTGATCAGATGCACCACCTGCTGACCTTCTCTCATTCAGGTCTTCCCAGAATGCACTGGGCGAGGAGGGAGCCGACAGCCTGCTCAGGCTTGGGGAATTGGGGAGTTTCCCATTAAGTGGCTATGTAGTCAATTAACATGTGAGCCCAGAGACCCTCTGAGCGTGCCTGGTAACGGTCAATTAGAGTTAGTAGATGAGGGCTGCGAGCAAGAGGGAGCCCTCTCTCCTTATTGATTCTGCCTGGGGGTGTGGGGTGCATAGCCAGTGGCAATTTCCAGCAGCCATTTCCAGTTCAGATAAATTCCCTATACCAAGGAGGCATGGGGTGAGGACAGCAAGCATAGCTCCAGACTCTGGTACTGCCGGCTCAGTAATGGCTGATATGTGGCTACGAGGTGTTTTTGTAAAAAAATAATTTTAACTATAAAAATTACGAACAACAAAACTGTGTGATAGCATTTTCTGAGTGGTTACTGAGATGAGAAGCAACCCAACCTTCTACCTCCATTAGTCCCAATGCTCAAAAAACAGTGGAAAAGTGGCCACCCAGACTGCATTGAGGCGGAGGAAAATGAAATCCAGAGAGGCTCAGGGTATAAGACAAGTCACATAGCCAAGAAGCAAAGGGGACAGAATTTGAACACATTTGTGTCTGACCACAGAGCCTGTGCCTTTAAGCACTAATCATTTCATCCCAAACTCCCGTTACTTTAGGAAAATTTGATAACGCTAAAAAGTGGAGAAAATATTTTTATCCTTAATCCTACCACGGAGGGACAGTCTGTGCAAGATATTGTAATCTTCCCTCCTGCTGTCTTCTTAGTTTCTGGCCCCGGGTTTGTTTCCCTTTTATCCATCCCTTTTCTTTTTTCCCATCAACAAAGCTGTTTAAGCCCGGGGTAAATTGCTGACTCATGATGGGCTAGCTGTATCTGTAGCTCCCCAATTATTAGAGTACAGAGACGGAGTCAGTTGGAGGAAGGAGATTTGCTGGCTTGTGTAGGTGTGTGGATCCTTTATCAAGAGTTTCAGCGATGCCCTGTCCAAGCTTTCCCTGGGCGGAGAGGAGGGAAAGGTGGACATGCAAAGATGCTGGACCCCAGGGGATGGGCAAGAAGCAGGCACAAAGAGAGGCATAGTGTGCTGTTCTGATAAAAAAAAAATGGGGGGGGGGGAGGTGACAATAATATCCCCCTCACCCCAAAGCACAGATCCTTGGATCTATCCTACATTCCTTACAAGTACATTCATAAAATGAATTTTCTTTTAATTTAGGCTTTCTTGAGTTTTTTTTTTTTTCTGTCCTCTAAATGATCCCTGACCCAAACTCTTGATGTTTTGGAAAGCTTCCTTCCATTGAGCACACAAGCTCGGATGCAGAAAGCTGAGAGTTCCAAGGCCTGGATCACAGGACCTTACCCCCTGGCCTATGCAAAGCCCCTCTCATTTTATTTATTCTCCCCACTCCCATACCCCTATTCCTAATCTGGGCTGCCTCCCCATAGCACCCACTGTGATGGTTTGTATCTACATCCCTAATGCATGTTTTCTATACACGTGAGATTTTAATACACTTGCACGGCGGGACGCCATCACTCCCACCCAGCTGTCTTGCCTTTTCTGTAGGCACCGACATGCTGTTAAGTTCTATCCCGTTTCCCTGCTTTGCTACCTTCTTATGGCTCATATCGTCCTTCTCGTTAATTTCATAGCCACTTCCTCGGTACCACAGTGAGCGGGAGTTTAGACAAGATTCCAAGCTTCCCACCATAGTCCCTTCTTCTAGGAGTTCACGGGAGGGAATGGTTTCAGACTGTTCTGTTACAAGACTCTCTTGTCAATGTGAGCAAGGAGGCATTTCTCAGCCTCTCCCGGTTTCACCAAGGATGAGGGTGGATCTAATGCAGGGGAAATTCTGAGTCCTAGACTTCTCTGCTGCTCCCCTTGGCTGTTCTCCCAGATGAAAAGATGGGGAGCTTAGTGGGGATGCTGGAGCTGAACACCATGGTGGGCTTTATCCATGTTTTAGCTTCACTCCCGGGAAAGTCAAAGAAAAGACTGATGAATTTATGAATGTATGCATAGGGTATTATCATCATCATCATCATCATCATTCTGTGATGTTTTTCTGTCTTTTATGCCTTGGTGATAAAGGACACGGACCTCTGGAAGTGTCTGTGTTCAATCCTGAGAGCAACAGAAGGAAAGGACCAGATGCTAGTTTGTTCCTACAACTTGGCTCTGCCAACATTGGCCTTTTCTATGTTGGCTTCATTCTGTGGTAAGTTCTCATCAGAGACAGGCAAGGATGGCCATGGGCTGCTCTAGGCTTACTCCACCTCCTTAGTAACCAAAAGCAGACAGACAACTTCCCCACCCATTGCAATCAAAGTGCTGAAACCCATTTTCTTAGACTGGACAGGCCTTCCTTGAATTTGTCACTGCGTCTAGACTTGTTTCAGCTGGAGCCATCTGAATGGAAATGGCTCCGTCTCCAGATGGAAGGAAAGAGGAGGGTTCTATGGTTCTCCCAGAAGAAAAGAGAACAGAGAGTGGGCAGGCCATAGCCAATGGATACATACAACATGAATCAAAGTTGCTCCTTCAAGTGTTTAATATAGGCTGAAATAGATAAACAAGGAGGACCTTGTGTATTTTAGATGCTACCAGTGCTAAACCTGAATGCTTAAAAGGAACCAGAGAATGAAGTGCTGTCTGTAGGACTCAGAAGACCTGGGTTCAAATCCAAGCACTTCTGCTTACTGTTTGGTTCAAGCAAGTCTTTTTTACATCAAGAGCTTCATTTTCCTTGATTTAACTTAAAGGTTCCTATATAACCATGAGGCAATGGCATAAAACAGTGGAGTGTCTGACCCAGCAGAGACTCCCCCACCATAGCCATTTGCCTTCCCAACCACTAACCCTGCTTAATACAGTGTGTCAGTATGATTTATCTGTGCATCTGTGTCCCTCATCCTGCTGTGGACACTTTAGAGGGAGTTGTGGCTAATTCATCCATTTTGCTCCATAGTTAGAACTTAACGAGACAATAAATACTGATTAGATAAATGAATATTGCTTACTAGAGGTCTGGTTCAAAGTTAATTACATGGGTAATTGGTGACGAGCTTGACCCAGGAAGCAGCCTTCCTTGAGAAACTCCCCCGGGAGGGGCTGGGGAGATGGATGACTCAGTTGTTCCATGAAGGCCTGAGTTAGAATCCACAACACCTGTGTAAACTGAGCCTGGTGGCAGGCATCTCATCCCAGCACTAAAAAGCAGGCAGATTCCTGGAGCTACTAACCAGCCAGCTTCATCAGTTAGGGAGCTGTAGAGACTCTATCTCCAATAAATAAGGTAAGAAGTAACGGAGGAAGTTAGCTGACATTGGCCACTATATGTGTGTGTACACATGCACCCCCATACCCACACTCAAATAAATTTCATCCTATCTTTGAACTTAGCCTTTATAGGAGCATTATAGCGCCGCTCTAGTCCAAGTCTGAGTGTCATCCTGAATGCGCCGACATGCTGAGTCCTGTTGGGCATCCCCCTGCCCTTGAGGTTGGCAAAGAGAAAAGTAATCTAACAGTAAAATTGGGGAGGGTTTAGATGTGAGCGATGGTGTAAACAGTATTTTATGAGAACACAGATAGAGACAAATGTGCTCTGTGAATTTAGCATGGCAAGATGTTAATAAATGAGGCCATTGGGATGTGTGAAGCCATATATATCATGCCCTGTATTTATATTCCCGTCAACCCTCTTCACTTAAGCAGTATATTTATTACAGTCTATTTCTCACGAGATAGATGCTGTATCATGTCAGGCAAAAGTAAGTGAGGTGGGGCGGGTCTGCAACGATGTTAAGACCAGCAGAAAATTTGGGGCAGAGGCACAAAGGGTGGATTTTGCTTTCGAAAGCTGTTCTGCTCTTGACTCAAGAGTGTGGGAACAGTGTGAGCCTGGGAGCCTTCTTGTAGGATCTTAGGAAAGTCATCCCCGTAACCCCCAAGTTTGTGTCCCAGAAAAGTGAGGACCAATTCCATGTGTTACCATCTTGATTGAGTCAAAGGATATCAGATGACACGTCTGTGAAGTGTTTCCCAAAGGGATTGGGTTAGTGGAGAAGGCCCACCCCTCCCCACTGCGGGGAGGGCATCATCTGACCACTGAGGAGCTCAGACAGACAAACTTTCTCTCTGTTCTAGAGCTGGAATATTCTTCTCCTGCCCTTGCACTTTAGAATTCTGGCTTCTCATGGTTTTGAACTCTTAATGAATTTCACCACTGACTTTCTTGGGTTTTTAGTTTACAGATGACATATCATGGGATGTCTTAGCTTCCAGAATTGTATTAACCAATCCCATCATAAATTCTTTCTTATGTTTTACACACACATACACACACACACGCAGAGAAACACACACCCTACACATATTTTTTAAAACAATTTCTATGTGTGTGTGTGTGTGTGTGTGTGTGTGTGTTTGTGCATTTGTCCATGTAAGTGCAGGTGCACACATGTGGGAGGGTCTGAGGGCAATTTTGGGTATCCAGCACTCATTTTCCACCTTATTTAACACTGCTGAGTGGGCCAGGCAAGCTGGCTTCTAAGCTTTTGGAGGTGGCTCCATATCCCATCTTGCAGTAGGCGTGCTGGGATTACACATTTGCTGTGCTGTGTCCACCTTTACATGGTTGCTGACTCAGCTTCAGGTTGTCACGTTCAATGGCAAACAGCTGGACCTCGGAACTGTCTCCCTGGCCCCACACCTGCACACCTTACTTGTTCTGTTTTCTCAAGAACTTTCGTGACATGTTTGGATAAGCTGAGAAAGTCAAGGAATCTTCCAGTTCCCTGAACTACGTAGACTATTCTGCGTGGATACTCAAAAACATTCCTAAAACCTGATTTGTCCTGTTTGAACAATGTGCTCAACTTCTAACCAATCATGTATAGCTCGCAGGCAAATTGCCTACTGGTTCCCTGATAAGGCTACTTTTAAACAGAGGATGGGGTAGATTGGTCTGAGAGCAGAAGTTTCCAGGGTAAGAGGAAACGTTTTCTGGAAAATCCTCTCGATATCAACTAGAAAGTGGTTGGACCAATGTCTTCCCTCGCCCCTTACTACCTGCCCCCAGTGATGGAGACAGAACTCGGGGCTGCCTGTGTGTGTGTGGCCAGTGCTGTACCACTGAACTCCAACCCCAGCTTTCCTCCCTCTTCATTGACAATGATTTCCCAGGAATATTGGATCTGACTGCCACCCGCCAGTATAGACATGCCTGCCCCACTTCCCAGTTTTCTCTCTGAAGTTCCAGACATTCTGAACTCCCTGCAGTTCCTGGGACTCAGTGTTGTGTCTCATGACCCTAGTCTTTTGTATGCGCCGCTTTCCAGCCAGACATGCCTTTATCCTCTATCACCTACTTGATCTTCAAAATAGCTTACATGTTGCCTTAATTTAAAAGATCTTTTCTAACCCCCCTGCCCCATCTCAAATCCCTCCACCAAACTGAATTGTTAGGGTTTTCCTTCCTCTTTTCATTGTTCTGCTCTTTGATTCAATGTGCGTGGTTCTGGGTCACAGAAGGATGTTTTTATATAGTATAGAATGCACTCTGAGCACATTCTCCTTCATATCCCAACGCTGCTCTCTCGTCCTCCCCTGTCCCGTCAATCTCCTTTGTTCCCAGAGTCACTTCTGCTTTATATCATGAGTACATGTGTGACTCCATGTGTCTATATGAAAGCTAGGGACCACAAATGAGAGAAAATCTGATGTTTATCTTTCTGAGAATTGCTGGATATGACTGTCTTCATTTGGGTCCATTTTCCTGTGAATGATGCAACTTTGCATTTCCTGTTTTGGGTTTTTTTGTTGTTGTTTTTGGATTTTTTGTTTGTTTCCCAAGACAAGGAGACAGGGTTTCACTGTGTAGCCCTGGCTGTCATGGAACTCACTCTGTAGACTAGCCTGGCCTCAAGCTCATAGAGATCCACCTGCTTCTGTCTCCCCAGTGCTGCGATCTGTGCATTGTTGGTTGTCCTGTTCCTGATTTTAATGAAGATATTTTGAGGTCTTCTTCATTTTATATAATGTTGGTATTAGGCTTGTCCCATAGCCTTTATCATGCTGAGATACGTTCCTTCAATTCCTGGTTTCTTTGGAATTTTTAAAAATTACAATAAGATGTTGAATTTTTTCAGGAGTCCTTTCTGTATCTGCTGAGGTCATTGCTTGATTTCTGTCCATAAGTCCATTTACATGATGTATTTATTGATTTGCATATGTTGAGCTATTCCTGGATCTTGGTCTGAAGCCAATTTGATTGTGGTGAATGATCATTTTGATATTTTCTTAAATTTGTTTTGCAAGTGTTTTTATTGAGAATTTTTGCATCTGTGTTCATCAGTTCAACATGAGACTACAATTTTTTTTTCTTTTGTTGTGCCATTATCTAGCTTAGGCATCATAGCGATACTGGCTTTGTAAAAAGAATTTTATAGCATTCCCTTAGTCAGAGAAGCCTGGATGTTGACTCTCTAAAGATCTGGTAGATTTCTTTGTTTTTGTTAGTTTAGCTAATGGCTTGTCCGTCTTGTTTATCTTAGTAAAGAACCAACACTGTTCAATTGATTCTTTGTTTCATGTTGCTTTTAATTTCCATTTCATTCATGGCCACCCCATCTTGATTATTTCTTTTCTTGTACCAATTTGGGATTTGGCTTGTTCTTGTTTTTCCAAGGTGGTAAGGTTCACTGCTGTCATTTGTTTGAAATCTCTCTGGAATTTTAGTATCATTTGTAACTGGGAAGTTTCATCTTAGGGCTGTTTTCCTTGTATCCCATGGGTTTTAACACACTGTGCTTTCATTTTTATCTGGTTCTAGAGTTTTGAAATTCTCTTCCTAATTTCTTTGGTAGCGTATTCACAGTCTAGCCGTCCAATGCATTGGTCATTCCATAGAATGGTGTGCATTCCTCGAGAACTTCTTTCTGTCCTTCAGTTGCTCTTGATTTCCAGCTTTAGTACATTTGGGTCAGGTAGACTACAAGAAATTATTTCAATTTGCCTGTATTTTTAAAGATTCGCTTTGTGTTCTGCTACCAGAAGTTCCACCAGTTGTTGAGAAGAATGTACATTCAGTAGTGTTTGGGCGGAATGTTCTGAAGATGTCTGGTAAGACCATTTTATCTGACTTCTAATTTAACTCAGATGTTTCTCTTTTTATTGGATGTCAAGAACAGGGTATTATTTGTAATTTTCTATTCATATAAGAGTTTATTTGATCTGCTTAGATTTCTTTAAACATTCTTACACTCATTCATTTTTCTTCGTTTGAAATTTCTTCTCACCGGGACTTGTTACTTTAGAACTTGGATTTCCAGGAGACAAATGAGCTGCCTTCATTTTTTAATGATCAAGCATCAAGATTATTTCACAGATTGGATTTTATCGCCGGTGTTCTTTCAGTTGAAGCATTCAAAATGTTGACGTAGGACTGAGTTGTAGGAGAATCTAGGTGCATCATTCAGCATCTAATCCCTCAGTCTGTGTACTTAGCTACTAGGTATGGGCCCTGTGTCACTCCGAGAATAGATTATTAACTGCAAAAGCAGCCACAATGCTGGACAGACCCACTCCTCAAGTGTCACAATAGCCAGCTAAAAACAGCTATCACTTTAACTGCAATAACCATGGTAGGGACCAGGACAGTATCATGTGAGGTAGGACACTAGTTACTAATGAAGAAGGACGCTTAAAAGAAATCCCATACTAGCTCAGAATTGAGAAATAGATGGTTATTTCCTTAGGGGTAGACTCACAAATCAGAATCCTCTGCTGGAATGGAAATCAGAAACCGAATCTCACAGCTGGAAAAGAGGCCTGGATGCATGCTCTACATCAGCATATATAGTATAAGAGGCCACGCCCCAGTGCTATTAGACACACAGGGAAGCTAGAGAGGTGGGCAGTAGCTGAACAGGGTAAATTGGGATGCTGTGAGGGTCCAGAATTTAAAGATTATTTAAGCTATGGGAGGGTATAGTTAAGAAGTAGAAGATAAGGTGAGGTAAGTATGTGGATTGTGTGTGAGAAGGATAGCTACTATGTAATTGAATGGGTAGAGACACATACAAGCAGCCATAAAACCCAAAGCCTCACGGAAGTACATGCAAACCAAAGCAAGATCACCGAGAGATGGTTATGCAAGAATGGAGTTTAAACATAATAAATAGTAGCAAATAGCAATAGAAAAAATGAAACTACACTAGGTTAAAAAATATTACGATGTCAGCTGCTGTTTCCTCCTTGGTGGGTTTTGAGTTCTTATTTTTCCCTTAGAGGGTTCATGCAGAAAACTGTGCTGATGGGGCACCTACAATTGACAGTTCTGGTTCAAACTTCTTAAACCAGATTTAGAGTCTGCACTGACCCAGTGGAGTTTAAACAAGCTACCTTTGGACTTAGTTCTCGGTTCCTCTACTGATGTTTGTAAGGCAATAGCTGCACTCTTCAGGTTGCTGCACCTGCACAGGTCTCTCTCTCTCTCAAGCTTGGTACCAGTATGCGTGGAGGATGGGCTGGAGGATATGGGAGTTCTTGCTGGAGCCTCCATCGCCTGCAGTGGGAGCCATCGTAGGAAGGTTGCTTCAGTTTCAGGGTTTCTCTTCAACCCAGCCCTCTAAAGACTACCCCCATCCTCTGCCCACAGAGGTGTATCTGGCCCTTGGTCCCACCAGGCTCCACAAAATGTCTTCTCTCCTGCTCTCTGTAGTACCAGTGCCTGGGGACAAGGGTAGGATATAAACTGTTTCCTGGCTGTTCTCAAGTTCTCATTGGTTTTGGCCAATGCCCATGCTGGATCTGAATCTCTGCCTCTGGTTTGTCAGTTTGGGGAATATCAGCATCATAAATAGATTTTGTCTTTGGTTGATGCAACTATTTGCTTCTGCACCACTAGGGGTGTGTGTGTGTGTGTGTGTGTGTGTGTGTGTGTGTGTGTTGGAGCAGGGAGCACTTTCCGAGAGGTTTCCAGTGACCTCAGACAAAGGAGTCGGTAGGTGTGGCTAAGCTCTGACCACTGCCCCTTCCGTACATTTCCAGGCATCCCTGTGAAATCTCATTTGACTTGATAAACTCATCTGCGGGTATTGTCTCTTGTAGGAATAGAGCTTTTTGTATGTCTTCCCGTTTTCTTTCACACACGCACACACACACACACATACACACACACACGTATATATATACAGACAGACACATAGAGAGAACATAGATCCTTTCCATTACAAGTGAATGCTCACCCATCTGTCCCTCCTGTTAAGCTATGAGCTTTTTTAAGCTCCAGGGCTACATTATATCTCTATATCTTCAACTCCTAATCTAATACCTGACACCAGAGCTCGGTAAATGTTTGATAAATGAATGAAAGGCCCCCAAAGTTGAGCCCTCCACAGTTCAAGGGGCAAGGTTTAGAACAAGAATGCAGAGTTAGGCACTCAAAGATGCAGGAATTATGGCCCTGTAATATTTAGTGGAAAATTTTCAAAGGGAGCTTCTTTGGTTTCTAATTAGGAGAATTATGTTAATGAGCCGCCTTGCAAAATCCCTGGTAATTATCCTCCGAACTTACCCCACTGGGTCTCATTTAGATGTAAGGGATCACAGAAACCGTGTGGTAATGAAGGCGGTTTCTGGCCTCAATTGGCACGCACTGCCCTCATTGTACCCTGAGCATCTTCCGTCTGCTGGGCACAAAGAGCCACCTCAGTAAAACCACAGCTCTGGGGCTTTTCCAGGTCCTCGGTTATCTTCCCTGTGGTACCTGTGCCGCCGTGTCCACTCTCACGCTAGCATGGGTTTATCCATTGATCATTTCTCCGATACTGAGGCTAATGGGAAGTATTGATTCTTTGACTCTGTCTCAACAAATGTTCATCAAATCATCCCAGTCTCTTGGAAGATAGAAATAAAATTACACGAAGGCATCCGACTTGAGCTTGGCCTTCGAGGAGCTAACTTATGAAATGCCAGCCAGACATACACGAGGATGGGCCCAAGTGTCTGACTTTGTTCATTCATTCATTCATTCAAGCTATCTTCCTGCTGGCTTAGTTCCAATATGGTGTTCTTACAGGGCCCTGTCTTCCCCACCAGAGCTGCTTGTTCTAAAGTGAGCTTTGGATTCTCCCAGGAATTGGGAGCGGGAGTAAGACTCTCTCTAACCATCAGCTCTCATGAAGGTGTATAATTCAGCAGCTGCCACGCAGTGACAGATAAAGGGTAAAGCTGAGATGCAGATGGCATTGTAATCCTGCTAATTCCCTTGTTCCTAAGCCAGCAATGTATCTCCCTTCACGAGATTTGATCACTAGATTAGATCACATGCTTTAAGGGGGATGCAGGCAGTTAGTGGCCTAACGTTTTTCAACACAGTAATGATCTTCTCCTAATACAGTCTTCTAGTACATCGCTGATTTTGAGCCACCCACATAGTTATTCAAAGGTAAGATCATATTTTCCTAATTTTTAAAAACTAAGTAACAATGTGACCAAGTTCCAACCAATGGGCTATTAGCGTATAGTTGTGCAGTATTTCTGAACCAAACCCTTAAGTAAACTAACGTGGCTCTTCTCCACATTGTCCTGGTCCCCAGCATGTCGATAGTCAGATTGATAGGTAATGGCACTGTGTTATGAATACGAGAGGTGTTTGCAAGGAATGGTAGAGGAACACGCTCAGAAAATGCCACCTAAGAACATTTTCATCATGACCATTGGAGGGGAAAACAACTTTCTATTTTGTAGCCTTTGCTACCCTGGGTCTCTGGTGCAGTAGCTGAAATGGCATTTAAATGACACAGTGAGTTACCTCCTGACTCGCTATTATTATATGACAGTATGGTGAATTATGCTCCCCATGATATAGTGAGTCGCTTGAAACCCCCAAAGTCCTGCACAACTGCACTACTTATGGAGCAGCTGCCACACGTCAGGCTCTGGGAGACACAATGCAGAAGAAAGCCAACCTAGTCCCTGTGGGTGACACCAGCCATGAGGGGAACATTGCTAAGTGGCTGCCGCAAAGCTCTGTCCTCTGAGAAAAACAGTCACTGTCTCATTAGGTAAGCTGTGCCCGGAGTATCCCCAGCAGGTGTGGACGGCTGTCATTCCCTCATAGGAGGGTTGTCAGACCTCCATCTGAACATCCAGTCTCTTCTCCCAGCCACTTGCATGGCAACGGTGTCTCGGGGAGGTACTGCAGTTTATGGGATGGGGAAGACTAAACAAAAGGGGCTCCATCTATGTGAGTGTGGCAAAGCCATCATCTGTGTTGGGTGGAGTCTTCTCAGGGGTTACCCACACCCCACACTTCAGCCATTCACACCTCACCCATGCATGCTTTGTACACAAGTCTAATTAACTGGTTCACTCAGAACCTGATTCTCTGGGATGAAGTTTGATATAACTGAACTTTGGTTTGTGGTTGGGACCTTATAATGACGGGGTAAGTGCAGTTAACATCTCCCTTGTGAGGAAGTTTCACCTTTGCAAAGCCGTGACAAAGTACCTGACAGAAGTCACTTAAGGAGCAAAGGCTTTATTCTGGCTCACAGTTTTAGGGGATACAGTCCAGGATGGCAAAGGAGGCATGGCAGATGAGGCAGCTCTGATACAGCGGCAGGAGCTTGACAGGTCAGGAAACAGAGAGCTTGGGTGGAGGGGAAGCACATATCACCTTTGAGGCCCTCTGCAGCAGCCCATTCTGCTAGCTAGGCCCCTGTGCCAAAGGTTCCACAACCTACTAAGACAGTACCACCAAGCAGGGGTGACATATTCAAACAGAGGCGTCCATAGGGGCCATTTCACGTTCAAACCACAACGTTAGACACAGTCATGGGAAGTGCAATTACATAACGTTCAGGCTCACATTATCTTCCTTCCTAGCTCACAGCATGCATCACTAATTGATTGTCCTTTGTTTTCCTAAAGCAGACAAGTACTTTCAACCCTACCCTTGTAGGCATTAACAATCTATCTGACTTGATGGATCAGGATGGCGGCTGTATGGCTTTCTTGACCCATGCACCCTGTGCTGAGCCTTGTATGCAGAGCTTGCTTTAGCATTTGTTTAGTTTCCTGTGGCTGCTCTAGCAAACCAGGTGTTTTAAGACAGTGGAGATTCAGGTTTTCACGGTGCTAAAGGCTAGAAGTCTGGAATGAGGGTGTCAATGGGTTGCTCTCCCTCTGGGGTCTCTCAGAAAGGACTCATTATTTGTTTCCGGTGCTGACATCACTTGACTTGAACTTCTCGTGTTGCCCATCTTCCCGCTGAGCCTCCCTCCTCTGGGGCTCCTCCCTAGTCCATGTGTGACTGTACTTATGGCTCAACTCCCTCATCCAAGATAAACTCCTGTCCACTCCCTTTAATTTAATCACCTTTTGTTTGCTTCTAAGGTAGTGTTTTCAGATTCTGGGGACTAGGACATGTACATATGTTTGAGAGAACTACAGCTTAACCCAGCACAGCGCTATGACATCCAAATAAATAAATAACCTGGTTGCAAGAACCTTATAGATCGGTGGGGGTTAGAAGCCTATTAACCAACAACTATAACATAATGCAACAAATACTAGCAAATATGGTGGGAGGAGGCCCAAGGAGAAATGCCTAGCCTTAATGGACAGAAGGTTCTAGAAGACTTTCTAAAAGAGGCAGTATCTTTGTTATTCGTAGCCCATCTCTTAGTTTATTCATACTCTTTTAAAGTGCAGTCTCCTGTGAGCAGTCAATAAATATTTGACCTCTGCCCCTTTGGCTTGAAGACAATGCTGTCAGTCTTTTGACAGTGCTACCACAGAAAAACGGAGGCCGGGTGCATGCTGTGAAAGGTTCAGCTAGAAACCAGGGAGAATCAAAAGAACAGAAGGCAATGACTCAACCTGGAAAAGGAGGCACTGCTGGTGGAGCGATGAGGAGGAAGGGAAGACAACTGAGGTTGAGATGAGGACCCTTGTATCCTGGCTTTGTCTCCTCAGTGATGCCCACCAGAGAGGATGCAGCGATCAAGACTTGTAAAAAATAAACCCATGTCTGCTTCAGCTGACTTCAGCAGAAACAGCCTGTTGGCTGCCCACCATGGAGAGGCCCACATGCTCCCTTCAGATCTGTGGAGGCTGCTTGTGACATGACCAGGTAGAGAGCTAGTTGCTCTCTTTCTTTCTGGGAGATGATTTTCTTTGTCTCGCCTCATTCCGGAGGGCCACAGAAGCTTCAGGTTGAAATGTCAGTGGGCAAAAAGCATTTCGTTCCCAGTATTTCAATCAATAACTCTGTGTTCTGAAACTTCTGGGCCCATTGTAATTATGGGCCTGAATCTGAACCAATTACGGTAGCTCTGAGGTGTCTAGCCTGTCTGCTGTGAGGAGATGACAGATAAAAGCCAACTTCTCCTTATAATTACTTCTGCCTCCAATCCATCGCGGAGGTGGCAAGTTGCAGGTCCTTAAGGGACAAAAAAAAAAAGTGCTACTTAGTACCAGGAAGAGGAAGGGGTATAGATCATGCGAAAAACGAGCATCTGCCCAGAAAACCATAACTGCTTTTGTTACTCCAATCCCTGCTTGATGAGGTTTAACACAGTAATACAATATACACTGGAGTCAGGTGTGCCTATTTTAATGTAGAAATCAGGACTAAGCGACATGAAATTGTTCCTTAGCTTACATGGACTCACAACTGAGCCTATCTGGCTCCACGGGATAACACAAGTCAGTGACTTGTGTCCTCTAGCTGTCTGGGTTTCAGTATCTTCTATTTGTAAACTGGAAACCGTTATGGTTTGAAATCTGACCTGTTCCCCCATAGACTTGTGTGGTGTTGGAGGAGGCTGTAGGACCTTTAGTTCAGGAAGGATGGCTGGCAGGGGTGGGGCCTGGGCAGGTGTTGTTTAGGTTACTTCCATTCTTATGCTTCCAGATCCTTCAAGACACAAGAAACAGCAGCCGTGAACTCCCACCGCTGTGTACCAGGCTGATCCACCGTTTCTCCCCGGCAGTGATAAATGAGACCTCCTTAAGCGGTAAGCCAAAAGAAAAGCGACCTCCCTTCAGCTAGGTATTTGGTCACAGAGAGAGGAAAAGTAACCGAGGTGGAGATCTTGCTCACTGGGCTACTGTGAGTGAGGAATCTGTGTAGTCAGAAAATGTCAGCTCTCACTATTGGCTGTGGCTGGGCTCTCACGCGGGCCCATGGGAAGTTATTCAGGGGAAGTCATGTGATAAATTGTCCCTCACCCCAGCAATCCCACAAAGGGGCCAGAGACGGCTCCGGCAGGCAGATTCGAGGCAGACTCGACAGACCTCCCATGATTAAAGAATTCTATAGAAGCCATTGGCTTGCAGGGTTCTGAGAATTCCACTGCTACATCCAGAATGCCGCCTCGTCTAATTCATAGAGGGGCCACTTGAATACTAAACAGCTGACGGGTTTCAAGGCCTCCAGATGCCCAGGGAACTGCTGGTCTCTAGCCCCACTCCGGCTCTTTCTCCTCCACCTATCCTCTAGGGAGGTGGCCGGCTGTGCTGGAGATTGGAGAATTCTGTCTGCATCTGCTGGACTGAAACAGCATATTGATGATGGCCTGCAAATGTGAATTAGATGGGGGCTGCTTTGCACTTCAATAGAATAACAGTGTTAGTTCTCCATGGATGGTGGCGTGGACCTGGGGGTGCAGGTGTTAGTTCTCCGTGGATGGTGGCGTGGAACTGGGGGTACAGGTGTTAGTTCTCCATGGATGGTGGCATGGAACTGGGGTGCAGGTGTTAGCTCTCTGTGGATGGTGGCGTGGAACTGGGGTGCAGGTGTTAGTTCTCCGTGGATGGTGGCATGGAACTGGGGTGCAGGGAGGTGAAGGGAGTGGCCTCCTCACCTGCATCACTGAGGATTTCTGAGCACGTGTTTTGTAGCTACTGGTATTTTACAATTCCTTTCCATAAACACACCTTCCAGGAAATATTTTGTTATCTTAAGTGTGCTACTTAGCTTTTGTTACCACAATAAACTATCTGGCCCCGGCTTGACCCTTTTATAACAGTTTCTCAGAGCAATTCCAAACGGTGGAGCCGATGGTGGTGGGGCATGCCTATGACCCCAGCAGTGCAGGTAGCTGGAGCAGGAGGATCAGGAATGTGAGTCCAGCCTGGGCTACCCAGTGAGATTCTATTTCAAATTTTAAATTAAAAAAGGCTAGGGCCATAACTTAGTGGTGAATATTACCTGGCATTTGCAAAGCCCTGGGATTATTCTTCAGTACAAGAAAAAAAAAAAACCTTAAGAAGTACTGCAAGAACAAGCTTCCAAAGGCATAAGTCTAATGAGCCAAAGATTCCCTCCTGGGTCCCAGCCCCAAAGGATCCACCAGTTCCAAACAGCGACACCCCAAGGACCAGGAAGTAGGGGCAGAAACCATACCCACCCCAGTGGAAGGGTATAGATAAAGACTGCCGTCCCACATCAAGACAGCTTCTCAGATCAAGAATCGGATGCAGATCTGTGTGACACAGGGCTGCACTGGGTGTTTGTATATTGCTCCATCTGGGCTTTAAGGTGATATTTGAAAGGAAAGACACTGGGCTTTTTTGTATGATGAGTTCTGGGACTACAGCAGGGGTGGGCCAGTGTTTCCTGTGAAAGATCAGATCATGAGTAATTAGGATGGGGGGTTTACATTGTCTTCGTTTTCTTCCACTCTCATCCTTATTATTGGAGCAGTAAAGAACCCACAGAGAAGTAAACAGACGACCTGTCAGGGTTACAGAAACATACTCAGGTGCTTACTGCCTTTTCCAATGAGCAGAGATGAAACCTTCTCTAATTTCCCTGGCCTTCTATGTCCTCAGCTGTGCTACCCTCAACACCAGTTCTAGTGTGCTACTTGATGCGCTGTGAAGACGGGCAGAGTTTATGCATGAAGAGCTCTTGTAACAGTGTCTGCCACAGAGTGAGGGTCAGTGCCACCTGGCACCATCTCAGTCATGGTCAGCATCTTCACCTTCATCCGCCTGGAGCTATTAGACGAGATCAGGGCTAAACCCTGCTTCACAAGGGTGTTATTAGAATCAGATAGGTGCACAGGAAGTTCTCGGTGATCTACGAGGCTACTCCTCCCACTTCTATCAGGATAAAAGGAGCAATGAAAGTTGCAAGCTTGTCCTCAGTATACCTGGGACTGGGCTTGAAATACAGGACTGTAGAAAAGTTAGTCTCAGAGGAGAAAGTCAGCATTGCATAGCAGAGAGACCACAAGACTTAAGTGCAAAGGAAAGGTCCTAGATGGGTTCCCTACAGAAACCAGGTTTAGGGGGATGAGAAAAGTACATTTCCTATAGAGACAGTTACATAAAATGTCACTATGACCCCTCAAAGAGAAGCTCCATAGGGAGGCATTGGTGTGCCTTACTGCAAAGCACCTCCCAGGCATCCTGCAGATGACCTACACGCTGTGAATTTCAAGGTGATCAGCTAAAGTTCACAGAGTTCTGAGGTGCTTAGCACATGCCCAGTTTACGTCCTCTACCTACCTGGCTCCCTTGAATGTGACGATCACAGAATGAATTTAATGTCTTCTATAAACAAAAGCTGCCAAGGTACCTGCATGCTAGTGTAGGCTGTAATGGATGATATGCCAAGCAGAGAGTTAGTTGGGCCTCTGGAGTCAAAGACTGGTTTCTACGTTCTAGCACAGTTACAGACTTCTGAGCGTCCGTGGGCATCCCGTCCTGTCAGAATCTGTTTTCTTGCCTGTAAGACATGGAGTCCCACAGGATTCCAGGAGAGAGCAGGCACGTGGGAATGCAGAGCGTGGAGCCTGACACATAGGAAGCCGTTTCAGTGAGGCAGTGACTAGATGTGAGGAGACAGGGAAAGATGGGCCTGGATTTAGTCCATTCAGGCTTGGCTATGCCGCTGACTGAGAATGTGAGGCCTCCACATTGCCCACCTGTGAGGCGAGTGCAATGATTGGGAATCCAAAGGCTGTCATCTAGAGTACGGGATACAAAGTTTCACACCAGTAGAGCAGAAGTCTTCATTGTTACCTTCCCACTGTTTATTTGTAATCATAATGAGTAGCAGAGTGTGCGAATTTGAAAATTAGTTTCCGCTGACCAGAAGCAAAAAAAAAAAAAAAAAAAAAAAAAAAAAAAAAAAAAAAAAAAAAAAAAAAAAAAAAAAAAAAAAAAAAAAAAAAAAAAAAAAGCAGGAAATGGTCTCAACTTCCAGCCTAGGCATTAAGGCTCTGAAAACAAGATATTTTCAAGGCCACATTTACCCCAGAACCTTCCTTTGCATCTGTCTCTGGCAGTTGTCAGCAGGCCTCAGCTTATGACCACATTTCTGCTTTCATGGCCACGCCACCTTATCCTTTATCTACCTGTGTCTTCACCATGTATCCGCTTCTCTTGTAAGGACACAGGAGAATTCTTAGGGCTTGTAGTAGTTGGTCTTTTTGTCCCGGTGAGTAAACACCAAAAGCAACCTGGGAAAGAACAGGTTTATTTGTCAGGGCATACTCCAGCACTGAAAGACATCATAGCAGGTAAAGGTAGGGACTCAGAGACAGGAACTGAAGCAGAAGCCATTGGGGAAGGCTGCTTTCTGGCTTGCTCCTTCTGGCTTGCTCAGCCTGCTTTCTTATAGCACCCAGGACCATCTGCTCAGTGGTAGAGCAGTCCACAGATGGCTGGGCCCTCCCACACCAATAATAACCAATCAATCAATCAAGATAATACCCATAATACCTAACAAACATGCCCACAGGCCAATATGATGGGGATAATTCCTCAGTTAAGGTTGCCTCTTTCTAGGTGTCTCTAGTGTGTATTAAGTTGACAAAATCTAACCAGAACAGCATCTATCCAGATCATCTGGAAAAACTCTCCTGTCTCAAGACCTTAAACCACATCTGCAAAAATGTTACCATGCCTGGCAACACTAGAAGGTTGTAGGGATGGATTCTTACAACCTTTGGGAGCCTCCATTGAGCCTACTTCATTTTATGGGTCTTATGGAAAGCAGCATGACCTGTCTCCGGCTCTGTGCACTGAAGACCTGAACTATGCTGCTTCCTCTAAATGCTGTTCATAGGGGGTTTTAAGGATTTACTGAGGCAGTGTGGGAAAAGAACTTAGCCTGGTAGGGAGAAGGAAAGGTAGGGAGACTCAGAGGAAAGGTGGGGAGACTCGGGGGGGGGAATGGGGAGACTCAGGGGACAGGTGGGGAGACTCAGGACACCAGCAAGGGAGGTAGAATGAGTCTCAAGAATGCTTATTGATGCACAACAACCTGCAACTAAAGAAACCATTGCTGTCGAGGTTTTATCAGAAAGTCCCCATGGTCAGCTCCAAACCACACCTGAGTGATACGCACTGCTGATGTCCCTTTCTCACCGGAACTCTCGGGACTCACAGATTATTGTTCACCCAAAAGCCCCAAACCAGCCAAGTTACTTCACAAGATGTAACTAAGCCCTTCTCCTGATCCCTTGCCTGGATGATACCCTGCTCTGGCTTCTAGGGTCCTCAGCCTTTACCTAGGAAGAGTGACTTCAGCCATAGGTGCTAAGCCACACCAGTGAGACTGGCGCCTGAGCACAGGAAGTCCCTCTTAGTCTGCTCCGCCATATGCCCTGCAGGCTCTGGACCTGGCATCCTCAGCAGACTGCAATGTCCTTTTTGATGTGATTTTGTGGCTATGTCTCCGATGACTAAGGGTTCCTTGAGGTCAAACATAAACCAAAGGCTGTGGGGTCCTTGGCTTCCGGGCCAGATGTTTCCATCACGTGAATGCAGAGCATTTCAGCAGAGGGATTTTCTCCTGCTCGCTGTTTCGTGTGGCTGCTGCAGCCACCCAGGGAGAACTATGCTCCAGATAGCAGGGGCAACAGTGTGCCTCAGAACCACTCCGAGGGTAGCGCTTGGGACTGTTCGGAGTCATAATGACTTTATGGCCCACAGGTCCTTGAGACAGTGAATTTGAGCGGACTGATGGATGGCTCTGAGCTGGCTAGGGAACACAGCTGCCCTGGGAAAAGAATCTGGCTTAGTTCCAGAGAACACCTGCTAGTCTGAATAACGTGGAACACTCCATCGCAGATTGTATGGCAATGTGCATCCGCCTGCCATCAGTGAGTGTGAACTGTTCCTTTAAACTCTTAGGGTGTATGTGCGCTGGGGGTGCTTAATGTGTGGAATTCATTGTGTTGGGCATTCTTAGATAATTCCCTAAATACAACACTAGTTCTTATTATTGAAGAGGGCTGCTTTGGGGCCATGGCAGGCTTTCCAGACTAAGTACGACATGGAACATATCAGGATGTATCTTGAACACCCAGCAAAGGTACCAATAGTGTTGGTTAATAAGAAAGTGCATACACCTGCCACCTGTAGTGTTATGAATATTTATTAATAACTTATTGGAGCAAGAAGACTTCCAGCAAACAGCCAAGCAGAGAACAAGTCAAGGCTAGGATGTAAATGGGCACTAACTATATCAAAGGGGGGGGTGGGCAGAGGATCCAAAAGTTGAGCAGACACTGGGCTGGAGATGTAGCTAAGTGATAAGAGTATTTGATGGCACCTGTGAGGTATCAGGTTAAATCTCCAGTAGTAAGAAAAAAATGCATATCCATTGAGCATGTTGGTACATGCCTACAATCCTAGCAGTGGAGAAATGGAGGCAGAAAGATAAAAAATCCAAGGCCACAGATAAAGAAAATGCCTAATCAAGAAGATCAATGGCTGTTGCTCCAAAGGAGCGGGGCTCAATTCCAAGCACCCACATGATGGCTCACAGCCTCAACTGTCTGTAGTTACAGTCCCAGGGCATCCAACATCTTCTTCTGGCATTGGTAGCACCAGGCACATATGTTGTGCATAGACATACGTGGGGGCAAAATACCCATATACATAAAATAAATACATTTTTTTTTTCAAAAAAGAATCCACAGAGCATTGTGAGGCTAAAAGATGAGGTCAACAACAAACAAACAAATAAAAACAAGTAAACCCTCCAAACACACCACTCAGTTCATCTCATGTTGGCCATCTAGTTCTGGGCATGGGGCCTGCCTGCCCTTAAGCATGGTTTGTGGACTCAGAGAGACTCCATTGCAGCAAACTATATTTTCTTTTGTGAGCTATTTCAATTGTAGATACCTTTTTGGGTTATAGAGGGGGGTCTGAGTCTACGTCATCATTCAGAACACATGAGAACCCATAAAAAATAAAATTGGAAACTATAATACTTAAGCAAAAGATGGGCAAGGTAAATAGCAGTAAAAAACAGCAACAATAATAATAACAATCCGCAGCGGTTCTCAATGATAGTGAGTTTAAGGTGGCCTCCAATACATGAGATCCTGTCTCAACAACTGCGCCTCACAAAAAGCCAGGCAGAAGTGGCTTCAAATAATAACCATGCCATTTCTCGGATGAGGGGCTTGCATGAGACTTCGCTCTCTGAGTCTCCGTTTTCTGAGCTGTGACGGCTGCTGTTGTTCCTTCCCAGGCTTGCTTCGGGGCTTACATGAGCCTGTGATTATGAATTTACTTTTTTTTTTCAAATTTCATTTCTTGTTTAGGGTTTTTATGAAAGTACATCTTCGCTATATCTGGGGCCAGCAGACTGCAGGCAAATGACCGGTGCATATGGAGAGACACATATGGGTTCTTTCTTTCCTCTCACTGCACCAGAGCACAGGGGCAGCTGAAAATTCCTGGGTCTGTTCAAGAGCTGTAGACCAAGTGTTCCCAAGCCACAGCACCAGGGATGGTACTGGGCAAAATCCAGGCCCTGCAAGAACTCTACCACTGTGCACCCCTGGGCTTATGGGGTAGGTTTGGAGGAGAAGGAGGGTGGGAGACAGAACTCAAATTGTTGAACACTTGCCTTGCAAGTGTTGAGCTAAGCCACGCCCCTAGTGACTATGCTCCTGTCACTCACCTGATTGTTAAGGGTTGCTTTCTGGCGAGTTACTTCATGTACTGGGTAAACAGAGCATGCCTTGGCTTTGTACTAAGTCTACACAGTTCCTAAGACTCTGACTCACAAGGACGCTGGATGGGAACTGTCATTTGTATTGAGTCCCATGTTTTCTGATTCCCCATTCACATTCCAGACTCTAGAGATGAAAACCCGGGTGATGTTACCAGGGACTCTGCATGGCAGCTCGGCCCCTGGAGGACTTTCAGAGGTGACAAGATAAAGCACACGGTAAGGGAAAATGTGATCTACTGTGTCAAGAGTTCCAACTTTGTGTTTAAATTCACGCAGGTTTGAATTCCAGTTGTTCAGCTATCCACCAGCTTTGTGAATTTCTGGAAGGCCTCCCATCCAGAGGCCCCCACCTCAGAGACAGAGTGTTTGAGGAGTTAGGACATGCGTGTAAAGTCACAGAGCCAGCAAGCCACGAAGTTTAACTAAAACTCAGCCCAGGACTGGCTGATTCCTCCAGCGTCCACTCTGGATATTTATAGAGCAATTGTTTTTAAATGCAGGCTATTAGAGATGTTCAGAGAGGCCAACAAAGAGGAAAAGACTTCCACTCACAGTTTCCAAGAGGAGGGGCAATTCCATGCCATTTGGGGTTATAGGAAGAAGCATATACCCCCTAAACACACCATATTGATCAGAAGATGGGCAGGACAGGAGGAGAGCCTAGAAAAGGGGACAGATTGAGACTTCCTTTGGAAGAAATGGTAAGGCAGGGTAATAACCCAGGCTTAGGACAAGTTGGTTGAGTAACTACAGCAGAGGCTGTGGAGTGTGGTTTCCCTGGTTTCATGGTACATGGTCTGATGGTGACAGGGACAAGGAAAGCTAGCCTGTGATGTTCAAGCCTGCTAAGGGGGTGTTCAAATGTGGTGGGTTGGCTTGCACAGGAAAAGCTGCTGATAGGACTGAGGTTCAGGGATCCAGAGAGCTCCTGGAAACATACTTCCTGCTTGGTTAGCAAAGTCTTAAGATGTCAGAGCATCATAAAACATAAAAAACAACAAACTAAGCAACAACAACAAAGTCCCCAAATGAAATTAATACCCTCATCAGATATCCTGTACAGTTCTTATACCTGTCCAGATGAATCTGCATGACCAATGTCCTTTCTCCTGAGCTGAGATCAAACCCAGGCCTTGCTAGAGTTCTCCCACAGTGAACCCCCAGATGCACAAAGTAGTTTTGGAGGGAGTGAGCTGGAGATGGAGCAAAATGGTAGAGCATTTATCTAGCATGCAGGAAGCCTTACATTTGATCCCAGAATAAGCAGCATGGTGCTATATACCCCTAACCTCAGCACCAGGAGATAGAGAGGCATAAGGATCAGAAGTTTAAAGTCACAGCAAGCTACATAGTAAATTCAAGACCAGTCTGGACTACCAAAGATCTAGAATGGTTTTTGTTCTGTTTTATTTTGTTTCTCTGTTCTCTGTAGTGCTGGGGATCTAACTCTGGGCCTCACACATGCTAACAAATGCCGGATCACTGCCCAAACCCCATCCACAGGTTTTCTTCCAGTTTGTGATGCAACCGAATGGCTATGAAGTATAGTGACATGGCTTTGAGCTCCATCTTAGCCAAAAGGCGAGGAAGTGATGCAATGGTGTTGGCCATAGCTGCCAAATATTCTTCAAACACGATGCCAAATATATCCTAAACACATGAGACTGACAGCTTTGCTGTGGGCCAGTGGCAACCAACAACGAAGTAAAATTATAATAGAACTATGATCACACTGAAGATATAATAAGGTGAAAGACTAAAAATGTGTATATGTTATGCTGTAGCAAACTACAACTCTTTGCTGAAGAATATAAAAGATGAATAGGTGCTGGGTATCCACCAATTTATCCAGAGTTAAGTAATGTTATATAATTCTCATTAAACTATTTTTAGCTTTCTCTACTGCTTTGTGAAATACTAAATTTCATCCATAAGAATTTATATTTGAAAATAATCAAAGATTTTTCAGGAAAAGGAGATTAACAAAAACCAAAGAATAAATCTCTCTAAGGTGGTACAAAGGCTGGGTATGACTGTGCTTGGCTATATAGATGCTTACAATTCCAGCGTGTGGCAGTAGAGGCAGGAAGAGTGAAATACAAAGCCAACCTTGGCTACGGAGAGCATCTGAGCCCAAAATAGTCTATCAGAGACCCTGACTAAAAAAGCAAACAACAACAACCAAACCACCCTTGACTTTCTAAGTGTGGCATCTCAAATCAGCAAGAAAAGCAAATCATACATTTAAAACTGTTGGGTAGATAAACAAGCTTTATGTGAGAAGTCAAAGTAAAGTCTCTATCTCACGGTTTATAACAAATTTCACATTGTTTGGATATGTATACAGAAAGAAAACAAACGGAGACCTTTGTAAACTGTATACACGAAGTTTCTTTTCTCTTTGGAAATTGGAAAAGGAAGAAAGCCATCACCCCGGGAAAAACACTGATGGATGTTGTTACATAACATTTTAAATCCCCCAGCAGAAGAACACAGCATTAGCGGATGGAAGATGCAGCGCGTAGTGTTTGCTGCATCAGTTCTGTACCCTCCCTGAGCACGCCAACGGAGATGAGGGGCAAGGCATCTGAATGTGCGCACTGGCAGAACAGAAAAGGAATGTTGCGCACACATCCCAATCTAATGTTGCAGGGCTGTGTTGTTGAAATGAGACAGCAAGGTAATAGCTGCAGATTTTCTCCCTCTGCTACCTGATGGCTGGAAATGTAGAGCGCTCATGCTCAGAACTAGTAGTGTTTGACAGTGACTTTGGTGTTGCTCGTGTGAGCAGGCCGGTGCTGTCCTTCTTTTTGGTAAAATGAGTCAAAGGCTTAAAAAAGCTTCCCGTCCTTAGCTGATCTGCATCAAGAAATTTAAATGAAAGAAATTAGATGGGGGGCTTGACCCGCGCCATCTTTGTCGGTGGACACAGGTCGATGCTGTAAATTTGTTCTTAGATGCAACCCCACGTTGGCGTTTGGGTCCCAGTGCCTGAGTCAGTGCCTCCCCAGGATTGTCTCTAGCACATTAGCCAAGCTGCACCCCGTAGACCCCACACACTATGCCACCCAGCCCAGAGGGTCATCCGTTCAGGAACTAATGGCTTCAGCCGGCGGGTGGCTTAGTGGGTGAAGCTTGATGCCAAGCCTGGTGACCTGAGTAGAAGCAGAAAATTGGCTCCACGTGTGTGCCCCCACGGCACACACGCATGATAAATAAAATGCAATATTTAAAAAGATAACACTGAAGTGCCTACTGCGTCCCTTGCTTTAGCTGTTATATTCAGACAAATGACAATATAACTTGAAAATAACAATCCTCACCGAAATAAAATATAGAAATGTAAAAACAAACAAACAAAAAGAGATTAGATGGGGAGATCTGTCTGGGGAAGAAGTCCCAAGCCTTTAAGGTTTTTAAATATTTTTATTGCATCAATTATTACGGCAGGAGGGAGGCATGTGCTCAACAGTGTGCTCAACAGTGTGCCACACAGTGCGCCGACAGCCTGTAGGAGTCTTTGCGCCATGCAGGTCCTAGGAGCTGAACTCAAATCATCAGCACCAGAAACAAGCGTCTTTACCTGCTGAGCCTGAGCTCCCGAAGACAAGGAGGATTCCCGCAATTCAGTTATTGTTAGGTCGCTTGATGGCTATCAGCAGGGTTAGAGGGCACTGAAGATGGACCCTGCCCTCCTAATCAGCAACTTATAAAATGAGAGTTGGAGCAGCAGGACTGGGCAGAGGAAACAGACCTCGGTCCCGTCTCTAACCCTGGTGGGAGACTTTACATCCTGCCCTGCCCTGAAGGTCACAAGCGGACAACCCTGTAAACCTGATTCCCAGATCACAGCTCTGAGGTGACTGTACAGAAGGACTTCTGGTAAAGCCTGAGCGTGTTCCGTCACCCATGCCCGGAAGAGTTCATCCAAAGAATCTGTCAACAATCCAATGGCCCTGAGAAAGCTGTCAGTTCCAGAAACTTACCTTTCAGACGTCTATAAAACCTATCTGCATTGTTGGTAAAGGAAATGGTCTTTGTGGCCAGTGGCCACTCTCACCCCTTGAGGGTATGCCCTCGTCCCCTCTGTATTACATTGTGTCTTGTTCATAAGGACAAGGCAGTGGAGGGGAGTCCAGAGGAAGAGCCCGGTGACATTATAATTAGAAAAAGACATATGTAAAAAGGGGTATGTAAAACATAATCCTAAGGTAGCAGATGTGTTGTATATGAAATGTCTTTTTGTAAGAAAATCCTAAAAATTAGACACCAAGCACTAAACATGGTTTTCTGGATGGTGGGTGAAGTGTAAGCTTTGGTTTCTTCTGAATGCTTTTACAGCTGTATTCTGAAGTTGCTGCACACTTGTGTTTTTATATATCCATAAAAGCAATGCAACGTAACATTCCAGGTAGTATCCTCTATCAGGGAGTGGTCTCTGGTCTATTTACTCCATAAAAAGGAGTGTCTGGAAAATTGTGGGGAGGGATTCAGAGGCTGAAGCTGGGCTAAAGGATTCCAACCTCAATGCTGCCGGAAAATGAGGAGAGAAATGTCCCCGCAGAGCGTTCGCTGTTCTGACCTTCACTGTGAAATGAAATTAGAAGGCCGCTTGGAAAGAGAATGTTTTCTCTCCAAGTTTGCTATAAATATTTAAAGTGGAAAATATGGATTATGTCAAATGTGGTTGAGGAACACAGCACAGAAAGCTGGGTTTATGCTTAGACATAAGTGTGGGAAGGGAGGCAGCTGAGCAGAGAGCCGGCCAACGGAAGGCTCAGCTGACTTGGGGTGACTTGGACAGATCGATGGTGCGGATACAGTGGGAAGAATGGCAAAGGTTGCTGAACACTCCACATCTTGTTATGCTCCAAGCTCTGAGCTAATGAAGGCAGGCACGATTTATTATGTTTGAAATTCAACCAGAAGGAGCATGTTCCCACTGGCTACAATCACATTCTAAGGCCTACAGGGGGGCAGGCCCATTAATGGACATTTACTCTTCTTAATAAAACAGCCTTCATGGTCCCTTTCCTCCAGACATATCAGAATATCCATGAGGTCTCCTTCTCCTGGCCTAGATCAATATAGAGATATTCAATAGATCCCCTTCTACCCCAGTCCACCCAGGGAAGTCTGTACATTAAACACTTGCTCAAACATGCAGTCAGACGGGGTCCTAGAACTCTGGATCAGACGATTAAACTAACTTGTGTCCTTTGACCCCACCACTATGACTATGGGAAAGAGATAACAAGAGAAAACATTGGTTTGCAGAGCAAGCCTCCAGGTATTAAAACTGTGTGCTAAAATAGCAACCATGTAAAAACAGCCTAAAGGACCAGTGATAGGGATTGCTGAATTCTTGATATTTATACAGCAGAAATTTATGCAGCCATTAAAAATTATTAAATGAAATAGGTATGGCAGTTCATGCCTATAATCCCAGCACTTAGGAAGCTGAGGTTAGACTATATAAAAAGCATTAGGTCAACCTGGGCTATAAAGTATGACCATGCCTCAAAAAAAAAAAAAGTAACGACAACAAATGATGGGGTAATATAAACACATAAAACACCATAAAGTGATGTAAAATGCAGTAGTTAAAATAAGATTGCAAAGATCAAAGCTTAACATTCCTTTTTTTTTTTTTAGGAAGAAATTATGTAATCTCTTCCGAAAGAAACATCTAGGATACACATGGAATTATTTTAAATGGTTTAATGAATTTTGCAGTGCTAAGGTCCTGGGATGTTGGATGCAAAATAGGGAATAATAACAAGGTTAAACAAAATCACTCTCTCCTTAACATACATGTACTGGACACAGACTAAGTTGGGCACTTAAGCTTCCAACACACCGAGGAATGACTGAGGAATGACCTCTGCCTAGTGAAGGAGACAAATGCGTGAGCTGTAGAAATACGAGATGCTCCATAGACAAAGAAATCCAGCAGCCATAAGCCCAGAGGAAACGGGGGCTAAACGTGTTTTGGAGAAACAGCATCAGAAAGGCTTTCTGATAGAAAGGACTTGGGTTGGCTCTCATAACTTGAACGATGCCCACTGTGTTGAAAGTATAATTGAGGGCTGATGGCAATGGGAAGGGCAGGTACCAGTTTGACACTTTCGTGTCTATAGTAAGCTTTGAAGACGCCAAGAACCCAGAAGACATTTTCTGCAGGAGCGGATGAGCAAATAGAGGAGAAAGGAGATGAGTGACTTTGGCACACAGGGGAAACGTGCAGATTCCAGCCTGACAGGAAGCCTAAGGGTGTGTTTGACGTGATTCGTTGTCCTGATAAGGTAGGCTTAACCTTGTTTTATAGTATTGTTAACTCTAAACAAAGTTGTAGATGGAAAATCTGAGGTTAAAGTAGCTCCAGTTTCCCTTTCTCTCCTTGCCCCAGTCTTCCAGGTTATCTGACCAAGATCTCAAGACTTCCTTATTATCCCTAGAGGCTCTGGACTAGAGTCTGCATCTCTTAGGATGAGCTGGGCTGTTTGGTGGAAGCGAAGAGCTCAGAATCTTTTCCTACGGTGGTGGTGGGGTGGTGGTGGTGTGGTTTTGTTTCGCTCTGCTTTGTTTTATACTGGGTCTCCCTACGTCGCCTAGGCCGGCCTTGAACTTGCTATTCACCTACCTCAGCCTCACGAGTGCTGTTCGTAGAGGTGTGCACCACCAGTCTTGGCTGTCTCTGAGGCTCGGTGCCGAAAATGGTAGCTTTACTTCCCAGTCGTGTTCCATGGCCTTCTTGAGTCTGTCTTCCTTTACAGCTCCAGGTGGAGGGGTTCTCCACCCTTGGAGGGTAGAAAGAACGTAATTAATCTGTCACCCGGGAGTTCTTAAAGCCTTGCACCTGGAAATGCTGCAGTAGACTCCCACGTGGTCACAGAAAATCATGTGACTCTCTATGGAGAAGGAGAAGAGCAATTCTACTTTGTACCCAGCAGGAGAAAAAAAAATGTTGTAGTGAACACCAGTAACTGTCCCAGAGGCAGGAGACACTTACCCTCTTATTGGCTGTGTTAATTTAGGAAAACCACTAGAGCTTCCTGAGCTATTTCTTTTTTTATCTTTTTCAGTAAGACATATAGAACATAAGCAATTCTAGAATCTTCTCTGTCTCTCTCTTGTTGTCTATTTCCCCCTCCCTCATTCCTTCCCTGTATCTACCTTTGTCTCCCTCTCTAAAATACCAGGGTGGGAGAGGACGCGCCTAGGTATAAAAAGGTCACGTACTTTCTTAGAGTCCAAGCCAACATCCTGATGAATGTGGAAGTGGGGGACAAAATTTAACCTCAGAGTCCATAAAAAATTTACAGAACTGCAGAGTGCCAAGTAAAAAAAATACAAAAGAGTTCTCTGCACTACGGGAAATTATTGAAGCCATAAAGATCCCTGCTCTTGCAGATGAGGCTGTTGGGGAGCGGAGCAGAACAAATCAATAATGTCATACTCCTCGCCTGGATCAAAATGCTCAAGGAAATGGTTGCAAATAAGGGACAAGGTTCGTCTCAGTCAATCGCCGCACCAGCTGATGCCATGGGAGGGCCTAGCCTGATTGGCTGGCCCGGAATGTTAAAAGCCAGGAAAGCATTTAATCAAAACTCGGAGCCATTGTAGATTCGGGAAGATAATCACTCAACCCTGTGGTAGAAGAGCGGCCTGAAGGAAGGGTCTGGCGTATTGAAATGAATACTAGTTTCATAACTCTAGAGAATTCTCAGGTGAGACTGGGCCCAGGAGAACTCTTCTGTGGGGGGAATGGGAAGAAAGGTACCACAAAGCAATGATACAAAAAAAAAAAAAATGTGTGTCTCCATGCATCATCCTCTGTGGTGGGCAGCATGAGGCAGGGCATATCTGCCCACCTCTTCATTCACATACCTATTTATTCCTTTATTTTTATCTCAGTGCTGGGGTGGTCCCGAGACTTGCTTATGCTAGGCAAGAGTTCTATTACTGAGCTACACTCCCAGTTCCTAAGATTTTGATTCGGGGGGGGGGGGTCTCAACTGTGTAGTCCAGGTCAGCCTTAGACTTGTGGTCCTCCTGCCTCAGTCTCCAGAGTGCTGGGATTATAAGCCTGCACCGCATCGCCTGGCTCTGACAGTAGTTTATTAAATGTCGGCTCTGTGAGGGGCATAGTTTTAAACGGTGAAGCTCTGCCAGGGGCTAGAAAAACTGGATCTCTGTTCTTGTAGAGCTGACGCTGATCAAGGAAGACAACGGCAAATAAGAAGAGGAATGTAATCACGTCAGAGAGTAGTCATGAATAAGTCGGTGGAGAGGTGTCCAGAAGGTTCAGGAAGTCTTAGGCTGCTCAGACTCTTCTGAGGGGAGATATTGGAAAGAAAACTGGACAAACAGGAGGACTGCTTTTGGGAAGTACCAAGGCCAGACAGGAGCACACCTGGAATACTAGGGACATCCAGAAGGCTGGTGTCAGGGTAGGAGAGGAGCAGAGGTGGGAAGTGGATGTAGTAGAGCTTTCCAAGTCACAGAGAGAACATACTTGAAGTGTTCTGCATGTCTAGCAATTTTCAAGAATAAATACATTGTTAATAGCTGAAGTCACTTTTAGTAAAATAAACTGAGGCTTGGGTGTTTGAACCATTGGCTCCAGGAACCTTCAACTGCTATGGTTTTAAAAGTCTCCAAAGTCACATGGGCTAATGGCTGGGTCCTCAGGCTGGTCTTCTTGGGGTGGGGTGGTACATCCCATAGGAGGTGGGGCTTAGTGGTATGCCTGAAGGTCATTGGGGTCAAGTCCCTAAAGAGGATCGCAGATCCCTGCCTCTCCTTTCTCTTCTCTTTCTTGACTTTCAGGGGAGCAGCTGTTGCCATCAACAGTGCCCCCAAGAGGCTCAGAGCAATGGTCTGCCCAATGCCAGTCTGAAAGCTACGGAAACAATGGATCCAAGTAAACCTTCCCTCCTTATAATGTGGTTATCTCGGGCATTTCATTAGAGAGACAGAAAGCTAGCAATTATTCCAAGAGAGTGGGGTCCAGGGGCTGGTGGCGATAACCTAATAAACTGTGTTTGTTTTGTCCATTATTTGATCCTCAGCTTTTAGCGTGACACTTGAAAAATAGCAGCCACTCAGTAAATTCCAGCCACCATTGAAAACTAACAACAATGCATGTTGTCAACAGAATAAATGAATCTTTATTTAAACAGAAGTAAAATTGCGTTACACAATTTGCTCCTGAATTCAGTTTTTCTCACCGTGGACATTTTTCATCGTCAGGGAAAGTCAAACATTGTCCGATCTTTATGTGCGCATGTGGGTGTGTATGTGCGTGTGTGACTGCATACTAAGGCCAGGACCACCTCAGGTGTCATTCCTCCAGAACTGTCCATCTTAGGTGCTTTTGTTTGGTTTTGAGGCAGGGCCTCTCACTTGGCCTGGAACCCACCTGTTAGATGAGGCTGACTGGCCTGGAAACTTGAGAAATCTGCCCCTCTCCACCTTCTCAGTGCTGAGGTCACAAGATCACTCAGCTGTGAGAGAAGCTGGTTTTCTATTTTTTTCAACTACATTGTTTCTGTCCTTGTGGTGCTCACAGGCACCGATCGAACACTAAAATAGAGTGTGTAATCACAAAGCCTTAGTGCACTGAGCAGGGAGTTCCTCTGTTGGATGCAGATCGCCCCCAAAGCATCATGTTTGAAAAACTTGAGCTTCTTCAGAGGTGGAGCCTGGTGGGAGAACCATATCTTTGGACATATGCCATCCAAAGAGACCACAGGATCCTAGAGTCTTTGTCTCCTTACTTTCTAATGTCATCTTTCTTCCCGGATGTGTCCCCACTGTGACGTGATAAACATAAGGCCAGTTCATTTCAGAGCCTGTACCATCTGTACTCTTTGGGCTTTCAGCATCCAAAACAGCAAGCGAAATAAACTTCTGTTCTTTATAATATCACCTGGCCTGGAGGACTTTGTTACAGCAGCGTAAAGGGCTAATAGAGGAGCCTGAGAAGTTCGTTGGGAGTAACTTACTAGAGCGAGCATTAGGGAGACTTGCAGAGCTACTGTAGATCTAGAAGATAGCTCAAGATGAGCTGAAGAGCGCAGAGGTGCTACAGGAAAAGAGCAGGTGTGAGCAGAGGCCCTGGGATAGCAGAGGACGTAACCTATGTAAGGTCTGGAGGAAGTCCTGAGCAGCGTGTGCACCGCACTGTGTCCTAAGAATGGCGTACAAACTCTGTCTTAATCCCACATGAGGAGAGCAGCTAGAATTTAGGCTTTGAATTCTTGGGCTGCAGAGATGACTCAACCATTAAAGTCTAAGCTCACAACCAAGAATATAAGAGTTCAGTTCCTAAATTCTTTCTAGTGACTGGAGGCTGGTTTAAAAAGACACAAAGCAGAATCCTTCACCGTGACTGGACAGGACCAGCGCATCCTCTGCTTGCCTGATGACTGAGCTACAGACCTTTCTCAGCCTGCTTCTCCATTCCAGGCCTGAGGCCCAGCCTTCCCTCCCAAAAGGAGTTCTGGCATTGCTGTACTGTGCAGTCCAGGCCAAACCACTTCCTAACAGCTTCCCAGCATCTCATTTAAGGGTGGTTTTTATAATCGTCATCCAGGACTGACCACCCTTCAGGAGGTTCTGCTATGAGAATCTCCCTTTACTTCATAGAAGTCACATATGTACCCATGGGCACTGTCTTCCCTGCCACACTACAGGAAAATACAAGTATTAAAGGCTGTTCCATTATAACTGAGGCATGGATCCCTGGTTTAGATGACGCTCTCTCATTCTGACAACTTGATTTTCAACTTTTTCTTGTTTTTATCATAGGTTCCAAAGCCTTGGAATCTGGTGGTCTTGTTTAGGACCACCTTGTATTGCAGTGGCAAGTGTTTCTGGTAGTGTCCAAATACTCCCTTTCCTCTCCTTATAGTGATAAAATGTCTGATTTCTGAGACCATGCCTCTTGGACTAAAGACTACATTTCCCAACTTCCCTTGCAGATGGGCACAGTCCTATGGGTAAGTTTTGACTCTTGGGGAGAGGACATGTGTATAGCTGCACTGCCATCTATAAGGCCCTTAAAGGACAGTAGCATTCCTTATCTTCGTTCCTTTCTCAGCCGGCTGCAATGCCCTGATGCAGCATTTTGCATGGGAGTGAAGACTCAAGATGGCAGAGCAAGGAGGAGGAACCTTGGATTAATAACACCGTGAGTCTCGTGTCACCTCTGTTACTGCCTCACTGTTAAATCAGCGAGATTAAAATTCATTTAGCCACTCTTAAATATTTTAGCAACCAACTGGTGTTCCACATCACATAATTTGCCACCATGTAAGTTACAGTGCACATAGTAGGTCCTCATGAAGCTGCCACTACTCTAGACAGTGGGGGTGAAATTGAAGACACTTAAGGAGAGTTCCACAGAGACAATCTCTAAAGGAGGGGCCTTAATGGAGATGGGGCAATATTGGATTAAGATAGATCTTTACAGAAAAGATACACACAAAATCCAGTAATACATTTGGTAAATCGGTATGGATGCAAGAGACATTTTTAATGCTACAATGGGGATTTAAATGCAATGTTCGGTTCCAGCAAGAAAGAAACCATTGATTCTCTTGAAGGGCAATGGGACTGGGAGATGGGAAGGAGACTTTCTGGAACTTTTACACTTGAAAGCCAGCCTTCTTGGTGCTGATGTCACAACCCACCATTCTGTTTGCTGCAGATGACTGCAGCTGAGAAGGACTGGCTCGTTGGGTCCAGCCTCTGCTTCTCACTGTAGGTGGAGAATATGGTGAGACCTTGGTTTTCCTTACATACCATCGCCTCCAAGAGAAGGAAAGAGGAGGGCAGGTAGGGAAGGGATTGAGGTTCTTACACTTGTCTAAGCAGCCAGTCACACCAAAGCATTCTGGGTAAAGAGAAGGCAAGGTGCAGAGGCCCTGTGGTATCGGGAACTTAAGGTATCTGAAGAAGTGAAAGGAAGCTAGGCGGCATGCCTACCTTGACCCAAGATGAGGTAGGTATTGTTCCTCAATCCCAGATAAGGTTTCTTCTGAAGCAGGGGAGTAGTCTCATCCCAGAACCTCCTGGATGGTCGTCAGTCCTGGGCAGGATGTGAAGATTCTGAAACTAAACCTTAAACATGACCATGGAATGTTGTCTCCACTGTCCCCATGGGTCACTGGCCAGGAATCCACAGCGCGGCAGTGCCAGTACAACTCCTGGTGAGGAAAGGGTGGTCTCAGGCCTGGCCATGGAGAAGCAGGCTGAGAGAGACCTGAAGCTAAGCAGTTAGGCAAAGCAGAGGACGCATGAGCCTGCCCAGTCATCTTAAACCAGCCCAAGTCACCAGTAAAAATGTGAAAGTTATATTCTAGTTTCTGTTCTCACAGCTACTCAGTGGAGAGCCTTGAAAACTGCTGGGCTGTTGCTCACCCCAAACTAAAGCCTTCAGTCTAAGAGGTCATTGCATGAGGCAGAACACAAGACCTCTCCAATCAGCTACTTCCCTCTAAGCAAGGCCTTATTCACATCCAAAACCCTTTTTGGTGGGTAAGCGCATGGGTTTGGGATTCAGAAAAACTTGTGTTTCCGTGTATAACTCTATGCTGTACTTTTCTTGCCAGGTCTGTGAACACAAGTAAGTTTAGCTGTTGAAGGGTCAGTCCCCTCACTTTATATGTAGGATTTTCCTCATTTGTATGTAGGGTTCATATCATCTCTAAGCCACCACTGGAGTGTTGTTTATGAGCCCTTGCTTAGTCTTGGAAGAATGATGTCTTGAAATGAATTGATCAGCTCCTTAAAGATGAATGTGCACGCTTGATGGAGGATATGCAGTCAGCCACACAGCAAAATTCTTCATTGATCTGCCCTCTGAGAACCCTAGTGGAAGAGGGCTACTGGATTTAGCAGAGAAGATGGTTTCCAGCCTGATTCTATTGCTAACTTAATATTTGATGTTGACAGTGTCTTTTCTCTTCTTCTGCTGGCCCAGTGGATGCTGGGCATTGATGGCACAACCTAGCCAAGGTCCTGGAGCAGATCAGCAGAAGCCCAGGAGGACCAGAATCTTTATCCGGAAGAGTTTCAGCACTGCCCAACATTCTATAAACACCAGCTGAGTGCTCTCCCGTGTGGGGCATAGCAGAATGTGCTGTGGGTACAGAGATGAACAAACTAGGTCCCCGCTCTCAGAGTGTACAAATGACTCCATGAGACGACACAAACAAGGTCACTTACAGATGCTCCACATGATCCGCTTGCTCATCATTATCCCCTCTGGGAAGGGACCCTCTAGTCGCCCAGAAGCTCTGTGGTCCCCAGTACTCCAGCCTGACACCATGTCTCCTTGCTGGTTCCTGGGGCTCTGCTCTCTACCCCCACCTCCACCCCAGCCTCTGCCCATGCCGCTTCTTCATGCAGGACCCTCTGCCTCCTAATCTGACATATCAGTTCATCCCTGGTCTATTTAGGTACTTAGTCCTGATATCTCTATCACCATAGAGCCTTCTTTGATGCCCCAGAGCCAGGTTAGGGTCAGTTTGGTTGCTCCCAAACCCCAGCATATGCTTAGTTCACCTCTTACTGCAGGAATGGCAGCTGCCCGACTCCTGTCTTTGACTCCGTCCTGAAGAAATGTGAAAGTTGTGCTTGCTCACTGCATAAGGAGTTGGACTTTGAAGAATGTGTAGGAATAGAAGAGAAGACAAGTAATAAATAGTGAAGGCCCTCTGTCTGAGAGTGTGCACATGTGGTTATATGTGTGTTTAGGTGTGTTGTAGCAAATAAAAGATAATTGCAGGGGCACTTGGCAGGGAATGAGCAAGACACAAGATGAAGCTGTCATTTCCTGCACAGACCTTCCAAGCCAATCTCAATTTGATCATAGTAATTAAGAGGTTCAGATTCCCCACAAGAAGCCCGAGTCACAGTATTTAGAAGCCCCACACCAACAAGCCCCTACACTCATTTCCCAAGACCTCTCCTGTGTATCCACATTCCAAAAGCTGTGTGTTCAAACTTCCTTGGGGCTTCGTCTTTTAGAAGAGAAATAGGCAAACTCCTCTGCAAAGGGCCAGATGGCTTTCCTCCAATTCTCGGAGCCATTACATTTTGATAGTGACTACGTAATTCTGTCATTGTAACGGGAATGCTGCCAGAGATGAGGTATAGACAAATGGGTGTGATTGTGTTCCAATAATGCTTTATTGACAGCACAAACATCAAATCCTTTTCCATTATGCCCAATTTTATAGTAATGAGCTCATTCAGATGGGAGACTCTCAACAGCTGCAGGATTGAATTAGGTACCAGAGCACCCAATATGAGTGTGGTAGAGGATTCCCTTGCTCCTAGCCCACTTCTCCTTTTTATTCATCTTGGGCCCTTAGCCCATAGGATAGCTCTGCCTGCATCCAGGTTGGGAATTTTCTGATTGGTTAAACCTTTCAGGTGACAGCCTCACAGTCACAACTACAGAAGTGTGTCCAGGTGACCATAACTCTCACCAAGTTGACAATCAACACAGCTTATCATTGAGGCGTTCTGATCAAGGGCTTTCAGCCTCTGAAACTGAGCTAGTCTGAGCAAGGCAGCCTAGATATAGTAGGGAGGACCTTGGTCCTTCTCCAAAGCAATGTGCCTTACCCTCTCTGAGGAGTGGATGAGGTGGGGTGGGGGAGCAGTTGGAGGAAATGGGAGGAGGGGAGGGAGTAGGAACTGGGATTGTTATGTAAAATGAAAAAAGATAGTTTTTTTGTATTTCTAATAAAATAAAAATAGAAACAAACAAACAAAAAAACTGAGCTGGTAGAATCTCTTTCCCTTCCGCACTAGCCAGCATCAGGAATTCTGTCAGTGAAGCACACAGGATGGAGGCGGTCCTAGAAGTCTCAGCAGTATTGCCAGGACCCCTTCCCCTTGGCAGCCCCTTCCTCAAGGCTCAGCCCCTGGCCACACGGCCCCTTCTCTGCCCTCTGCTCCCAACTCCCATCAATCAATTCCCACAATGGGTCATCAAGCAGTCACAAGCCTCCCAACCCGTCACTCCTGCAAGGCAGTCTCAGTACCATTTTCTCAGCTAGACCCTATTGCACCATGCGCATTCTAAGCCATCTGTCCACCTGGCCGATCATTTTCTCACTGTCCTTTTTCTCTGTAGAGAGGCGGGCGCCCCCACAAGGACACTTTATTTTACTCTAGTAGCTGAGAAATTCTGCATGCAGTCTGAGATTTTCATTTTTTTTATTTTGTATTGTTTTGTTTGTTTGTTTTCTTGAAATTGGACATTGGTAAGTGAGGAATATCGGGCACTGACTGTTGAAGCCAAAATTATAGCCTGGGGCCGATACTGATTTCATGCTGTATTTCGAAGGACAGGGCCGCAGTACGCCCACACCTTATTTTCTCACGTAGATGAGGAAGCGTGGCTGAGAGAGTCCACTCCCAGAGGTCAGCCTTCAATAAGTGAAGGTGTTCACAATCAGAGCAAAGTGGAGTACCAGGAGCCCACAGGATCCTTGAATGATGCTCAAGGCCATGCAGGAGCTGAGCTTCAAATCCAAGTCAGGATTTCTCAGGATGAGCGATCTGAATTGTTAGAGGCAGGGGTCCAGGTTTCAGGATCTCTGCTATTGGAGATGGTGACAGAAAGAGGACCCTTGACCGGGACCAGGAAGCCCTTTGCTACCCTGCGAATGAGTTCTCTGGCTATCAGTCCCTCATGTTTGGTCAGCGCCATCTATCAGTAAAGAACACATCCCTCCCTCTCACATCAATTTGCCGCAATCGATTTCATCAAGCGTTCCTCACTCAAGCCATTGTTCAAGGAGAAACTTCCTCAGAGTCACTGGGCGAAAAGTCCAGAGTCACTGGGTAGTTTGAAGGTTGGAGGATTTCACTGTCTCCCCATACGCAGCCACAGATGAATTTCAAGCACAGCCATAGTGAATTGGCCATGCACTTGGACTTGGAGACAAGCTTGCTGCTCAGGGATTTATCCACATTTTCCCATTCCAGTCTGGAGCACTTCCTTACCTCATTTGGGAAACTCCAGATATATTCTAAGGATGTAAAATCTCTCATACACTAGTCATGTGACTTAGCAATTTCACTTTTAGATATCTGCTCCACAGATCTGAGATCCTATGCTCTCCCCAAACCACATACATGGAAACATGCTTAAGAGCCCCAACTAGAGACAATAAAAATACCCATTGACTTGTGAATGGACAGACGAGATGTGGTTTACCCATATCATGAAATACCATCCAACAAGGATAATAACAATGGCTGCTAAGGCACGTGGTAACATGGTACCTTCAGAGAGCAAGGCAGACACTGTCGTGGTGAGAGGTCAGTGACAAGGCTGATGGAATGTATGATCACATTTACATTAAAATCCTAAAATGTGAAGTTATGGTCATGAAGCTTGATCAGAGGTCGTTGGAGACTGGAGCTTTGAGCAGGGATGCGCACCAGCTTGGAGAGAATGTTAGCATGGAGACACACTGGGTAGAATTTTTAAACTGGATCATGGCAATGGTTGTACAGCTATAAAATTTTGCTAAAATTTACAGATGGGTATGCTTATATCTATGTATGCCATCTATGGCCTGTCCATTATACTTCAGCAAGGAAACACGAAACTTAAACTGATCCTATTGGCTTTCTTTTTCCTCCTTTCCTTCCCCTCCTCTCTCCTTCTTTCCCCTCCCCTCCCCTTTCCTCCCCTTCTGTCCTCTTGCCTCCCTCTTTCAAATGCTCTCCAAATGTTGTTGAACCATCTAGCTATTCCTAACCCTACAATGAGTTTCTAACTCTTCATTTATCACCCAGGAAATGTTCCTGTTTGTGGGTTTATGTTTATTTGTTTATCCTGGGCGAGGCATGCATCCCAGAGCATGCCTTGTGGAGGAGAGAGGAAACTTTGCAGGAGTGAGATCTCCCTTCCCACCAAGCGGGTCCCAGGAGTCAACTGGAGTCAGCAGGCTTGGCAGCAAGTGTTCCTCCCTGCCAAGTGGCCTTGCTGGCCTCTCGCCCAGAAAAGAGGTTTTGAGTACCTATTGTATTCCAGACCCAGTTTTGGGACTGGGGGTACACTGTAAATAACGTCTCTGTCCTTATGGGACTCACAGTTCGGCAGAGGGGAAGAACAAAAATCGACATTGAATTTGAATGGCACATGTTCTTTGAATAGAGGGGTAGGAAAGCAATGGTCATATAGGATGGAGTCAGAGAAAGTCAGAAGACATGGCAGCTGAGCAGTACTTACGTGGGGAACCACTGACGACATGGTAGAAGAGGAGACAGAGGTCTGGTTGGTGCAGAGCTCTGTGATGAAGCCATGTTTTATGTTCCTGAGGAGTGGCCAAAAATGGTTGTGTTGCTGGAGAAGCAGTAACAAGAGGAAAGCCAGAGGCAGGGGCATGTCTCTTAGACCTCCTTCACCAAGCAGGGATTTGGGGTTCTAGTTCAGAATGGAGAGAAAGCTGGAAAGATTGCTGAGGATGCGGGTGCTTGCTGTGCAAGCATGTAGACTTGAGTTCAAATCCCCACACCCATGTTAAAAGCTGGGCATGGTCACACATACAACCATGACTCCAGTGCTGTGAGGCAGCAGGATTGGAGACAGGAGAGTTGGAGGATTTCTGGGCCTTTCTGGCTGCTAGCTTAGCTCTTAGTTCAGCGAGAGAGCCCGTCTCAAGGGAACAGAGTGGAGAGTGACTGCAGAACCTGACATCCTCCTCTGGTTTCCATGTACACACATGGGCACATATAGAGGAGATTTTGTCGGAACTACCTGCTCCCCAATAAATGCACAGAGACTTAATATTAATTATAAATGCTTGACCAATAGCTCAGGCTTGTTACTAGCTAACTCTTATACTTTAAATTAACCCTTATTCCTTATCTACTCTCTGACATGTAGTGGTACTTCCTTTCAGCACAGACATTCATCTTGCTTCTCTCTGCATCTGCTCCTGACTCCCAAGACTTTGCCCTTCTCCTTTCCAGCATCCTTTGTGTCTGCCTGTTCCGCCTATACCTCCTATAGCTACCAGTCAGTCAGCCCTTTTATTAAACCAATCAGAAGGCACCTTGGCAAAGACACAGCTTCACAGGGTATAAAAAGATTATTTCACAACAGGCACACACCATATTCATATACATACACATAAAATTTTGTTAGTTGATCTTTTTAATTGAAAAAATGAGGGGATGATTCTTGGTAGACTAGCGGATAGAGGGGTATGGAGACATTGGCTCAATGATAGGCAATTATAGTTGGATAGGTGAGAATAAGACCTATATGTAGGCCAGCATAGAAGCAGGGTGCAAACAAGTGATTACTTTGGGCCTATGGGTGGAGAGCACAAATAGGTCAGAATGTGGGACTGGAGTTTCCACCCTGGGTGGTGCATGTGCGTGTGTAAGTTTGGTTGTTCATGTGAACTGTGTGGAAAGACAGTCAGTTCACTGACAACGGTGGTTCTTCACAGGAGTGAGACCTGATTAACAGGGTAGGTGGGAGAGATTTGGCTCTCCAGATGTTTCTCTAAATCTATTATGAGTTGAAAATGTTAAGATAAAATATATTTAACATACCTAACCTATGGAGCGCTGTAGCATAGCAACGTAGCACACAGTAGAGCATTGGGGATCAGGATTCCCTGGGTGCTACAGCTGGGACCACTGCCCAGTATCTCTGGAGAGTGCTGGGCTACAGAACACCAGCCTGGGAAAGGATGGAATATTTGAAGCAAAGGGGCCAGCAAAATGTGTCAGTGAGTAAAGACACTTTCTGCCATGCTTGATGACCTGAATTTGATTCCCAGAACCCACACAGTGAAAGGAAAGAACTGACTTCTTCAAGTTGTCCTCCAGTCTATACAAGCACACTGTGGCACATTCAGACACACACACAAGGACGTGTGCCCACACATAGAGACCCAGGAAAGAAAGAAAGAGAAAGAGAGAGAGATACATGAAGAGAGAGAAAGAAGGGAGGGAGGGAGGGAGGAAGGAATAAAGGAAAGAGAAGTAGTTTTTAAAGAAGCCTGCTTTCTGCCAAAGGCAAACTATTTTGACACCATTACAAGAACTTATGAGTTGAACTGTCCTGTATCACCTTCCTCATTCATAGTTCTTGCATTTTCTTATGTTTACATAAATTCAAAATAAAGTCTAATTCTTTAATATCAATCACCATATAAGAAATATACAGCAAAGCTTATCATGGCAACACGTGGAAAGTGAGTGTTTGGTCCCACACCATGGGCAATGGTTGTCACCGAAGGGCTGGAAGAGAGAAGAATCATGTGATAAACTCCACTCAGCTAACTGGCAGTCCGTGGTACTTGCCATCATCTCTTTCTCCTGTCGTTTTCTACTTCTGTGTCCTTATTTTCTTTTCTTCATAAAAGTCCTTTGGCTTGGGTTCCCTCTCAGGAAGTGAGCACTGTTCTTCAGAAGAGATGTCTGTGGCTCAGGCCTAAACAAGCAGTGTCTGGATGCTGAGTTGTTTGTAGCGACCATAAGCATTTGGGCACGGACTAAGACCACAGTGAGGAACAGCAGTGCCTAGACGTGAGTTCAAGACTCAGTCCTATCTTTTCCTTTCTGTACAAACGTCTTCAAGTTTTTTTTTCTTCCTTGCCTCGACCCTCAGTTTCTTCTGTAGAACTGAAAGGATAAGACCACCTCTGTCCCCAGAGGTGTCACAGTGAGAATTCAAAGAAGAAACACACGTACAGCATTTAGCAGAGAGCAAGGAAGAGATTAAGGACTCAACAGGTCCCAGCACTCATGAGACACGGGCATGGTGAGTTAATGACCTTTCCTTTTAAGAGCCATGTGAACAGCTGCCGTGAGTGCCACAGGGATGGCAGAGAGCTCTGTCCCAAGAGACTCAGCAGTTTTGTTAGCCCTAGCATCCTCCCCAAAGCAACACCAACAACAAAATGTAACCTTCACAAGCTGCAGCCATACAGCTAACCAGCACTAGCACCCTGGGGGCTCGTGATGCTGTTTATGATGCCACACAGACAGCAAGAGAAGTCATGAGACAAAGTATTCCATATTCCCTGTTGTATGTGTCTTAGAGGACATATCAGTTCTGACATCCTTCTCTGTCACTCACTTGTCTCCTTTTACCATGAAGGGAGAAATCTCCTTTTATTGAGACAGACTCACCACGTAGCCATGGCTGACCTTGACCTCACAGAGATCCCCCAAGTGCTGATGGGATCAAAGGCATGCACCACCATGTCTGGTAGAAGCACTTGCTTCACCACATAGCTACCTTTTACATAGGCATACTTATGGTATTGTTTGCATATGGCTTTCCTATAACAAGTTGAATAAAGATTCTCTTTAAAATACAGTTCTTGGCAAATGTGGGGTCTCACCCCTGCAATCTCAATACTCAAGAGGCAGAGGCAGGATAGATGAGAAATACAAGGCCACACTCAGCTAAATAGTAAGTTGGAGGCCAGTCTGGACCACATGAGGTGGTCTCAAGATAAAAATAAATATCTATAAATACAATTAGAAGACTATGATCAAGTCATTTCTACTGTTGCCATTCCCTGGGTATAGAAGGCTCGTAGATGGGACCCAAATGACAGAAATCAGGAGTTGGTGATTACAACAGGTGCTGAAAGAGTACACCATGGAATTTCAGAGGGTGAAGAGGTCAAAGGGGTCAGGCTGGGCCTGGTATGCACCCCTAACAAGGGTCGGTGTTAACAGGTTAAGTAGAAAGGGACTTCAGGGCCGAGAAACCAAAGTGGGCAAAATCAGACCAACCTCCTGACACTCTGGGCACAAAGCTTCTCATGTGTCTCCAGTCAGAGCTCAAATGGCATTTCCCCCAAAAGCCCTTTCTAACCCGATTGTAGGCTTCGTCTTTCCACCTGTTCTTAGACGTCCTTGCTATTTAGGACACTTGTTAGAAAACTTCAGCTTGCTGCTACAAATCTATCTGTGCGGTAGTTGGGTTAATACCCCACTCTGTCCATAACACCCCTACACACACACACACACACACACACACACACACACACACACACACACACTAAGCTGTAAGCTTTGAAATGGAAGAAATATCTGTATATTTTTGTTTCAGGAATTTCTTGGGACTCAATAATAGGTTTGGCATAAGGTATGAGCTCAGCCATTTGTCTGATCCGTCAAACAACTGATAAATTAGTCCATTAACTCAGTCATTAAAGGCCATGTTTTCCACTGAGGAGTCCCCGGGGTGAAGAGAGGGACTTGGGACCAAGACTGCAATCCAGAACTCCCACATCTAAGCAGAAAGGGTTCCTGCAGCCTTTCTTCCGCCTCAGCAGTGAATAAGCAGGTGGCGTTCTGTGTCCTAATACATCTGTTGGCTTTAATCTAACTGTCTTGCTTCCTTTCGCTCATTGGCACAGCCATTTAACTTTTTCCTCCTAAAACATCTTCGGGTAAATTGACTTTCCAGGAAGACAGACCATTCTTGTTCTGTGCCATCGCCCCTTTCCGCTGCACACCCTGATCTGATCCTCGGAAGACTTTAAAGGGTTTGTGTGTGGTGAGGGGGGTGCACATGTACCTACATCAGCAGCCAGTCTCTGATGCTCCTCCTCACTGGCCTGGACTTTTCTCAGTGGGCTCAGGTAGCTGGCCAGGAAGCTCCAGGTCCTGCCTGTGTCCACCTCCCTGTGCAGAGATTGCAGGTGTGTACCCTGTATCACACCTGGATTTTTCATGTGGGCTTTGGGGATCAAGCTGAGCTCCTTGTGCTCATGTTGGAAGCAGTTTGCAGACTGGGTTTTCTTCGCAGCCCCAAGCCTTTAATTTTTTAAAGCAGGATTCGTAGTGTGCCAAGCGTACACACTTGGAAGGACCCTGGTCTTGGCTGATTCTCTGGCTCTTCTCCACCTCGCTTGTTTTTCTGTTCCGTGCACTCCTTCTCCTGTTCCTGTACAGTTCCTTCATCTTGTTTCTCCAATGCCTATGACCCAAAGCACAATTGAACTTAGGGTTGAATTCTTTGCTTCAAGATTTCCAAAATTTGAATAGACACTCTATACACAGGGTTTGTGGAAAAAAGATTGCTTTTTTTCATTCTGATTTTTTTAATTGCTGATTGCGCCAAATGTGTTATTTCTAGAAAATTTCCAGGTGATGCTAATACTGCCAGTTCAGGGAACCTTCTCCGAGGACCACACGTAGCATTTTGACTCTGAAAGTATATCTAGTGTATCTAATGAGCTGAAAAGAAAACAGATGTGCAGGCCTTCTCCCAACCATCCAAATGGAAATCTCCAGATGGGAGGCTCATGTGTTTCCCTAGCAAGTCTGATGCTCTAAAGCCCAGAGAGGCTGTGGTTTATCCAGGGTTAATGTCTTAGTGTGGTGTCCTGTTACTATGACAGAGTATTCTGACAGAAGTGACTTTAGTGGGCAGGGGGTTTATTTTGGCTCCAGATTGCAGTCCATCATAGCAAGAAAGTCAAGAGCAGTAACTTGAAGCAACTGGTTACCTGTCTGTCCAGAAGAAGGGGCCGGTAAACTCATGCCTTCTGCTCCTCAGCTCCCACTCCCATTCTTACACAATTCAGCATAGCCCATGCCTAGGGAATGACGCCACCCACAGTGGACAGATCTTCTTGTATCCATTAGCATAATTAAGACAACCCCTCACAGATTTTCTCAGAACCCCATCTCCCAGGTGGTTCTAGAGTGTGTCGAGTTAACAACGAGACTAATCACAACAGCCACACAGTAAGCCTAGTCAGAGACAAGACTGGAACTCAAGCTCTCTAAAATGTGTGTTTCCAATACCTGACAGTGGGAGGAGGAAGGGGGTCTCTTCTCTACTTTATCACGTCTAGTCCTCAGTTTACAGGCGAAGAACCAGACACAGGGAGGAAAAGTCTCTCACCTGAGGATGCAAAGGTAGATCCTGTCTCTAGGAATGCTTGTTCTCAGATGCGGCCCTCCCTGGGGACAGAATCCATCCCACGACCCTCCTCTCAAGACTCTGAGGTCATTGCAGAAGAGGAGGGCGGAGAGACTGTGAGAGCGGAAGACAGTGGATCACTGCAAGGACTCGGTGTTTTCCAGGCACCATAGGGGGGCTGCACATAGGAACTCACAGTGCTTGTGATGGCATGTGCAAGGGCTGAGGAAGTTCAAGCCAGGGAAAATCTCAGTGTGGAGCGCGGCAGGGGTGGAGGTCAACATGAGGCCCCACTCCTAGCTGAAGATCCATGGCGATCTATAGTCTCAGGAAGAGGGTGAGATAGTTTTCTTGAAGAGTACAGCTCTCAGTGGGGCTAGCATGCCCCAGTAGACGGTTATAAACCTAAGAATATATCAGGCAGCACTAATGACTTTATGGATTAAACAATGACACAAAGTTGGGTGAGTATAGATTGAGGTGGATCTGGTAGAGGATGGGGGAGAAGAATGAAAATGTTCAAAATTCAATGTGTAAAATTCTCAAAAAAAAAAAAAAACTAATAGAAACATTTAAGGAAAAATCCATCAGACTAGAAAGTGAAATACCCACATTGCTTTCTAGGTTCCTTACTTGCTGCAACTTAAGGAGCAAATGAACTTGGATAGCTTAGGCAGTTTTCTACCCTAGTGTCCCTCATCTGTAAAATAGGGCTAATTCCATCTTACCCACAGAAAGAGAATACTCTGGTCTTGCAGGATGCTGTGACTACCACCATCTCCTTGCAGTCTTCCCTTCCCAGCCTTGGTGGTGTGACTTCAAATGCCTTGGAGCCTACTCCCCATCTCCTTTGGCTTCGAATGCCTTGGAGCCTATTCCCCACAGGATCCTCATAGAAACCTCAGGAAGCCTTTCAAACGCCGGAGTTGTCATCGGTTGTTTCCTGATACATTGTGTCATTTTCCCTATCTCCACCCAAGGAGGAGGTCTCAGGTGCACACGTTTTGTTTTTATTTTTTGAGGGTGATGCCAATACCTGGGGTTTAAACAGCTAACAACAGACTGGATCTGGAACCAATCTCAGGATTGCTTCAAATTCAGTTTTAAAAGCTCCATTCAGGGCCAAGGAGATGCCTCAGTGGGTAAGACCACTTTCTGTCCAAGCATGAGGACACAAGTTCAAATCTCCAGCACCCATGTGAAGAGCTGGCATGGTTGTGTGTGCACTGAGGAGAAATGAGAGACGTGAAGCTCACTGACCAGCCAGCCCAGCCAAATGACAAGCTTTCTTCTGGCTTAGTGAGAATTCCTGTCCTGAGAAAATATGGTAGAGTGAGTGACAGAGGAAGAAACCAGACATTTCCCCAGGGCTCCATACCATATGATCACATACCTGCACAGTCACAAACATGCACAACACACACACACACATACACACACACATCACATGAACACATGCAACACACAAGCTAAATTAATTAACTAATTAAAGCTTTATTCATTTTCAAGCCAAAGCAGACCACAGAGGGCTGGATTTCCGGTGCTGTTAGCAGAACTCACTGTCTTCTTGGTAGCAGCCCTATCCCCCAATTTCCCTTTTCCTTCCCCTCAGGGTCAGTGCCTGCCCACAGCTTCCTGCACATTGCTCCAGGCTGGCAGCTGGAGACTCTGTTTGGCAGTTTTACCCTTTCTGGAATTTCCTAGGTCCTCTGACACGTGTGTGTTCATTCTGGCCAAACGTCATTCCCTCTGCCCACCCAGAGAAGCCCCAGTCTCGGTCAGCTTCCCTCCTTGCTGGGAACAGCTCTCCTTACCTCACAGTCTATGAAGACAGACTCGGTGGGAAATCAGAAGTGACTGCTGGGAAGTGATTTGTCCCACAGGACGTAGGATTGCTCACATAGGACTTTTGGAGGAAGTCTGTTGGCCTTGGAGAAGAGAGGGTGGAGAGGCTTGTTGCTCGGGAGCAGGCTGTCTTTCTCATCCATCTTCCTCTTCCTTCTTCAGCTGAAGCCAGTAGCAAACTGCTCACAGGTGTTTATCCAGAGTGCCTGTGTCCCCTTGAACTTGAATTTAGTGAGAATGTGTCTTAATGGAGCCCTTGCAGGGGAGACGGGGAGAATGGGTCTCAGTGCCTCCCCAGCCTGTTCGTCACTATCTATCTTTATGCCAAGATGCCCCCAAGCCTATCCCTCCGTGGGCAGGAACCTGTATTCTCAATGAACAACCTGCAGCCAGACAGACCTGCATGCATTCAAATCTCAGGTCCATTCCTAGCCTTCAGTGTGACCGTGGCAATAAATACACTTGGTCTCTCCAAGACTCTATTTCTTCATCTGTGAAATGAGGGTGACATGCTTTCTGTCACTATTGAGGAACAAAGCTGGATAATGTTGGTATCGTGCTTGGCACCCCACGGGACTCCAGCCTTTCTCCTCTCTCTCCATGCTTTCAGAAAACCTTTGCCAGGCAAGGCCAATGCATTCAGGTGTGACTGATGACAACTCCCATTACTTACAGAATGAGAGCTGCCTTTAGATATATTCTTATTTTTAACTCCTGTAATGCTGACAGTAATCCCTATATTAATAAGGGTAATTATTAATTCTTCTAAGACCTACTTTGCAGAGGAATAGATTAAAAAGCCCCAGAACTTAAGTTCAGCATGGCAATTCATGCATGTAATCCCAGAACTCGGGAGGCAGAGGCAGGAGGATCACCATAACTTCCAGTCCATAGCGAGTTCCAAGACAACCTGGGCTATGAAGACCCTGGCTCAGAAGGTTAAAACCAAACTAAATTAAAACAAAGTGTAAACGCAAACAAACCAGAAGGCCAAAAACATGCCAGAGCTAAAGAATGGAGCACTGAATTTCCTTCCCTAAACCTCCAGCCTGCCTGCCTGTCTCCTGGGTAAGATGTCAACATGTGTACCTGCCTTGCAGTGCTTATATGTTTATAAGCTCAAAGAAATGATCATTGAATGGAGGTTTGGTTGTTGAGGCAGGGAGGAACTCTGCAAGATCCTCCTGTGACCCTGTCTCCTAAGGCTGATAGAAGACATCCTTGCTATGCTCAGAAATGTCCCCTCCTGCCCAAGAAAGGGTCCTTGCTGCAGTGTTCCACAGGGAGGAGTCCTGGAAAGGATTCAGGACCTGCCTTGCAGCCTTAGCAGCTCTGTTTGCATGACTAAGAGAAGAAAGGTGATGCTTGGCTCCTGTGCCCTCCAACTTTAGTGACAGCAACCAGGAGGGTCCCCAACTCTCAGGTTCTGAAGAGCTGCTCCCCATCCCAGTTCTCTTAAGCCAAAGGGCCAGGAGGCAGAAGGATCATGTCTCAGACCTCATAGCTCTAGAGGGAGGGCATGTATACCTTAGCCAGGGCAACAGAGACCCACACTGGGGCTTCAGAGGGCCCTGGGAATCGTGGTTTCCCTCCCCCATGCTTACTCTCGCACTCCCCACTTCAGGGAGAGAAGAGGGAGGGAGTTGGCAGTGACTGAGAGCTCCATCCAAAGCCAAGCATCGATCTGCCTCTTGATGTTGTCATAGCAACTGCTTTTCCACAAGGGGAGAAATCAGCTGGGCACCACTGGGCCCTCTTTACCCTCTAGCCTCTCTGCCCCCCTCCACAATCCCAGATGCTTTTCCTTCTGCTCCTGACAGTTGTCCTGTGCTGTCACTGCCCCCCCACTTCTCCCTCACCCCGGCTCTTTATCCCTTCTCTTCTGCTTGACAACCCCCATTGCTCACTTCTTTCTGCACAGCTCTTCTGGCCATGAGGTCTCAGGCCCTGTGGCGGCAGCCTATGGCTGTCTCCTGGACACCCACAGAGATTCAGGGGATGGGGGATGGGATCTCCTCCTGATCCTGGATACACAAGTCGGAGTCTTTCCCTACCTCACAGAAAGTTCATTTGTTCCTTGTTCCCCAGGCCCACGTCTCCTTGGGGAGAGGGCACAATGTCACTGAGCCACTTTGCCTGGAAGAAACTAGAGAGGGAGGAGCTCAGATCCTGAAGTCAGATGGACCTGGGTCCTACTCCCTGAGCTGCCACTTTCTAGCTTTGTATAACCCTGCAAGCAAAGGTTTCTTGGGACAGGTTTGTCTGTTGAAATGAAAAGTACAGAAGTAGTGAGCACTTTACTTGGTTATGGGGAAGACAGAATAAGATGTTAATAGCAGCTCACACGAGCTAGGAATTGGTGTCTCGTGTGCATAATCCAGTTCTATGATGTCACATGGTTGTCTCCAATTACAGAGAAGGAGGAAGTGCTCACAGAGGGCATGGCCTGCTGAAGGTAGATGAGTGGTTTTCCTTAGGCATTTTTTGATCACAGGAGGAGAGCGCTATAGTTTCTTGTCTTAGGACATAGTAGTATGTCCAGCACATAGTGGGTCAATATATGTCATACCCTCTCCTGATGGTCAACTATTTAAATTATCACAAGAATTAGAATCACAGTGATAAACTATACACCATTCCTTGCTCTTGAAAACCACAAAAAAGTTGAAAAGCTCTCTTTCCTCTCTCTCTCTCTCTCTCTCTCTCTCTCTCTCTCTCTCTCTCTCTCTCTCTCTCTCTCTCTCCTCCCCCTCTCTCTTTCCCCAAGGTGTAGAGGTGTAGAGGGAACCAGAAACATCATCAGAGAAGGTGATGGTGGATGGACAGGTCACAGGTGACATGTGACACACAGGTGCTAGGAGAAAGACATGCAGGCAGGGAATGTTATCTGCTCAGTGACACTTGGACCCCGAGGAAGAAGTGGTTGGTTCTGTTAGAAAGGACTTCTCAGAAGCACCAAGCCTCCTGCAGAGTCTTAGAGGGACAGCTGTTGGGAGAAGCATGTTGTTAAAGCAAAGGATAGATCTAGAAGAGAGATGTTAGGCAGGCCAGTGGTGTGTGTGTGTGCATGTGTATGTGTCTGTCTGCCTGTCTGTTTGTCCATCCACTGTGGCTTGAACATAGGAAATATCTGCAGAGACTTCTCTTTTGTCTGGTTTGATATGAGTACTGGGTTGTATCCCAGCAGATTCATATGTAAGTGGTCTGGGGTGGCCTAGTCAATGGTATGTTTTATAAAGTCCCTAGGGGATGCTGATATAGTTCTAGCATGACACTCTGGGTTAGGTATTTTAGAAGCACTAACTCACTTAATCTCCATGACAACTCCATGAAGTCGGTGTCAAAGCTCAGACTTACAGATCACATGGCAAGAAGCTGTAAGGTTGAAGCAAGGTAGTTTTTTCTCTCTCTCCCTCTCTCCCCCCTCCATCTCTCTCTTTGTCTCTGTATGTGTTGTGTGTGTGTATGTGTGTGTATGTGTATATGTATATGTATATGTATGTATGTCTCTTCTACCAGGGTAGCGAGAAAGTCGTTAAAGGGAAAAACAGAAAGAACAGAGAAGGTTGTGGATGGACAGGCTGGTTATAGGTGACATGCACCATCTCATGAAAGGGGCATTGAGAATAGAGGACTTGTTTTCTAACTCCAGCTGGGATAACCAAATTGTTAATAGCTACAGCAGATGTGGATCAAGTTGGCTACACGTAATAGAAAATCCAAATGACATTGACTGATTGAAAATAGGTGGTTTTGGAGGATACAGAAGTAGGCGGTGCAGAGGTGTGCGGTGCAAAGCTGGGTGGTGCAGATGTCTGGGGTGCCCATGGGCATCAGGTCCCTTGAATCTAGAGTTACAGATGGTCAAGAGCTTCTAGACCTGGGTATTGGGAACCAAACATGGGTATTCTGAAAAAGTCTCAGGTGCTCTTAACCACTGAGTCATCACCCTAGCCCCTCTTAGTTTGTTTTTATAAACCTGGACCTATCACCACTAACAGCATATGGGTTCTGCTTTTAGGGTGGAAGAAGAGAACTGGTCGCATAACCAGCTGTCTCTTCCACTCAGGAAGCACCTTCTACTCTCATTTTGTTATTTCTCCAAATACAAACTGAATTGAATATATCGATCAGAGAGATCATAACCAACTCCAGGGTTATTGGACTTCATGGTTATGTACCTGAAGATAGTCATTGGTGATGCTCCCTGACAGGAGAGCGGCCGAGTTGTGGTCCGTGCTGTACTCCAGCTGTGTGTCATCACAACTTGACATCAGAACATACCATTCCTTCATTCAATCAACCAACCATCTATTCATCCAACCATTTGCTCAAACAGGAGCATGATGCATCTCCTAAGTACCAAGGACACGTTGATGAGCAAGACAGACATAGTCCTGCTCTCCTGCCCTCTTCAAGCATACAGATCAACCAGGAACATAGCCACTGACAATAATGTTGCAAATGTTCAAATAAGTACCATAATGAGTGCGGACAAGGTACAGAAAGGCTGTGGAGAAGATAAGAAGGATGTGACTTAAAGGGAGGATGTAGGAAGAGGCTTCCCCAAGACTTTATTTCTTTTTAAACTAAACTTCAAAGGATAAAGGAGTACACTGTTTGAAGTCAGAGGAATTTCACCCTCGACAGAGAACAGGAGAGTTAGACAGGTACTGAGGCAGAGGAGAGCTGGACTCATTCCGGAAAGCGAAAAATGACCAGCATACCTAAAGACCATTAATAAGGAGGAAGCTGGCATAGATGAAGGCTGAAATACTTAAAAGATGCTACATCTTGCTGAACCATATAAGCCTTGGATTTTATTCTAAAAGTGATGGGAAGCCATTAGCAGAGATAGGGCACAGCTGACATGATGAGATAATGAGTCTTTGGATAGTTGTCTGGCATAATCACTTACCTATCCATTCATCCCCTTGTGAACCTCTCTACATATCTATCATCTTTCCACTTATTCACCCAACCATGTATCTTTCAGCTCTCCACCCACCCATTCCTTATCCACTTGTCTTATGATCCATCATCCACTTATCCATGCATTCACCTATTTATCAATGCACCCCTAAGGCTCTTATCCATAAGCCTATCCCTCTGTCCATCCATTTCGTCACCCATTTATTCATAGATCTATCCATCTGTCCATCCATCTATATAACCACCTACCCTTCTATCCATTAGTTCTTTATCCAGTTATCAATGCAGCATCCATCCATCTCACACATATGATCATTTAATTATCCACCAATCTGTCTATCAAATTATACCTTAGCAGCTCAACACAAAATAGAATCACCCGAGAAGAGGGCACCTCGGTTGAAGAATTATCTCCATTATTAACCTGTGGGAATGTCTGAGGAAGATTGTCTTGATTGGTGATTGGAGCAGGAGGGCTCTGTACCAGGCAGGTGGATCTGAGTTGCATAAGAAAACCAGCTAAGAAACCCAGTGGTAGCAAAGCAGTAAGCAGCATTCCTTCATAGTTTCTGCTTTAAACTCCTGCCTTTAGCTTCCTTCAATGATGGGCTGTAAAATGTAAGATGAAACCATTTCCTACTCAAGTTGATGGTGGTCATAGTGTTTACCATAGCAACAGAAAAGAAACTTGAATACCACCCATCCCTTATCTGCCTACACATGTATGTTCATCTATCTGTTTAACAATCTACCTTCCCATCCATCCACCACCCGTCAATCTCCCTTGCCGTTCTCCAAGCATTTATGCACTATCTTTATGTGTCAGATTCTATACTTGATTGTTGTAATAGGAGTGGCGGGTTGCGTCCCACCACCTGGCTAGAGTGGCAGGCTACGTTCCTGGCACCCAGCCGCCCTCATGGCTTATGCCCCGAAATAATTACACGGAAACTGTATTCTTTTAAACATTGCCTGGCCCATTAGTTCCAGCCTCTTATTGGCTAGCTCTTACATATTGATCAAATCCATTTTTAATAATCTGTGTAGCCCATGAGGTGGCTTACCAGGGAAGATCTTAACCTGTGTCTGTCTGGAGTGGGAGAATCATGGCGACTCATTGACTCAGCTTCTTTCTCCCAGCATCCTGTTCTGTTTATTTTGCCTATCTAATTTTCTGTCCTATTAAAGGGCCAGGGCAGTCTCTTTATTTAACCAATAAAATTAACACAAAAGACTCTCCCCCATCACTTGATGCTTGAAGGGAGTCTGATGGTTCACTCTCTATAAGGTTTTACAACTCACAGGGGTAGAAGACACATAGACATCACCTCAGTTCACTGCAGAACCCAGCAGGGAATTTTAAGAGGTGGGAGGACTCACCTATGGTGATCTGTTTGCTGGGTGCTGATGGGAGTTGAAAATCCAATGAGCCATTTATGGCCCTGGCTGCTGAGACTGAGGACTTCCAGGCCATAGGGATCATGTTTGCAAGGAAGAGCAAGTCCAGGGGAAGTGACAGCCTTGGGATTTAGCTTGGGAAAACTCTCCCAGGAAACACCAGGAAGTAGACACATAGACACACCCAGAATGAATGAGGCTTGGCTGCTTCAGTTCTGACGTGGTGGGTAAAGCTGAGCCAGAGGTATCATCGAATTAAGATAGCTGAGTTCCAAGTTCAATGGTTTATCTATTGTAACCAGACCAGAGAACTTGAGGGAACATATGTAATTAAAGTAGAAAAGAGGCAGTGGTTAACAATGCCGATGCTAGAATTGAGTCTTCTCATTTTTCTCTTTTTCTTGATTCCATTTGTGTCTAGAAAATCATGACTTCACAGTAGGAGTAATGTCAATATATTCTACTTGCCCCCCTCTAAATACTTCAGATCACTTGGCAGAGGGGTGCTGGGAATTGAACCCAGTGCCTTACTCATGCGAAGTATAGACTGCATCCCACAGTGCCCCATCTGAAGCGCTCCTCAGAGCATCCTGACTCTTCTTTAAACAGATGAAATGCATCCTTCTCTCTTGGCTTTATTGCCCAGAGATCAAAGCAATCAAGAGCTAGCTAGCTAGGGCTAAGCATGGCTCCTCACTTCACAGAGGTAGGGAGAATGACTTCGGGGAATGACTGGAGGCCATGTTGCTGGCAAGCACACAGTGAGCTGGCATTTGAACCCAGGCCTGTCTAATTCAGATCCTATTCCATAGACTTTGAAGCTGATTTGAAAGACAAGCCTTGGAGCAGGTCACATAAAGGTAGATGCGTTAATAAGCAGAGTGGTTATAAAAAATAAATTCAGAGCCATGGGGTCTGTAAAATAGCTGGTGTAGCGGTCAGGAAATGACAGGAGTCTGTGAATTTGGAGACCAGAAGATTCTAAGAAAAGAAGTAACCAAGCCTCAAAAATCATTCCACACAACATAGTGCTGGGAGCTCTAATGGTTCCCATAATCAAAAAAATAAAACCCTTTCTCAAAAATCGTGGAGTCAAAAAGGCAGAGTTTGCTCAGTCCTGCCTCCAGCATCTAGCTCCTTTCTCTGCTGGACTAGGAGAAAGGTGAACCCTTTGGCATTGAGAGCTTGAAAGAGAGGCTGTGGCAGGCTCCAGGGCAGCTGTCACACTGGGTGCTTGGCAACTCCTCCTCAGAGTGCAGAATGCCAAGGGGCTAAGAGTCATCGCCACTCCCCACACAGAAGCCATATGACCTTGGGCAAGTCCTGTCTCCTGTCCGGCTATCTGTTTGCTCATCTGTAAAATGAAGGTTTGGAACTAGATAGATTTTGCAAATCCCTTCTGGCAATAGCTGTTGTAGAACTGGTACCAAGGTTTTGCTCCTCCTGTGGGTGTGTTCTCACAGTGCCCTCTATCGACCATTCAGCAGAGAGCAGGAACAAACAGACCAGAAGTTCTCTTCTGGGGGCCAGTGGGAAATCAGCTTGTCAGATGCCCACTTCCTGTGGGGAGGTTTAGAACCTCAGATCAGAGTTGGGACAAACCACTTCCTGGAATCACAGGAGTTTAGGGAAAGAGACTTAGGACCATTGCATCAAAGCAGTGTAAGCCAACATTTGCCCAGAGATAAAGAACTCCCAGACTAGCTGCAGTATCTATAGAGTGGTGTGTATAAAGATCCCAGGGTCTGATTGAGAGGGGCTGTGTCCACATGAGGCTATGGATTGAAGACTTGTTTGTGTGAGGACCCAAAGAAACGAAGAGCATGGAGTCTGAAGTTATTACCAGGTGCTAATGGGTCTTGGAATGTCCAGGTCATCATGCCTAGGAAACATTTTGGGGAATGGCTTTGGGGGATGAATGGGGAATTCAGCAGATTTGAAGCTGATTATACACACCACAACGTAAATGAGTCTGAGAAGTCCATATCACTTGAAAACTGGAAACAATATACATTCCCATCAACAGTAGAACAGATCAATGAACATCAGTAAATCGAGCTCTATTCTTCCAATAAAAAAGATGTCAGCAATCAGAATGATCAAAGTGTAATTAAACACAACAAACAATACAAAACGTAGAAAGGTAACTTTGAACATTAAAAGCTGGCTCAAAGATCCCTATTGTGTGATTCCTTTTGTAGAAATTTCAAAAAACAGACGAAGCTATAGGAGGAGAAAATGGTTAGCCTGGGGAGGTGTGAAGATGAGAGGGGTAAAGACGGCTTCTGAAGAGCATCTACTGTTCTGGTTTACTTCCTGTGAGACGGGCCTTTGCTATGGAGCCCAGACTGGCTTTGAATTCGAGATCCCTCTGTGCCACTGGGCTAGGGTTACAAACGTGGATCACTGCATCTGGCTTATTTCAGGACAAGAGTGTTCACCGCACAGAGATACATGGGCATGAGCTGTGTATGTGTGCCAATAGACTGCCGCAAAGGTGCTCTGTGGCTGTAGACTAACTGGGCTTTGTTCGTAACAGCCATGCCTGCTTCCACACCAGCAGGAACAACAGACATGGCTGTTTTGAAAATGAGATCCTAAGTGCTTATCCTCTCCTTCATGAGCTTCAGCTAGACAGGGGAGCATGACAGGGCAAACCAGTTCTGCTGAGCACTAGGAACCACCCACCAATGGGTTGTCTCACTAGGTTCCTCAATTAGGGTCTGAAAGAATCAAGGAAGGTCAAGTCCTCTTTCTGTTCCTCTATGACATTGAACCTTCCTTCTACCTGGTCTTTTCAGGATTAGAGAGGCTCTGATCTAACTGGAGGATTCTGAGGCCAAGGTTATAAGAGGGTCTTTGTCTTGAGGCAGCGCTGGACCAGGTTAAAGAGAGCTGAGCTGGGGGAGGAAGGGTCTGAAATACACAGCTTGCCAATGGCAGAGTCAGATTGTCAAGCATCTTCATTTACAGTGACTCCAGGAAAGGGAAGTGGTGTGTTTGAACTTTCACAACAGTGGAAATCATACTGAGGGTGAGTCGTTTGTTCCAGTTCCATTGCACTCAGGGTGTCAGCCTCCTTGGGGACAAAGAGGAGGCTGGGCTAGCACTCAGGGTGACAGCCTCCTTGAGGACAAAGAGGAGGCTGGGCTAGCACTCAGGGTGACAGTCTCCTTGGGTACAGAGAGGAAGTTGTATTAAATCATCAGTGATGTTCTTCTGGGTCTCTGAGGTCCAAAGCCTGCTCTGAGTTTAACAATATCACAGGGAGAGTGGTTTAAATATTCTTCAGCCTTGCCAGAACTGGTGACTGTCACCACACACATTCACATGCACATGGGCACCCATGTACATGCATATAAACATGCATCTGCACACGTGTATGTATACAGACAACTTGGCAAAATTCTGAGTCAGGGTTTTGCTGTCATAGACCATCAGGAGTCACGCAGGGAGCTGATGTGTCAAGGAAGATCAGCTAAGTTACATCTTTATAGTTGGTCTCCTATGAACTATGACCTTTGGTGCACTGTCCCACATAGAGGCACCAAATAAGCAGCAGGAGTGTGATATTTGATTAACATTGAGGACATCTATTAAGCTCCTCTGTCACCCAATTTCTTCCTGTATAGAATGGAATAGTAGACCCATGCCAAAGGATTACTGTGAGGATTGAGTTAAAGACTCAATCAAACAATATATAATATTTTACAGGCTTTTTTACATACTAAGCATTCACAAAATACATTGCATGTATTAGATGATGGCAAATGCATTTTTTAAAATTCAAATTATAACAACTGAATGCCATCCTTTTCTAAGAAACATCCATCCAGTAATGCAAATACTGAAAGCCTCTTAGGGGAGGGAGGACACAGCAATGACTTCTATTAAGAGGAAAATCACTCTGAGCAGGGAATTGGTATGGACTATAGGCTTTGCCCCCTCACATCCATAGCAAACTTCCTTTGTCCTATAACACCATGTCTTATATAAGGTAAGGGGTACCCACCCCAGGAAGTCACGGACCACAAGTATTGCTTGACGAGCATTTCTGAGCCAGCAATTAGCCCACCTTTTGTCCTCCATAACTAGGTCCAATATAAATATGTAGCTTTCTGGCTTCAACCCAGTTTGGGGGAAGAGGGAGTTTAATGGGCAAGTATGATGTAGTGTTGGTTGCCAACAAAACCTGGAATGAAATGGGAAGAGAGTTGTGATGAAGGATTGTCTGGATCAGGTTGACCTGTGGTCATGTCTGCAGGGTCAGGGTTGTCTCTACTATACTAATTAGTATGGGAAAAGCCAGTCCACTTTGGAGCCACTAGTCCCTAGGCAAGGGGGTCCTGAACTGTGTTTAGTGTAAAGATGGGTAGCGAGTGAGTTGAGCACTAACAAGTGTGCACGTATTCATTTCTTTCTGTACTTGACTACAAATGTGATATGATCAGTAGCTTCAAGCTCCTACCTTGACTTCCTCATAATGGTGGACTGTGACCTGGCGCTGCAGCCAAATAAATACTCTTTTAAAGATGCTTCTGTCGGGGTATTTTATCACAGCATCAGAAACGAAACCACAATGTGCGTAGTGATGGTCTCATAAAGGATATTCAATGTATGTAATTATGACCTCATAAAGGCTTCTTCACTTGAACTCCCCTCTTGCTAACCCCGTGTGTCTTTCTACCAAATTTCACTTCCATTTTTCTATCACATATAGAAATGATTTACAGGTCCACGTGAGATAGAAGACATGTGAGATTTGTCTTTCTGGCCCTGGCTAATTTTGCTTACATGATGGTCTCCAGTGTCATCCATTTTCATGAAAACAGCACAACTTCGTCTTTATGATTCAGTAAAGCCCCCTTGTGTATATACACACCACATAGCCTTCAGCTAGTCAACTGCTGATGGACACAAAGGCTCATTCCCTACAGCTTGACTAGTGTGTACAGTGCTCTAACAAACACAGGCGTGAAGAAAGCGCTCTGTGGTGTGCTGACTTTGAGTCCTCCCTGACCTAGAAAACCTGATTTTCAAGAATGGCATTTTGGCCATATGTAGGGGTAAGAGAGTAAATAATGAGGGATGAGAAGCTGCTCCCAGCCATTCTCATGAGAATTACACTCGGCACGATGATTGATGGTGGTGATGCTGCCATTGTCCTCCTCTGATACATTGCAAACCGATACCACAGTTTTTGTCTCCTTTGGCACCCTCCTAGCTGCAGCTCCTTCCTTTTCCCATGTAAGGAAGGGAACATTTGCATGGATAGCCTGGAGACCATAGGACAGGGATCTGTCCCTAAGAATTAATTTTTCTCAGGAAACCTAGAGCCAATTTAGAATTTGGGATAAAACATATTCAAACAGGCCCACCTATCCTCGCCAACGCAGACAATTCACAAGGCATTTGTGAAATCAAAACTAGTTTTGCTCCTAGATAGGATCTCCAAGAATCTGATGTGTCACTTGCTCCCCAACAAATATTTTTTTATATTTTAATTGAATATATGACTTCACACATTCTAGACAAGTGCTCTAATGATGAACTGTGTCCCAAGCCCCACATGTCTTTTCTGATACTGTGTACCTAAAAGCATCACTGTGCACTTCCCAAGATTTGACCGCAGGCCGTCTACTGCAAGCATTCAGTTCTGAAGTTTTTTTCCCTCCCCATTTTGCAAATAAATGATAACCGCCCTTGTGTTTCTCTTGACTGGCCCTCTACCAATAACTATTATTTTGATCTGAACCTCACACACTCTTCAATTCAATGGTAAAAAGGAGCACAGCCTTCCTCCTTATTCACCCAGCCTTCCTTGATACGGTTCCTGATGAGAAGGGGGAGATAATGGTGGACGGGTGGATGGAGAGTTACTGGGAGACAGGAAGTCATTGTCGTCAGTGATGTAGCTACTTGTGAGTTGTGCTCTAGTGGATAGCTTCCCACTCGGGCCCTGGTTAAACCCAGGGGGCTACAAATCAGAAACAGAAGGCATGAAAGTAGAGTGGGGACCTGATGAGAGGAAGGGGGTGGGTAGTGCAGGTGGGAAGAGGCTAAGAAAAGGATGGAAGTAAGTGGGGCCAGAATGTGTTATACATGTAAGGAGTTGTCAAAGAATAAGTAATTTTTTTTTTAAAGAATACCTTCAAACTTCCACCAATTCTCTCCCAAAGCCTCAGTGGATGGGAGATAAACAAAAAAGAAGTTCACTGTCTATAAGACAGAAGGAGAATGAGCGTCTTTGGAAGAGTCCAGAATTCTGAATTGACTCTGCAATAATTATCTAATTGAGCAGGTCTCCTTTATTTCTACAATTAAGCTATTCAGCTGTTTGCACTCCTTACAGAAGAGGACAGAGTGACTGTTTAGGAGGTCCAGGAAGAAGGGAAGAAGGCAACCTGCCTCTTCATCTGTTCAGCCAAATGTGTTTGAATTTGTAAAATCCCTGCCCTCCAGAAACTGGTATCCTGGGATGGAGAGTAGAGTGTGTGGGACAGGTGATATGTGTGATCATGGACACAGCAAGGCATCAGCTATAAATCACACAACAGGACAAAGGACCCAAAGTCAAATAGCACTTCCAGCATGAGGAAGGGAGTAAGAGCAGCCCTAGCAAAGTAAAAAACAGAGACAGGATAGTTCTGGAAAACGCCTGTCACTAGAACGTGGTTTGTGAGGCAGGTGAGCATAAGAGGAAAGTCAGGAGAGTCCAGCAGCAGCTCAGCGGGTGGCAGATTTTGTTTCAAGTAGGCAAAATTCTTCCCACTTGCGCCATCTTGTTTTAAGTGCTTATGAACTGTAGAGAATACACGGGAAGGGGTGAAGCTGGAGAAAGACCAGTTGGGAAGCAATTAGTGTCCCAGGGAAGAGATGGCAGCAGCTTGGGAGAAGTAAGTGGATATCAGAGAGTCTTAGAAGATGAGTCTGAGGCGGTGAGAAGAGAAAATCAAAGGCTGATTCCTGCTCTTCACAGGAGGAAGCAGCTGGGGAGAGGGAAGAATAAGGGGGAACTATGAAATGGAGTGGACTGGGTGCAACTGGTGCTCGGAGTCCCTGATTCCACATCTTCTCCAGGACACCAACTGTATCTCTGCCCAGGCTTCTTTTCTGTGCCCCCTGTCATGCACATTTTATAAGGGATAAGAACGGACACACCACTTCTCTTCTGAACCTTAGTTCCCATCTACAGAATGGAAGGACTAGGCTCACGGGGACAGAGAATGTTCCTCCTCCCCAAGATGAACAAGTTCGTCTCAGTTTCACTTAGATTTGTCTGCCTGTAATCTGTATGCCCTGTTTTGCTAAGGAAACTCTGAACCCCCAGAGGCTAAGACTTCCCTGTACCCTTGTCTGTGTCCTGTGCCTGGTGCCCTGTGCCATGTGTCCTGTGTCCTGGTATCATCCACCAGCTATAAGGCTCCATTGGGACTGTCAGTTCTTGTGAATATGAGTCAGTTTTTTCTTGTTATTCCGGCCATCCTTCTACTACAGGGCTCCCAGAAGCTGGAAATGGAGCACATTAACCCAAAACACAGTAGACACTCTGACATCCTGGATTAGACATTTTCTTATTCAGTGTCTCATTGGGCAACATTTGGAGTCAAGGAGGAAGAAGAAAGCTCTTGGGAAAGAACACGTGGCTGGAGTTAGCCTAGCTCACAAGCTTGAATATAGAATGTTGTCCCTGTGTCTCATAGGTGGGGTGTGTATGTGTGTGTGTGTGTGTGTATGTGTGTCTAAGTATACATTCATCCATGAGGATCAGCTGTGAGTTTCTCTGTATGGTATATGTCTGTGTATGTATTTGTACACAGAGCAATGCATATGATAATATGTATGCTAGCATTGAATATCAACACCTGTATGCATGCTTCTGTTTGTTAATTCATATATCTGTTCACGTGTGTCAGCAAACACATACACATGCACACATTTTCTATTGGCACATGCATCTATGATGAAATATGTAGATATGTCACATGAACCTGTGCTATTGTGTGTGTACTGATTAATGGAGGCAGAACATAGAGTTTAAGAGTATGTGCTCCAAAGTCTGCCTACCTGGGCATGAGGCCTGACCTCAATATTTAAAATCTATACCCCCCTCATATCTTTAACTCATCTTTAAATTGGACAGAATAATTTTTTATTCTTTGGTATTTAATGTGAAGGTAGGATGCCCATAATGCATAAAATATTGATCATTATAAAGTTATTCATGCTAGTAATAAATATGTAAGTGGCTGATCTAGAGGGTTTAAGTGAGACTTTCTGCATGTAAAGATAGGGCCTTGGGCACATACCATAACAACCTTAGCATGCATATCTATTAGACTTTGTATGTTAGTATAGACAGAAGCATTGAGGTGCACAGGACTGGCAACCAAGGGCGGGCATACATGTATTTGAGTGTGATATTCTTAAGAATGTTCTGTCAGAACCAATCTGAGGGAAAGAACTGTGTTTCATGTATTATCTTAGCTAGAGCCCAGGCCTGAGATTAAGCAGATATTTGGTACTGCTAAATTTGGTATTGACAAAATGTATATACGAACAAAGGGGAGGGACGAGTCAGAGACTATTGCTCAAATAGCATGTTCATTTGTAGGAAGAGTAAAAAGCAGTACAACTCATTACCTAGCTAGCTTTATGACACATAGGTGGCTAAATAAGTTGATAAGTAGATGAGATAGAGGGCTAGACAGATAATAGACAGATAGATACCAACAGGCTTATAGACAGCAGGTATTGTACATCCAAGTTTGGCTCTAGTTGGGTGGAATTCTGTTGACTTCCTTTGGAGGAGATACTCAAGTTCCTACTTCCCAGGAAGCCATAGTGTTTTGCTCCTGGTAGCTTTATGTGTTAGTTTGTGTTTGCTGTGAGGTCCTGATGAAAAGGAAGTCACAGATGGAAGAGATAAGCCTCCTACCTAACAGCAACAGGAGTCTGTTTGCTTTCATCTGAAACTATTAGCGTTCATATAGAATTACACTTAAAAGAAGAACTGTACCATTTAAAAGATTTAAGAATCTTGTTCTGGCCCCAAACCCTTCATTCTGCTGAAAAGAGAAAGTGGGCCATAGAAAGGGGAGACGTTTGAGATGTCCAGACCTCTGCAGTAGGCCAGTTCCTATACCATATCACCGCCTTTGGAATGCAGTAGACAGGGACCTTAAAGATTTCAGAGAAACAGAAGGTGCTCTCCTCATGACCTGTGGGATGTTGAAGAAACAGACTCGTTTATTTAGACCCACCCACGAGGTTAGTCTCATTAGCTACTTCATGTTGGTTGGTCCCACTTACCCAGTCTCAGTTGTGGGGAGCTAGGAAACACCCTCATTCAAACAGCAAACTGGATCATCCTAAGGCAGCGTGAGTGGGGGACAGCAGCATGCTAGACCATTGCTGCCACTCTTTGAACTAGGAAGGTATGTGCAACTGAAGTGCAGGAGACATCCAAAGATAATTGATGCAGGATTTTCCTCTATAAGCTTGAGTACCATTAATGAATAAAGAAACTGCCTTGGCCTGTTGATAGGGCACAACTTAGGTAGGCGGGGAAAACTAAATGGCAGGCTGTGAGAAAGGAGGCAGATTCAGACAGATGCCAAGGATCTGCCACCAGAGATGTGCTGAAACTTTGCTGGTAGGCCACAACCTCCTGGTGATATACATATTAATAGAAATGGGTTAAATTAAGATGTAAGAGTTAGCCAATAAGAAGCTAGAGCTAATGGGCCAAGCAGTGTTTTAACTAATGAAGTTTCTATGTGATTATTTTGGTTCTGGGCGGCCAGGACAAACAAGCGGTTCCTTGCAACAGATATTAAGTAGATGTACCAGCTATGCAGCTTCAGGAAGACTGATGGATGGAAAGATGGACAAACTGGGGTGCATCATGGCTTCTGCACGCTGATTCTTAGTGTGTGTGCAACTAGGATGTACTCCTCGCCCCTGGCCTTCTTGCTTTGATATTATCACATTATTTAATACAATCTCTAGAAATCATAAATTAGTCAGAGTAGACTGATATACCTACAATTATTCCCCCTTTTGCCTGAGTTAGTTGGAGTAAGTCTCTGTGTTTTGGAACCCATATCCTGCCTGAACAAGGCTGTGCAGTGGAAACTCTTAGCAGACAGGCATGCCTAGCACCCAGGCTCTGACTCTGGCTTCTACTGTTCTTCCAGAAGTCAGCTTGGAGAAGCCTCATGTGTATCTGTGAGGAAAGGAAGCATTCCTCATTGGTCAAGTCTTTGTAAAGTGTTTTGGGATAATTAGTTAAAAGTCTTCAGGATGGGAAATCACCTATCTTCTAGGTTTTGTGGCTAGAGTCCCACAACAGCATTGATGTATCATTTTCAGTCTGCCTTCCCCTGCTTAGTCCTCCAGAGCAAGCACACCACAATGTTAACAGCAAGGGCTGTTCTCCATGGTAATGACAGTTCTGCATAAAAAAAAAAAAAAGCTGTTCCTCCAGCAGCTGGGCCCCAGGTGTAGAGATGTGTGCAGTTCTAGGTACCATTATAGTGGTGGAGGGCATAGGTGAGTGGTGGGACTAGTCTCCCCTTTGAGAGTCCTCACTCCCCTTCTCACAACTGCATGTTCCCACGTGACTGTTGCCAGAATGAAACACAGCAGAGAGAATGAATGCCAGGGTCAATGGGTTTCAATTCACCAGCTTTTAGGACACGAGACATTTAGGAAGAACCATGGATTTCCTACCCACTCACAGGACACCTCTATCCAGGAGTTCTAATATGCATTGCATTTCCACTAATTACTAGCATCAAAGAGAAACCAAGCGGGTCTGGGTTCTCTTTCCAAGCCCCACTAATGAGTGAGCAAGCTGGCCTAGGACAAACTGGCAGGGTCTCAACACGAGAAAAAGAGGAACATAACGGAGCATGCTCTTCCCTTTCTCCAAACCCAGCCTAGCCTTGAACTAGGGCTGTCCACATGATACACAGAGGGATCCAGCTCTACTGAAGAAGGCTGGATGAAAGCCATTGCCAGAGGGAAGAACATGAGCTTCTCAGCCAGATGCCCAGCTGGCCTCTCAGAACAGCCAAGGCAGGAAGACAGGCAGGAAGAGCATGGGCCAGGCCATCAGGAACCCTGAAACACAAGGGACATGAGTCAAGTGTTGAGCTTTGGAGCTTAGCGGCCAATGCCAGCTGGCCTCCCTGTCACTTGCTGTGGAAGGGAAAAGCAACATCGCCCTAGATTTGGTTGGGACAACAACTGCTTTTCCCATTTTCTTCCGGGCAGTTCTTCTCGGCCTCCTTTGAAGATAGGTGGTACCATCTGATTAGATCTCGTCAGTGAAATAAGGATGGAAGTTTTAAATTCCATTTGTAGGACTTGAGAGCCTCCCTCATGCTCTCTCATTTGCCAAGTGTCCGAGATCTGACTCACGGAACACATTGATGTGGCCAGGAATTACCAGAGGGTAGGAGGAGCCTGGCTTTCTAAGGACTTCCTAAGTCAGAACTGTATCCCCTAGCACAAAGTCATAGATTTAGGGTTATTGGTTAGAGCACTAGCATTACTTACAGTGACTAATAATGCAGAGGCAGGAAGGATTAGAATGTGCTCTCTCTGAGGCTTGACTTTCTAGCTAGGAATCTTAGCTCTGTAACTACCTGGGTAGACCTGAATAAGGCATTACCCTTCTCGGTGCCCCAAATGCCCTTATGTACAAAAGGTAACTATTAATCATACCTATTGATTTATCAGATTTCATAAGGTTTAAGTGAATCAATTTATATCAAGCATTTGGAATATCATGTGTGGACTGAGAGCTATAGTTCAGTGGCAACATGTTTGCATGGCAAATGTGTGGTTTTAGGTTCAATAAATAATGCTTCAATAAGATAAAATATAAAATATGCGTCTAGAATGTGGTAAGTATTGTGTGAATGATGGTTTTGAAAATTAAACTGTGATATCTAGGATTTGTGTGCGTGTGTGTGCGTGTGTGCACATGTGTGCATGTGCACGTGTCTGCATGTGTGTGCGTCTTCTGCACACTATTTAATGCTCAGTGTTAAGGAGGGGGAATATTGAATGACAGTTGTCTTGTATAAACATGTCGACCCCTTTGAGACCACTGCCAAATTACAGTGTCCCCCATCCCCAGCAATTTGAAAGTCACTTGATGATGCCCTAGAGTGTGAGGAAGGGAGTGTGAGTCTCAGGAACACAAATGTATGACAGTTTTTACACTAAGACTTAGACTTTTGATAGTTAATCCTGAAGCCTCAGAAGTGATTCTGAGTGATTGCAAACTATGGGAAGCACAGAGCCCTCTTGTGGTGGCTGTTCCCTCTCAGCAGGCTCCATTCCCCTCCCCTAGAAGGGTCCAATGTCTGCAGCCCACCTGGGAAGTTCTGAGCAAGATGCTAACCTGAAGGAGTGGTGGAAATGAAAGAGACGTGAGGTCCCTGACTTCTAGGGGCTTTTATTCTGTGCCATAAACATTTCACACAATGGGTCTTTCTTTCCTGAATGCCATCTGAAGTTACCACTGAGCTGTACTTATTTGGGAAATACTTAGACTGCTGCAAAGTTGAGGCTTTGAATACAAAAAGAATCTTTTCCCATCTGGGTTCACTAATATCTATCTTTCAGAGGATAGAGAAAAATGTATTTTCCATAGTATCCAAAACATATTCTTCAATGTCTCTGGTCTTAAATTCTAAGTCATTCATCAACACCCACTCAGGCATATCTGTGCCGTGTGAAACTCTCTTAACCATGTCTGGTATGGTTAATTAGGTCCCTATGCGCTCAGACTCTGTCCACCCACTTGACACTTAAGAGCCCATGCCTTGTCTTACTTATTTAGTCAGCTCTTGTTGCCTCTGCCTGGAGGGTTCCACTCATCTCGTAGTTCCTAATCTAGAGACATTTGCTCTCTTGGTCAAATATTATTTCTTCTAACACTTCTGACTACCCTATCTTCCTATTTAGATCACTACACCATCAAACATTGTTTGGACAAATGACCATCCAAAACAAAGATTCCATTTTCCATGTTCATTTGAGCCAGGTGTAGCCACATAGTTAGATAATAAACAATGAGATATAAATGAAGGTGTGAGATGCCAACTGCCAGAATCATAATGCTCATTGATTTCCTTCATGTTCTTTCTCTTCAAGCCTGGATATTATCTTGGACCATAAAAATGATGGCCACAGGCCGGGCAGTGGTGGTGCATTAATCCCAGCACTATAGAGGTAGAGGCAGGCAGATCTCTGTGAGTTCGTGGCCAGCCTGGTCTACAAGAGCTACTTCTAGGACAGGCTCTAAAGCTACAGAGAAACTCTGTCTGGAAAAAAAAATGATGGCCACACCTGAAAGAGTAAGCTGGAAGAAGCTTGAATCTTTGATGACTCGATCATGGATTTTCTTACCCAAAGATTTCATTTATGTGTTAGAGAAATAAACTTCTCTCTGATTTAAGACTTTATTACTTATGCCTATAGCTTCCTATAATACTACCCATCTTTTATTTCTAATTATTTTTTTTTTGCTTTTTATTGTCTAGTTATCATCCTGGAACATAAGTTCTACGAGGGTAGACCCCTGGCCTGTCTTGATCAGCAATGCATTATCAGTTTCTAGAACAGTTCCTAGCACAGGGTAACACTTGGAAAATACTTGCTGCTAAGCAAGTGTCTCCTCTGCTAGATTACAGAACCACCCTTGGGTTAGCATCATTTCCCGAGTCAGGACCCCAGTACAGGGCCTGGCACACTGAAAGGGGCACATTGATGTCCAGAGGGTTGGAGGATGGAAGGAAAGAGACTCAACAGTACTATGAGATGTTATGAGATAAGGAAGCCATGTACCTGCAGTGCTGGGAGTCCCACTTGAGGTCTCGAGAGTCTGAGCACCTGTGGGCAAGAGCAGAAGTTGAGGGTCTCCTTGGGCATCCTCTGATGGCTACAGTCTTGCTCCCAGCCCTCCTGGGCCAGATCACCACCCCCACTGGCAATCCGCACTGTGGAGGCCTCGGTGACTTGGCAGGCGCATATCTAAGAACATTCCATGCAGCTTCTGTCTAATCTTCCTAACAGGTTTACGAAGAAAGTCTCTTCACCTCCCATTTGGCTGGGGGATAACAGAGGCTCGGTGATGTCAAGGAACTCGCTAAGTTGATTTTTTTCAGACAGTGTCAGAGTTGGGATTGCAGCTTCAGCATGACAGTCACTTCCCACCATCAGCTAGAAAGGGTTGAGAGGTGCCTAGGAGGTGACAAAGTTCCGGTGTGTCTGTGAAGGATTTTCCACCTATCAGCTCAAGGAATAAAAGACTTCCCTGAATGTGCATGTAACTATTCTACAGCCTGGACTAAAGGGGAAATGGGGAGAGCTCCATGGATTCCCTTCTTCTCCCTCCCTACTCCCTCCCTCCTCTTTCCTTCCCCGACTGCAATGAATCAAACAGCTTTGTTCCACCTCATTCTTCCTCTGTGACCTTCTGCCTGGCTAGAGGCCTCAAAACATGGAGGCAAGTCACTATAGAACAAAACCTCTGAAATTGTGAGCCCAAATAGGTCGTTCCTCTTTAGTCCTTTCCCCAGCAATCCAGTCACTGCAATGAATAGCTAACAAGACCTGTGTGTTTGCCCCAAATCCCCCCTCCTCAAGTTGTCCTGTGACACTGCACAGGGATCCAAGTTGAGAGCTTGGCGGGGGTGGGGGAGGGCAGGGCCACTCAAGGCAGAACTTCCTCATGAGACAGCTCAGCCTGTTCATCCCAGAGGGAGAAGAGGGACCCGTGGTGACCGCCTGAGGTTGCCATGGGCAGCCGGGCTGATGATATACATAAAGCTGTTCAGCACAGAGTGCAGATAAAAATACTATTATTTGATGAGAATTCATTACTGCATCTTAATTTCGTCAAGGCAGAAAGCTCTTTCTTTCTTGGCAGGAGGGGCTCTTGCTCCTCCAGTCAGGTGGCAATAACAACCACGACAGTACTACATACACTTGTGTGAGATGAATGAAGCGTTAGAGAATGGTTACATAGTTTCCCCCATTTCCTATCTCCAGAGGATCATGGCTAAATTTTGGAAGCGCATTCACCCTGCTAGAGAGGAATTACAGAACCCTGGGCCAGCTGTGTGGAAAAGCAGTGAAATCAGACTCATCTGGGTTTATTCTAACTCCTGCCACTCATAAGCAAGTGATCTTAGGCGAGTCTGTTAATCTCTCCGAGCCTGGGATTCTAACAACTAAATGAACACAGTTGTGGGAGGATTAAGTATATTGATGAATGCAAGAGTTACACCCGGCCTCTATTCCACAGGCGCCGCCATAAATGCCAAGACAGTTCCACTCCATAGAAAGACACATTCACAGCGATGGGTGCAGCGAGAAAGAAGAAAAGCCCGGGGAGGGGGGCTGGCCTTGGTGACCCCAAGCATCCACAGGTAATTATCGACACTTGGCCAGCTGTCTTTGCACCAGGACTCACATACTTACCTTTCCTACTGATGGGTCCTAAGTCTAGAACCTGGGCCAAGTTGATGCCTGGTCCACTGCTGCGGAGCTGACTTCTAGAGCAAGACTGTAGAGACATAGGACTCTTGTTATATCAGAATGTAAATACCTGGTTTCTATATGCAGGTTGCCAAGGGTATGAACATCTGTGAACCCATGGCCTAAGCACTTGGTTAACCCACCCTATGGCCTTCTTTTTGATGCTATGGTTTCTTTCATCCATGAGAATTCACAGTCAAGCTTTAATATACCTGGGTTTGACTCTCATCTCTATCCTCTCTTGTATAATTGGGACAAATGTCTTTATCTATCTACGATCAAAGAGTTCATATCTAGTTTTATTTAGCTAGTTATTCATGCATTCATTTATGTGTACAAGCATGTGGGGAGCAAAGGATTGATATCAAGTGTCTGTCTATATTGCTGTCATCTTCCTTTTGATCAAGATCTTTCAATGAACCTAGAGCTTGTCCTTTTGGTTAGGCTGGTGATTTAGTGAGACCCCAGAATCCTGTCTCTGTCCTCCCAGAACTTGGGTTACAGACAACTCTGGCATCCCAGTTTTCTCATGGGTGCAGGGGATCCAAACCCAGGTCCTTCAGCTTGTATAGCGAGCATTTTAGTATTCAAATCTCCCCAGCCCTGCACATTTGGTTTTTAACATTAACATGAAGTATGACAGCAACATATAGACACATTGTAAGCACCCAAGGAATATCAGCCATTCAAACATTGCCCATTAGGTTTGAAAGTATGGGCTTAGAAGTCACAGCTCAGATGGGGAACACTCCAATTTTGCTATTAACCTGTATCATCTAGCCCTCTATGGGGCTGTGTCAGGGATTTCTCTGAGCCTCAGTTTCTTTATATTTATAGTAGGCTTGATTAAATAGTCATTGCGAGAACTCAAGTAGATAAAATAAAGGCGCTTTAGTGTAGGGCCTGACCCAGAGAAGGGACTGAGAAGGCCTCACCACAGGGTCACATTTGCCCCTCACTGAAAACCTGAGGTCCAGAAGTAGTCAGCATTTGGGAGTTTCTCAGATTTTGGAAACTTCACGGTCTTTACAAGTTAGTCATTTATAATCTGAGGATCTGCAACCCAACCTTCTACAAAATCTGAAACTCTTTGAGCTTCATCTTTTCCCTCAAAAACTTGAAGAGTTTGGATCATTTTGGGTTTGAAATTTTTGAATCAATGATGCTCAAGCTGTAACATCGTAATCATTCATGACAGATGTTATGCCAAGGAAAATTGGTCTGCCTTATGATGAGACAATAATTGCTCATAAATAGGCTTTGGGGATGCTCAGCCTAGACCTTCTTTCTTCTTTCTTCTCTTCCTTATATCCAGCCTCCCACCCATCTGTCTTTCCACCTCTTCAAGCATCCATCCATCCATTCAACCAACTTCCTTCCTTCCTTCCTTCCTTCCTTCCTTCCTTCCTTCCTTCCTTCCCTACTTCTTCCCCTTTTCCCCCCTCCCTCCCTCTCTCCCTCCCTCCTCCCTTCCTTCCTTCCTCCCTATCTTCCTTCTAATTATGCATTTATTCATCTTTCTTTCCATCCACGACTCCAATAAATAAATGTAGACAGCCAACTGGATACCAGTCCAAAGAGACACTCACTGGTTTACACTCTTCATTAGTGGGGTCACACAGGTTCACCTCACAATGCAGGAAAACTAGGTCGTAATTTCCAGCAAACATGAACATCTGTACTGAGAACCGGCTTTCTGAGGACACCCCATTCTCCTCCACGTTGATGGTGGAATCTTGTTGATTTGGGCAGCTAGGAGAATAAAAGGGGCAAAGGTGTAACTTCTAACCCCACACTGGAGAGCATTAAAGAGCCCTCTGCCCCAGGTTCTATCCGTCATCCTCTCATTTTTCTAGTCTGTCTTTCTGCAATAAGTTTGTATGGTTTAAGTTTTGGGGTGCCCAATTTCTAGGATGAATCAGAAGATTCCAGTCCCCATTTCTATGTAAGTGATTCAGGTCTGGTTAATCATCCTTATTGTGCCTCCATGGTCCAGATTTTTTCCTCCATACCCTTTTTAATTTTTTTCTGTATTCTTGAGTATTCCATACACATATACAATGAAATGTGATCATACCATCCATTTTCCTCCAACCCTCCATGCATCCCTTGATTGTAAAGCAGAGATAGGCATGTCCATTTTATATAACTGAGATGAGCACTTAGGGAGACCACTGTGTTGCACTTCTCATTACAGAGCTGGTCACACAGCTGAGCTCAAACATGAATTTTACCAAGCACCATCAATATTTGAATTGTAACCTCCAGGCAGGCATTTCCTTTGTTTTATCATTAAATGACATACAAGAATATTTTGTCCCGTAATATTCGTATATCACATTCATTTTAATCAATATAAGCATTTATATAATAGTCCATTATTACTCAATTGAACTATATTTTAACAGTAAACATAATGGGGAAATTATCAAGAATACTAAAAATGGAAAATTATTTGCATTTATTTACCCCACTCATCCAGTTTGTTTTAATACTTTAGGTTAAAACATCAGGAATAATATTCCAAGATCAAACAGGAAGCTTAAAATATGTAAAGGCAAATTATTTCTAAATAAAGTGACTCAATTTGCACCTCAGCCAGCAATGGATGAGACAATGTTTTTATCCAAAACTTAGCTACGAAAAGAACAAAACAAAATAAACAAAAACAATTAATCCCAGAGTGTACTGATACCTGTCTCTGATGATGAAGTACTTCACAGGGTCATTCTTATCTTTTGTGGGTGTGGCATAGCAGTTCCTCAGCAACAGCTTGAACCTGGAGTCATCTCCTTTATCCAAGATGGCACCCACATAGAGCATAGACTCCACCTGAAGCTCCACTTGGGCCCCTTCATAAGGTTGTGTATAGCTCTGGTCTCGGAAGAGGGCCATCCTGACAGTGAACTCTCCTGCCCCGCCCACATCAATATTCAGGGAACTGAGACGAGGAAAACCACAAGAGTGGAAACATCAGGCTTTGACAGGAAAGAAGCAACTAAATTAAGCCTTACACTATGACAATATTATGGAGAAAATGATGTATCTCTGATCTGTAAATGAACTAGTTGATAATCCATTGAAACAGACTACTTATTGGCATTTAAGCTCTGAACTTGACAGACTGGCAAGCCTGTCTCCAGGATGTGTACCCATTCCCCCTGTGTGGCAGCTACATCAAACTCTCACTCAAGGAACACGGGTTAGCACACAGCACCATCTTGTCACCTGAGCAATGGGGTTTGGGATCAGCTCTTACAGGCTCACAATTTTTAGCCTTATGTCTCCTGTGTCCACCCCACAAGCTTCAGCCGAACCCAGTCTGAACAAGATAAATGACTTTCATTTTCATATTTATGAACATGGGCTCCAACACGAGATAGCCTGAAAACCTTTGAACTTTGACATTCTTAATTCTTCGCATCCTGCAATTCTGTGAGCCCAGGAGGCAATCGGGGAATGAGACAAGCACCCTGGATTTCTGGCTGACAGTTTAGAAAAACCCCTTGGCAATTCTAGAGTTGTATAAAACCTAGTTTAATGAGCTTCGTTCTGGGAAAAGGGGGCAGTGATAAACAAAATGCAAACAAAAGCCTTGCCTGGATCCAATCACACCAAACCGTTGTTTCACTCTATTTCTTGTGAGTATAGGTGCCGTTCTTCTAAAGTAGACTTGACTTAAATCTCAAGCCTGCAGGAAAGCCTCCTAGACCCCTTCCGATCTCTACCACACAAAGACCAGGTCTGGGATCCATACCTACTGACCCGAAGTACCCTATAATTCTCCTATGTTGCATTATCTGATTTGCAAACGATTATCAATTATGACTGTTGATATGATTGGTTGTTTGCTGCCTTTCCTCAAGGTGAATGAGCTTGTCTGAAGTTTTTGCTTCCTGAGCACATTTCGAGTACCAATCCATGGTACAGCATTGCTTCATAGAAAAAAATCTTTACTAGTCATGAGTTTCTTGATCATTCTCAATGTCCTTAGCTTCAATACAGAAATGTAGTGATTGGAAGCTCCTGCGGTGGGCGTGGTAGCACTGTGTGGTCATCACGGATTGTGTGTGTGATCATACCTCACAACGGGCCGAAGTGCAGTTTGGAGGCTGATCTTCATGTCCAGTGGGTAGGCACACTGGAAGTTGACATTGACGAGGAAGTCCCTGATGATGAAATCAGTGGCCAAGGAGAGGTTGTTTCTGTAGATGGCATGGGTCCCATTGTTCTTTGGTATAAAAAAAAATGAAAGCACATGAGTTTATGCAGGTGAGTATAGGTGTTTATCTCAAACTCAGATCTGCCTGAGTTCTTAGTCAGTGTTCCCAGCCATGCAGTCACCCTGATTCTGACACACACACCCCAACCCCTCAGAGAGTAAGGGGTACTCTTTTTCCTGCAGTGCCAGTATTTACAGGAAGCCCAGAGTAAACACTAGAAATTGTATGATGAACCCTGGGGAAGAGTCAGGGGCTGCCTGCCATGTTTGCTCTTCCCACACCACCCCTAACGAAGATCATTGTGATCAGAGCTGACCTCACAAAGCTCAAGTGCTAAACCCAGCCTAACCTCTTCAACATGGACCAACATGTATAAATCCACACAACCCTGGCAGCCCGATGAGGACAAGCTATTTGCCTACAATCTCATTGCTCTAAAGATGCTCCCGTGAGCCCAGATCCCACCCGCTACTACAGCAGAGTGAATATCACTTACTTCCAGAATGTTCCCACAGGCATTAGCCCCAACGGGGCTGGTGGCGGACACCCAGTTGTTGGGCTCATTCTGCATGATTTCACTGCAGTTCCGGTCATTCAGGAAGGTAATGATCTCCTCCTTGAAACCCAGACCTCCCAACAAGCACTTGTCCAGCTTCACCTTGATCTCACTAGGTCCACAGTCCAGCTCAGGCTGCAAACTCTGAGGATCTAGGAGGCCAAGAGTAAGGTCAGTGGTGTTGGACAGAGGAATGGAAACAATGAGGAACGTCTTCCTTCTCAGCCTTTTGGCAAGCTGACCATGCCCATCGAGCTGCAGGGTAGACTAGATGGGGTCAGAGACCCCAACAGAAGTCACACTCACACTGATAAAAAGAGGTCTCCAATTGAAGACTTCCAAGCATCTCAGATACAGGCTTGACTTAGCTGCTCTTGGAAAATCAAAGTGGTTCTATATTCGACACTAAACCAAAGCCAGATGCCCCTGCCACCAGTGTTCCACCAGCTGACCTGGAAGTCTGATCTGGCCCCACCCTCTCTCACCCTTGCAAACCCACTGGCTTTGTAACAAGTAGCCTAACTAAATCTCAAGATGTCCCCAATGTCAGTTCCATGGCCCCTGACACTGATCCCTGCCTTATCCTGACCCTGTCTCATTCCTTTTGCCCCAGGAGCTACTCACCAGAAACACTGAGGTCCGGATTACAGACACAGGTCCAGGAGCCATCTTGGAGTAGAACACATTTCTCCTCAGGACGGCAAGTGATATCACACTCAGTGGGTTCAAGGGTGAGTCCAACAGTGGTTTTAGAAGTGAGTACAGGGGTGGTTTTAAAGATGGGTGCAGGGGTGGTTTTAGGGGTGGGTGTAGTGGTGGGTACAGAGGTGAGTTCAGTGGTGGGTGCAGAGGTGGGTTCAGTGGTGGGTGAAGGGGTGGGTGTAGTGGTGATTTCGGGGGTAGGTGTGGTTTCTTCAGGTTCTAGAGGGACAGAGGAAGAGGAATAAGATGCAGATCAGGGAGGGTCTGTGTCCTCCCAAGCCAACTCTCTCATTCCTTCAGTCTTTATAAATATATGAGATTCTTGCCAGAAGAGCCAAACCTCCAACTCGTATTTCTTGATTCCCATTTCCAGCAGAGTGAGTAACATCCCTGAAGCTCCCAGGCCAAAGATTTTAAATCCATGGTTGCCAGGGTTATAGGACCTGGGTTTAAAGCCTGGCTCTTCTGCATCCCAGCTCTATGACACAGGGAGAGCTCTTGAACCTTTTTTGTGCTCCAGATGTGAATATGAATGACTACATAGACCCCATTTCATGAACTGACTAGGAAGATTCAGGGAATCCATATGTTTAAAGTGGAATGGTCACAGATGCACTGTGAGCAATGCAAGCTGTTAGTTTTGCCCTTTTGTTTCAGATAAGAAAACAGGTTCTAAGAAGAGTAAAATTTGACAAAAGTAAAATTTGAATGAGCCTGGGTTCTTGAAATGATTCGTGTGTGGGTGTGGGTGCACGCGCGCGAGCTCGTGCGCATGTGCTGTGCATGGATGTGTGGGAGTGAGCACTCACCTATGCACAGAGGCCAGAGGAGGACATCAGGTGTCCTGCTCAGCCCCTCTTCACCTTATTCCCCTAAGACAGGGTCTCTCATTGAACCTGGGTCGAGACTGGCAGCTAGTAAACCCCAGACTCCTGTCTCTGATTCTCAGTCTTGGGGTAACAGGCGAGCTTGGCTGCCTTCAGCTTTTTACATGGGTGCTGAGGGTTGTCCCCACAGTCCCCATACTCGTATAGCAAGCACATTTTAGCTACTGAGTCTTCTAACTTGCCTGGAATTATGCAATATGCATTTATAATTCAGGCTATCTCACACTCAAATGTGAATCTCTGGCTTGTGCCTGGCAGCTCCCAAATTATGTTTCCATGTGTATTTCTGACAGGAGCCCAGTAGTGGCTGCTTTGCTTAGTCTCCTCTTGGACCTTTCTGGATCCTCTGAGTCCTCGGCACTAAAAGTCACCCTGTCCTGCAGCTGCTGCTTACCTGTGCAGTATCTCAGACTGCATTCAGGGGATCTTACCTGTGCAGTATCTCAGACTGCATTCAGGGGATCTTACCTGTGCAGTATCTCAGACTGCATTCGGGGGTGCCCTGGAACTTGTATACATGAAAGATTCCTGATTCTTCTGAGCAGGCCTTCACCTTGACCTCAGAACTCCAGAAGCAGCAATTTTCATTCCAGTTGGCACAGGCTGTGTGGCTGACAATGCCATCTTCCAGGTTAGGGTGAGCTCCATTCAGCCACATGGGAGCAGAGGTATCGCACCGGAATACTTCCACACAGGTCTCTGGCATCCTCACTCCTCCTTCACCCACGAAGCGGTACCAGCCCCGGAGATTGTCATCACACGCATCTGAGACCTCCGTGTATTCTGTGCTTCTGGACGGGTCATCCAGGGTGATGTAATTCTGACAAGGGTCAAAGCAGGAGCCAGATGCTCCACAGTCCAGCCCATCAGAGCCACTGTTCCTGGGGCCTCCATAATCTGGGATGAATAGAAAGCGTGCAGGTTTATTAAGCAACTCCATAGCCTTCAGGGTTTTTATCCCTTCTCCATTCTGCTTTGAATGCCCTAATGATTCCAGTGAGGCCAATAGGTACACACTGCAGTAATTAATGCCAGACTTTGTCACTCAGGGAGCAGAAAGGCCAGGAAGAACTTTCCATGGCATTTTGCGTGCAACAAGGACATCCCAGCCACCACCTTACATAACCCCACTGCCCCACCCAAGGTTTCAAAGAGCTTCTCTGTGGGCCACTAGCAGGACACTGTGTGTGTCCCATTCAGTCAATGTTTGTTATTCTCAATATATCATACAGGATCCCTGAGAAAATTCCCAGATATTAGTGAAGTGAACAAAGCAGAAACAAATGTTATCATATTGCTTGATTTGGCAAAATATGTCATAAAATGAAAGTTGTCCTAAGTTGGACCCATCTCTAGAAGTAAGCACAGATTTGTTGTATAACCCTTGGGATTTTCCCATGCCTGTGCAAACACAGACACACACACAGGGGGGAGGGGGGAGACAGAGAGTCATTTTAAAACATTGGTTGTACTCTTTAATGTATTACAAAAACAGCACTGTTCCCTATCGGTAGGTAATAGCACGGATTGGCATCCACAGATCAATCAGGCCACTCAATCTCAAGCTTAGTATTACTGGTTTATTATTGGCTGTGTTATTCACTATTGTGTAGCTGCCATTAAAACCGAATCAGAGAACCCTCGACCTCTACCCTCTCAATGCCAGTAGCCACTTCTGAAGACTCTGGGCATCACTGATGGTCCCAGAAAGCTGAAATCACCTCCACTGAAAACCACGCATCTAACAGGGCCATTTCTGCTGCTGAGTTTTCACTTGGGGGTTGAGGGAGGGGGTGAGCCACGATGTATGAAGAGGCAGAGAAGTAACGAAGGGGATGGTCAGAGGCTGGAAGAGGAGATTTCAAGTCAACTCTGATCAGCTGGCTGGTGACCTTGAAAAGTGATTAAGCTCTCCTAGGACTCAAATGCAAAACCACCCCAATAGTTCAATGTTTCCAGATGCCCTTCCCACACCTCAGGCCCTGACATTTGTACACCTGTGATCTTGTTCCTGTGATTGACTTATAGAGACTTTTTCAGTGATTCCTTTTGAAAATTAAATAATGAAGGGATACTGAAGAGATAGCGTGAAGATGTGAGATTGATCACGGAGAACTCGCTTTAAAGAGCTGGGCACAGTAGCAGGAGCTTCTGATCCCAGTGCTGGAGAAGTGGGACTAGGCAGGTCCTCAGGGGCCCACCAACCAGTCAACCTAAGCTGTGGCGGAAGTGAGAAACCCTGTCTTAAAAAGCAAAGCAGATGGTACTGGAGGAATGGCATCTAAGGTTGTTCTCTGGATTCCACACGTGCGTGCTGTGCACACGCGTGCACACACACACATGCATGCGCATACACACAGTTATAAATATATATATAAGTAAGTTTCATCTAGAGGAAGAATATCTCTGATAACATAGGAATGTAGGGATGGTTGTATTGTTATATTATTTAATATTCATAAGTAAATATACAACCATTAAAAAAAATGAAGGGCTTTCCAGGCTGCCAGAGTCGCTTTGGCGAGGAGTGCTTCTTTGGAAGTAAATACTTAAAGATAAAATGAGATGGTTACTGTAAAATGCCACACACAACACCCGGATGCAGCCAGTTACCCCTAGAATGACAACCTAAGCGTCTCTTTGGGCTCACAATCTTATGTGTGCCAGTGAGACTTTGCTTTAAAAAGGCAGGGAAAGGCTATTTTCCAGTCTTGATCATGCCTGTGTTTGCTCTTAGGAGAGGAATTGTCCTTGTTATTCTTGGGTCATTTCCAGAGCACCCTGTGCTTTCCCACGGGAGTAGGAGCTCAGCTCTTGGAGCTCAGTTTTCTTCCCAGCTTCCCATTATAGGGCTCCTCACATTTGCACTCCCAGCTGGGGACTTTTTCTGCACGTGTCTGGGTTGCCCTCATTTAAGGGTTTTAGAAGCTATGGATTTAATCCCAGAATCCCGAAGGCTGAGGCAGGAGGATGGAGAGACAGCAAACACACACATACAGAGAGAGACAGACAGACAGACAGAGACAGAGAAGACAGGAATATTGTTAATTCTAGTACCTTTGTTTTTACAGATAAGCAACTTGATAGGGAAGGAGAAAGGGGGTGACAGGGTGACCTTCTTATCTTCCAGTCTGTGCTCTCTGATCACCCTCAGAAAAGGGCTTCAGAAGCTAAGGTTACTGGCTCCCCTGCCCTTTAAGCCTACAAGAGATTGCTGCTTTCCTTGCTTTCTCTATCTCTAAGTCTTTGTTCCCAACTCCCTGTTCCTGGAACCAAACTGAGTGGCCTTTTCTGCTCCCTCCCTCTGCTCACTCCCTAGGTATTTCTGAGTGTCTGTGACCCCCGGCGAGCAGATACTCACCTTGCTGTGTTGTTGTAGATGAAGAGGCCAGCATCAGAATGCAGGAGGCCACAGCCAGCCACAGCAGGTCACAGCCCACCATCTTTCCCCTTAAAGTGAGGCTTGCAGGTCACACCGCAGACTGCAGACTCTCCATGTAACTACAGGAAAGGAAAAGTCTCCCGTCAGGTCAGGCCCACAGACCGCTGTGCCTGGGGGTGAGGTCGAGACTCAGCTCAGCACCTATCATGTGATGAAATTTGCTTGAAGCCCTTTGCATGGTTTGCCTCACTTAAGTCTCTGCCTTACTCCACAGGAAGCTGCTGTCATGGTTCCCATTTTGTGGTGAAGAAGTTTAGTTTCGAGAGTATGTTAAACCAAACCATATCTGCCTCTCTGTGCAGCTATGGACGTGGCATGGACCTGGCAACAGGTCCAGATTTTCAAAAGCCAAACTTCTGGCCTGATGTGCAGAAATGGAGAGGGATGGGATTAAGGGCTTTCCAGGATGAAATCCATTAATGAGCAAGCCAAAGGTGGGTGAACGCTGCAGAATGTCCTAGAGCGCAGGTGGAAATAGACACTCTCGAGAAATTAAAGGCAGGGATTCTAATGCCTGCTGGTACCTATAAGTAAGAGTGCAGTCTGTCTTAATTATATCCATCAGGTCCTCTGGGATTTCAAGAGCATAGAGCTATGTTAGATTAAATCCTAAGACCCTTTTCTCTTGGTACAGAAAATAGCACACACTGACTCCCAGTTAAAAACAAATTACATGATAGAATAATTAATGAATGAATAATAAAAGCAAAGAAGCAAGTAAATAACAGACAAAACGTCAGCTTCAGGTGGCAGTTATCCTTCTGTGCCTTGAAAGGAGACCTTTAGGTGCTTTCTTGCAGTCTCTAAAAAATGTTCAGTTGGAGCTAGAAACCTGTTTCTGATGGCATATCATGAGTCATTTCAAGAGAGCAGGGTCAGAGGAGCACCCGGGACTGCGTTTGAGAGTCTCTAACCCAAGTAGAGACCTGCGTCTTCTTAGTAGGAAGAGAAAAGATATCCTATATAAGCTGCCCAGAGCCAGCCAATGACTGGGACTGTGAGCTGACTGATTTGGGGAACATTTGGCAATGGCTAAGGTCCAGAATCACTTCTGGATTCAGAAAGTTTACAGGTACCCCAGGCAAGTCAAGTAGGTAAAGAGGGTAAAACTCACCTGCCGGTGAAGAGAAAGCTTGCTGGGCCTTGGAGCAGGACTTAACCGTCAGCGAAGAACCCAGAGGCTCCTTCCTCTTCTGCCCAGTGTGGGAACAGAACTTGCTGTCTGCTTCATTTATACTGACACTCCCCACTCATGTGGCCCTTCATGATTGGTGCTGAGGCTGGACTGGCGCTAAGTTCCCAGGCGCTAGGGCCTGTTGGACGTAGGTAAGATAAGCCATTTACCGTAAGGGTGGTGAAAGGAGGGCTTTTGTGCCACCTGCATGGAAACTCTTCCAGAAGGTACTATTCCACATGAATGGTTCTCCGCAAGTAGTTGCAATATGTACTTAAGGTTGCATACACCAGTCATTGCCAGTATCTTGCAATCATGATTTCTCCCATCTAATCCTCCAATAAACTCATAAAGCCAATGCCATGTTCATTCCCACAGAGCAAACACGAGTGAGAAGGAAGCAAAAATGCCCAGAGGAAAGTAGACAGAAACCCAATAGACTTGTTTGCTCAGTAGGTGTCCAGCTTAATGCCTGCTCCGAGCTAATTGCAATAGGGCACTTCCTCTTTATTCACCTGGTGCCAGGGAGTGTGAGAGAATGAAGGAAGGGGGTTTGAGGGAATGCCATTCTTAAGCCACAGAGTTTACCCCATTTCCAATGACATATTAAGAAATGGGTTGAATTGTAGAATGGAAAGAGACGGCCAAGGCTTTTGGACAAAGTCAGCATAGGTATAGCCTCCCCTTCAAGTCCTTAAAATAGGCGGGCTAGCCTAGACATTAGAAGGCACAGAACTGTGAAAAAGACTCTAAAAGCTTGGTCATATCCAGCCCCTTACCCAAGTCTTCCAAAGTTTAGTCCCATTGTCCCCTACCTAATGTCTTCTTTTTCCTCCAAGGCCAATTTGTACTGTCCAAATATTCTTGGATGTATGGGTGTCCCCTGGGGTGTAGTTGACCTACCAGGGGCTTCACTCTTAAACACCATGGACTGTCTCTCTCCCCGCCAATAGCATAGAAGTATTTTCTCAATTGTGGTTCCTCTTCCCTGATAACACTGGCCTGTATCAAGCTGACAGAAGACCAACCAGAACAGGGGGCTTCAGTCCATCATGGCTGAGAGTACAGTATAATTTAGCCTATGGCAATGGGAGCATGTGACAGGGGCTTCTCACATCACCAAAGACCAGGAAGTAGAGAGAAAAAGAGGCTGTGAACTCAGACCCAACCTTGAATAGTCTGCCCCCAGTGGTGGACTTCTGCCAACTGCACCTCATCTCTTAGGGGCCCTATAGCATCCCAGAGAGCACCACCATCTGGGGAACAAATGCTGGAAAGAGGGGACAGTGAAGACCATTTTAGATTCAAACTATAGCTCATTTTCAAATTCCACCACACGTTGAGTCCCATCTTAGATCACTCTCCTGAGTCCCAAGATCTTTCTGAGCTTCTCCTCTTGGGAACAGACACCCAAGGTCCCTCAAACTCAACAGCTTGCAGTCGGAGTCCATCAGCCCTTCTGACTGCCCTCCTCTCCCTCTGTCTACCATCCACCTCAGCCGATGGCGGTGCTGCTCACCACTCTTCCAAGCTGGAGACTTGACTCTTTCTTTTCTTCCTCGGGCCTCAATTCCAGGAAGCTCCGCATCTCATCGTTCTGCATTTCAAATCCCTCTTGGTTCTATCAAGTCTTCTTGGCTTTCACTTGACCAGTCCAAATGCGGGTCTCTATCTCGCGAGAGGGTGATTTTAGTGCTGGTTACAGATTGCTCTCTGTGCTTTCTCGCTTGCCTCTGTTTCTGCAGCCTGTCTTGTCCCCCGCTCCTAGCTCACTATGCCCTGGGGATCTGACCCTGTTTACACTTCCTGCTTCTACTCCGACTTCGCTGTACCAGCTCTGCTGCAGCCAATGCCAGATTCTCTGAACTCTTTCTCATCCCCAAATGCTTGCATAATCTTCCCCCTGCCTAGATTGTTCCGTGCTCAGCCTTTTCCTTTTTACCACCTCTGCCAGGAAGCTAGGATGGAGAACCTAGCTCTACATCCAGTCTGGTCCTCTGCTCTGTTCCCGTGTCTCTCCAGGACAACTCCAGTCACATTCCCTGGCCTGGTAACTAGTCGGTCAAGTCTGCAGGCGATTTGAGGACCTGGATCCTGATCTTCACTGAGAAAGCATTGGTTTAGTAAACAAATGGACAAAAGCAAATGTATGTTCTAGGGCCCCCTTCATGAGTCATTCGTCCCATGTCCAGGTGGCAGTCAGCCTTGATGGAGAGACGTACGTTTCTGCCTTGGGATCTTTGCAGTTAATATCCCAGCTACCTGTGACGATCTTCCCCAGCTGTCCCGAGCAGGCTGGTTCGCTCGCATACTCCGTCAGCCTCTGCTTGTCAGGAGGCCATACTTTATCATACCCTATCATTCTTTGTGAAACAGCACTCATATCAGACTATTATGTTGTCCTTGTCTTTCCCCCTCCCCCATGGCTGTCACCACTTGTCACATTGCACGGTTATCATTTCAAGGTATTGTCGTTACCAAAGTGGCCGTCTTGATAATTCTCTATTTCCTCACTACCATAAAAGTGTCTGGCATTTAATTTGGTATCTAATTAATATTAATTAATTAATAGCTGGGGCTACATTAAGTTGTTTAACCAGCAGACAGAAAGCAAGAAAGGAAAAGACATGGTAGGGGCAGAGATGGCATTGGGACATTTCTCCCCTGCCCCTTACCCGGCCTTTGTCTTTAGCTTAGCCCTTGTTTCCCTTGACCCAGACCTTCCCTTCAAGTCCTGCTGCTCCTGAGTCACAGCACAGACCGTTCCGTAGGGACTCCCTCAGTCCAAGCAGAACACAGACTAATCGTGGTTGGGATAGCACTGGACTAGCCTGTGGGTCACCTGCAGAGCTCTTATATAATAGCAAGAAGCCTGTATGTGCTGTGAGTGTCTGTGTGAGATAAGAGCTCTTAACATAAGACATACTGTTCCAGCAGTCCTTGCTTTGGACTCACACGTGTGTCTTTCCCTGATCTGAGGCCTTGGCTGCCCCAGGAAGGTCCAGTGAGTGGCCAGGAAACCAGGTGGGTCAGAAAAAACAGTTCCCATCAGCATTGGCGACACTTTTTTTTTCTAGAGACTTTTGGAATCTCTGGGTGTCTAAGTGTAGATTGGATCTGGTCCCTGTCCATGGATAAAGTCGCACAGTCTCTCTACCCATGGAAAAGGCTTGATTGTGCTTTCCTCTACTGCTGGGGCCTGAGAAAAGAGCTGCAGCTTTAGGAGTGGCTGTAGAAGTCTAGTGAGCGGGAGTCCTAAGGAGACACAAGACACCTGCCATTGCTTCTACATCTCTTCTCTAAGACTTAAGATGCCTGGAGAAAGGAAAAGGCTTTGTCTCATCCGCCAATGTTTCTCAGCATCTAATGTAGGCCTGGAACATGTGAAGTCCCCAAAGTTCATTTGTGGAAAAGCCAAGTGTATCCTTGTGAGGGCACTCTTGACTGCCCCCATTGCAAAGAATCTGCCACCTCCTGATGTCTGTTAAACTCTCCAGGTCTGGAGTCCCTGGCAGCCTAAAGAATTGCATGTTCAAGTTCTGAGGCATGACTTGTGCCTGCATTGCTCACGGCCTGTATCCACTGTTATATACCTGGCATAGCTTAGTAACTGGTACAGTAGCAGCTCAGCAAATGGAAGGACGGATATATATATATATATATATATATGTGTGTGTGTGTGTGTTTATATAGGTGATGTTCAGACACATTGTGTGTCTTTTCTAAGGTAGCATAACAGAACTTTTGTTCTGAGATCCCAGTTTCTCAGAGCGTCTGTGAAGTCCATTAAAATAGGGAAAGGGTCTGCTTTCATCCCACCATGTGATGCTCGGTACAACAGACAGTGTCCACAGTGACGGTGTGGTCAGTGAAGATTTGAATTAATGACTCCAAAAGCTGATTTTTTAAACTTATTATTATTATTCTTATTATTCCTTAAGGAGACAGGGCTCCATGTGCAGATGTACCACAAGTCCCGTTTGGAGAGAGAGCAGCATTGGAGGATAACTACTAGGTTTTGAGTGAGAGGATTAAAGGGAGAGAGTAAGTGCAATCTGGGAGCAGTGTGAGTCCCTCTCCTATGGCTGGAAACCAGCCTGCATCTCTCCTCCTGGCCGGCAGGAAGTGAGCTGGGAACCACACCAGGTTTCCTTTTGTCCATCAGTGAGACATCAGGGTCAAAGTGACGGAGAGAAACAGAGGCAGACAGATGCTCAGGAGCCCTAAAAGGAAAACAATTAGAGGAACATGGCAGGGGCTGGTGGACTTTTGTGCAAAGTAACATAAGATACTTTCCTACAGACTAGCCAAGAAGGAAGGAACCCTATCTGGACGAGGAAGTTCAAAAAAGTTTTCTACACTAAACGGGGTGGGAGTGGGGTAGATTCAGGCTCCATTCCAGGTGGACTGGTCTGGAAAAGACAGTAGTGTCTGCTGAAGTACTTGGTGTGCACCCTTCATGTGATACCTAACAGACCCAACCATCCCAGAGACCTGAAGGCTAGTCACAGAAGAGACACCTATGTCACGGGAGAACCGTGACTTTCCAGCTCTGAGCTCAGGGGCAGAGAACTCCATGCCAAACCCCAGGTCATCATAGCAATCCTCTTAGACCCAGGTTAGAAAAGCAATGGCTGTGTGGATTCAGTTTTCATCTGGGGTGACAAATCAGGCAGCAGGCAGCAGAAAAGGACAACAATGTCACCAGTTCAGACTTTTGTGGTCTGAGGCTTGAAGACGCAAAATACAGAGCTTCTTGTTTGTCTGATATGCTCAGTGCACGACTAATCTTGGTTCTTGGCAAACAATGGCTCTCAGCAAATATTTGTAACCTGTAGAGTGGCTTGTGCGGTGTAAGAAATGAGCTTCAGCTTCAGGGTGTGCCAAGAAAAGGGCAGGTGTGCATGTCCTTGGGGAACAGGTTTGTAATGATATATGTGGATATCTGAGCCACTTACACGCATGCGGGCAACTGCAGCTGTGTGTCTATCTCTGTATAAAGCATGAACATGTGTGATCTGTGCCTGCAGATAGAAGTGTGTGTGATCAACATGTGCATACATGAATGTCTGTGATCTGTATGTGTACATATGAGTATTGTGATATGTATGCAAATATGAATGTGTTTGGTCTGTGTGCAGAAAGGAGTGTGCACAGATATGAGTGTGTATGATCTGTGTGCAGACATGAAAGTGGCTGGTCTATATGCAGATGTGAGTATTATAGTCTGTATGCCCATAAATGTATGTGCAGAGGTGAATATGTGTGATCTGTGTGTAAGATGAGTGTGTGTGGTTTGTGTACAGACATGTATGTGATCTGTGTGCGGATAGGAGCATGTGTGGTCTGCATACACATATGAGTGTGTGTGTGCAGATAGGAATGTGAATGATTTGTGTGTATGCAGATATGTACAGGCATGCATACATGTAAATGTGTGTGGTATCTGTGTACAGATATGAATGTGTGCAAACAAACCTAGGCACTGTGCTCTCTCAGGTTGTTGGGTCGCACCTGTGTTCCAACACACTACTATGAGACAGCACAAATGTGCGCATGAGTACAGGTGAGGTCCAGGCATTTCCAGGACAAGTCACCTTTGGCAGCTCAGGCTCTGAAGGCTAGGCCCTCCAGTCCACTCAGAACTTCAGATAGAAAGCCACAGCGGAGTGTCATGGAGCAGGTTACTATACAGAAAGGATAGTTACATAGCTTACTCAAGTTACTAACTTACTTAAGTTGCTGGAAGCAGCCTTGGAAACAGCAGCCTGGACTCCTTTGGGAGAAACAGAAAGATCCATGAGAAGTGAGGCACATGGCTTACAAGGAAACTGAGACTAGTTCTCCCCGTCTTCTCCTCTTGCAGCCAGGGTCATCTTTCTGAAGCTCACTCCCCCACACTGGATCTGTAGAAAGCCTCATCCATATTGCTTTCAGAAGAAAGACTAACAACTTATTGGGATCTACACAGTTCCACAGAGCTAGCCTCGCCTATACTAGTTTAGCCACCACCACTGGCCTAGCTCCCCTCAATTCTCCTAACAGGCTGGCTTCTCCCTAGTCTTCCCCAATCACCAAGACTCGGTCTGGTTCCTTAGAACAGCTTCAAACTCTGTGTGCACTTTCTCCCTGCGCTCAAGGCAACTGCAGTTCTACGCATCTTAATGGTGCCATTTGGACAATGTTTCCCCAAATGATCCAGAAGATCCAAGGCAGTGGGATCTGTTCTGCTTGTCACAAGATGCTAAGCCATAGCGAGCACCAAAGCCTGCGTCTGCAATGGACGAAGGAATGGCTGCAGTAGAACTGGTTAGAGAGGAAGGCAGCTGATCGCCCAGAGAATCCACTGTTCCTCACTCTTCCATTCCCAGTCAGACCTCAGAAGCCAGCCTCTGCCGCCTTGCCTCTTCCCCATTCAGGGACCTGACAGAAGAACAGATCTCTCACCTTGCCGTGTGATGGGGCCCAAGTTCAGGACCCGGGCCTGATCTATGAAGTTCCCACTTCTCAGTCTGGTACCAGAGCAGCTCTGCAGGGGAAGGGTGACACAGAACATCACTCATGGTTGAGAGGAAGGTGACGTGTGATCCTGGCGTGAAAAGTGGGCAGCCAGCTCAGAAGAGCATCCTCCTGCCTCATACAGGAGATAGCGGATCATGTCCCAGCCCCAGCCCTTATTGGGATTGTGGACTAGTCACTTCAGCTCTCTGAGCTTTTCCAATTGAGAAAATGAGCGAGTAGCTCCCCCGGTGAATTTCTGTGGCGTTTGAACACATTAAAACACCTGAGTTGCACACAGCACTGCAGATTTAAGTTACTGTTATGGGGAGAATAGCTTGTGCCTGCTAATAAGGTCCACTTATTGGCCAAGCCCCCTGATATCACCACTGTTTCCTGACTGCCAGGTAGCCCAGGTGTCCTAATTGGTCCTGCCCACTCTGTCTTGCAGCTATGTGTCCTTATGCTAAAATAGGAAAATGCCACAAATACGTGTCTTCCTTTATGCCTTTGGCCACGTGTCTTGATGGTAGAGACGGGCACTCCAGCAGACTGTTGTGCGGGGGTGGGGGTGAGGGGGTTCCAGCATTCTTTTGTGGGGAGAAGGGGGAAGGGGGATGACTCACAGGCTTGCACTGTTCATTCACAGAGTCACACAGGTACACCTCACAGTGCAGGTAGACAAGGTCGTAATTTCCTGCGAACCGGAACATCTGAACAGAAAACCGGCCCTGAGGGGACTCGCCGTTCTCCACCACCTGAACGGTTGTATCCAATGTGTTTGGACATCTGAATGGGAACATTAAGACATACGGTGGAGCTGATTAAGCCAAGACTCTGGAGCTCCACTTCCTGGGCTTAAATGCCACGTCGCCACCTGCTAGCTCGTTAAACTTCTCTGTGCCTCAACGTCTCCATACACATATGGGAGTAATGTTAAAAGATACCTGAGGATTATGTTATTTTTTTTTTCAAAGTGCTTAGAACAGAATGAGGCACACAGTAGGTGCTGCCTGTGACTGGGGCTAAAGAAAAATGATGAAATTCTTCAACCACAGAGTTGGAACAATCCAGAAGCTCGTTCTCATTGACAAGGAAACATATTAAAGAATCATTAATGGGGGAGGGGGAGGGAAATGGGAGGCAGTGGCGGGGAAGAGACAGAAATCTTTAATAAATAAATAAATAAAAGAATCATTAACTATTTCATGCTGTGAAATATGTGCCTATAATCGCAGAAACCAGGGAGTCCAGCCAGCCACTGAGCCAATCAAAGTGTGTGTACCCATCTGCAATGCGCACAGTGGCATCCAAACAAACCAACATGCAGAAGAAGCTCACGTGTGTGCCGGGCATTCTGGGCAGGTCCTGCAGCGTGGGCTGCAAAGCCTTTCCCTCCCTGCTTCACTTGTCCAAAGGCTTCCTCCTCACTGTGTATTTTACTTTCGTTTAATTGTCTGTCTTGCCTTCAGAATTTAAGTTGTGTGAGGGTGGGTGGTTTCATCTCTTCCCCTCGCCATGGTACCCACAAAGTCTGGTACACAGCAGACTTTCAAAATATCTGTTTAATTTATCTATAGCCTCTCAAGGAAGAGACAGCAAGCCTGTACCCTCCCAGTTTCAACCGCTCCTTGGCTAACCATGCCCATCCCCTACTCTTCCCAGCCGGGCACTGGCTGCCTGCTGCTCTGAGCCTGCCTTTTCATCAGATTTCTTATATGTGCTAAGTCAGGGATGCCCACTTGGCCCGCCAGTGAACATATGCAACCCTCTTCAAATATAATGACATATTGTATAAAAATAAGATATTTCAAGAAATACCAAGAAAACCACTTAAATCAAAGCGCACTTCTTAAAATGTTAAAACATTTGATATGTGTGCTTTACATACTTGTGAAAATACAGTTGATAAATATTACATAAGGTGATCTAGGGAGTCCTAATGAATAGCACCTAAAGACTACTGGATAGCATAGGTAGGTCCCTGTATTCAGGTTGAGCCAAAATGCTAAATTTAAGCTAAGGGAGGATGAACATAAACATGTATTCCCCTCCTCCCACTAATTCTAAAGACATGACCCCAATCCCCATCCAAATAGAATCCGCTGTTTTACCTGTCCTGGATAATGAAGTATTTCACAGGGTCTGTGGCGTTGCTACTGGGCGTGGCATAGCAGTTGGTCATTAGCAGTACAAACCGGGACACGTCACCCCCATCCAGTATGGTGCCCACATACAGAAAAGCCTCTGTGGACAGCATCACAGAGGAGCCTTGGTAGGGCTGTGTGTAGGCAGGGCTCTGGAACAGCGCCATCCGCACGGTGAACATGCCTGTCCCACCCAAGCTGATGTTCAGGGAACTGCAGAGGAAGAGGAGCTGTTAGAGGACCAGGTTGAGAACATGCGCAGATGGCTACCCTTTCTGACCAGCATTCTCGGACTGTTCCTTGCAGGTTTCTGACTGTCTCATTCAATAGCAGGCCTGAACCCCTCACCGCTGCTTGGCAAACTTCTGTGAGCTCTCAGAGGCATGGGGTGTTAGGGGATGCTGGAGAGAAGCCCTCCCTGACTGAGTAGGTCTGTGGTAGGATTCGAAGATCTGCATCTCTAACAAGCTCATCATTAGTGATGCTGGTGTTATAGATCCATAGACCATATCTTGAATTAAATTTCCAGGGCACTGTGGGTGCCCCCTTCCTACCATCCTTCAAAATAGAATAAATTCTTCGGGGACCTACCTGGGCTTCTTGAGTCTCAGCCTTCAACAGGTAAAGAGAGATGAGTTATCAGGAGCCCTATAGACTTGAGTTCTGAAGCTCTGTCAAGGTGTTCCTTCCAATACCGACATCAGATTGGGTTTTATAAATGGGCTGTTTTTAATCTAAACACTCATACTGGTGTGAATTTCACTGCATTATCTCTCACAGGATACAGAGAGAGAGAGAGGTGTCACATAAATAAGGTTTATGAGAATTGCCCAACAATACAAGGATCTGCTTCATAAGAGAGAACAGGCTGAGACGTTCTTGAGCCCCAGAGAGGCTTGCTCACATACCTGTTGCTCTCAGACACCTTGAAGGGAGGCCTAGGACATGGCCACATTACTCCAGGGCACTCCCTCACCTGGTTGTACTCCATCCAATAGCCCAATATAAGCAAGTCACACACATATCAGTCCAGCATTCTTAACATGTTTCTTCCATATGGCAAATGCTCAGTAAATACTAGTGTTTGCAGCTGTCATCCTTCCCACATGAGCATCAGTGGCCTGTGGCCCATCATAGAGCATCAGTGGTCTGTGGCCCAACATATTCAAAGACTTTCAATTTTACATAGTAATAGGATGCTATTTTCCACCAAATGGATGGAGCTTTCCTGGTTTGCCTCTCCAGCTAGCTACCTTTCTACCAAAAAAGACACCTCTGAAGAGTGTGATCTGTAAATGCCTCTTTAATCATAGATCTTCAATTCAGAGAAGGATGGAAGCTGAGATCTAAATAAAAGCTATGCTTGTTCAGAATCCCCTCCAGAAGCAGGGCCACCCAAGCCCTCTGAAAAGACAGACTGATATTTGATCCCTTTTGCAGAACATAACTGTCCTTAGAAAAGCCACACAAGTATTATTAAAGCCCCCTGGTAAATGAGGACAACAGTTGGACGGTTGCTATGGGTTCCCAAAGCTATCCACTTAATAGATGGCAGAGCCTGGGTTGAAATCTGGGTTCTGGAATTCCTCACTATGTGTCCTCCCAACCCTGCACCCCCAGACTCCAAAGCCAGTTCCCACTTGTCAAGGCAGCTGAAAGTCTCAGGACTGAGGGGCCGAGGGGTTACAGGGCTGTGGGGTGAAGCCTCCCCAGAGCACTGGAGACCCCTGATGGCCACACCTGACCATGGGCTGTAGGGAGGTCTTCAGGCTGACTTTCATGTCCAGGGGGTAAGAGCATTCAAAGTTGATCCTGATGTTGACGTCACGGATGATGATCTCATTTGCCAGGTAGAGGGTGTTGCTGTAGGTGGCATGGGTTTCATTGGTCTGTGTTGGGTGAAGAGGAGTAAGGAGAAAGAGACATGAGACCCCAAGCAGAGTTTTACAGCCAATGGGTTGGTCTAGGGAGCCCTGAAAGCTGCCCTCCCCGTCTGTGTGTTACAATAGCAGTGACTTTAGGAGCAGATGTCATGTTCCCGACACTGAGCTACATTCTCCTCCTGCATCGTTCTACCAATGCTTCCCACAGCCTAAAGAGGCAGGGCTGCTGAATCCCTGCTTTGTCGATAAAGGGATGGAGGTTCACGGTTCCCTGAGAACTGAGTCCATCCATGCAGAGCATGGGATCTACAAAACCTGAATGGTGGCTCTGGGCTGGGTTCTCCATAAAACCTGGGCTAGTTCCAAACCTGCAGGTTTCCTCTTGAAAACTGAGAATCACGAGCAAGCTGTCACTCATTCCATCTCACACTGTCCTTGACAGTGGCAATCTCTCCCTCCCCTCCTTTCCTTTTGCTCATCCCCATTTTCTTTCCAGGGATGGAGTCAGGAGGAAGCTAGGTGCCAGCCTCACGAACATTTAATGGTTGATCTTCGCAGAGGCCTCTAGGGGTGACACTCTTCTTGGGATCCCTGAACACAGACAGACTTGCTTCTGGTCCCAGTGTGAACCTTAGTGGTTGGAAGCCATCACTGTCAGCCTAGCCCTTTCTTTCCCATCTGCAGAAGGGGGGGGCATCCTTACAGATCAAGCTCACACCAGACACATGGATTAATTTAACCCTGACATCCCTACAGAGAAGTGGCAACCCCTACATGTTGAAGTTACTTAGTCAGGTCAAACAAATCGCCCAAAGATCCAACAAGGTGTGGACTTGGACCTTACACAGGCACTAGTCACTCCAACCCTGATGTTACCACGGGCAAGGACTTACCCTCAACACTGTCCCACAGGGGCCATCCTGGGCGGGTGTCACCACGGACATCCAGTCTCGTTCACCCCTCTCACTGAAGCCCGAGCACTGGCTGTCACTCAGGTACATGAAGACCTTCATAAAGCCCACGCTCTGGAGCTGGCATTTGCTGAGGGATATTTTGATGTCATTGGTCCCACACTCTATCTTGTGATCCAGAAGAGAGATATCTGAAAAAGCCAGGGACAACAAGATCAGGAATCTTCTCCTCCAGGGCCAGGCACGTCCCCAGGGACACAGCATGCTTGCTGGACTGGCCATCAGATGGTGGCACTTAAGATGCCCTGGGTTAATCATAGTCCCCTCTCAGCCAAAATTAAATTATGGACATCACTGTGTGGATCCAACCATCAACCACCCAGCTCCATGTTCCCCCAAGAGTGCACTGTATATACAATTTAAGGTAGTTTGAGGGTCTTTCACTGGCCCAGCCTTAAACAACATCCAACCAATATGAAGAGAAAAACAGAAAACGCTAATTGCCACCCTTGGGCATCCTTGCTACACACAGGTGCCAGGCCTCCCATTGGCAGTGACTCTGACGATGTTGTTGGTTAGTCTCCCTCTCAGACAAAGAGCAGGCTCAAAGTTTGGAGAAGGCAATAAAGAATAACTAGAATTTTTCCTTATTTTTCAAGTATTCAGGAGCTGGTGTGATGGCTCAGTGGGTAAAGGTGTCTGCTGCCAAGCCTTACTACCTGAGTTCAGTCCTTAGGACCTATATGGTAGAGAGACAAAGACTCTCAAGTAAGTTCCAATTTTTGGAAGTGTTTCTTAATTTTTCCTTTTCAGTGTGGAGCACTGCACCTCTGTAGAAGTGCATTGGCTTCCTTACCATTGTGTTCCTTTTTACATTTAACGTTGTGACATTTTACTTGTAAACACAGCAGGGACACCCACACCCTGAATCAAGCTCAAGGAAGCCATCCCACCAAACTGGAGAGGAACGTCTTCATCACGACATTTTGCCACACAAGACAGTACTTGGAAAGAAGCAGCATCAGACAGTGGGCATGACACGTGACCCAACTCTGGAAAAGACCTCACCATCTTCAATAACACCATGAGGAAACGGGCTGAGAGGGACCCTGGCCCACGCCCAGCATCCCGCACTGGCCACAGAACAGCCGGCCACAGTCAGTTTCTGATGTGGCGGGCAGCTAGATAATTTCCGGTTACTTCTGGTTACCTGGTGTGCCTTTGGAGCCCATTGAGGAGGAGCCCCAAACAGCCCAGACTCTTAGTGACCTTTCCTTCTCACTGATTGGCTGTGTATCCTCTGGTCCCAGACCCACACAAGCATGAGCCTCACCCCTAAGCGCTGATCACTTTCTCAACCAATCGCCCTCCGGGCCTCACCTGTGATATTGAAGTCCTTTTTACACTGACAGCGCCATCTGCCGTTTTCTGATATGCAGTCCTCGTCCACCCCGCACTCTTCGCAGGTCCCCTCCACGGAGCCAGGATCTGAAACATCATCAAGACAGTCAACAGCTTGTTTCTCCAGACTCCTACAGACCAAAGAGGAGGTAGGGTGCAGCTCTGCTCACCTGTGCAGTAAGCCAGATTGCATTCGGGGGCCTCTGTCAGGTTGTAAACATAGTAGCCACCTGTGCAGGCCTTCACCTGAATCTCTGTGGACCACAGACAGCAGTTGCCGCTCCAGTGCGCACAGGCCGTGCGGCTCACGATGCCCTCGTTGCTCGACGGATGCGAGCCATTGAGCCACATGGGCGCAGCCGTGTTGCATCGCTGGACCGGCACACAGGTCTCAGCCATGCTCACGCCACCCTGGCCCATGAACCGGTACCAGCCATGCAAATTAGAGTCACAGGAGTAGCCGGCACCGTATTCCGTGCTGCGCCAGTACTCGGCCAGGGTCTCATGCACATTGCAGGGGTCTACACACACGAGTGCTCCCCCCGGGCCCTGGGGCAAGCAGTCCAGATCGGGCCCACAGGAGTCTGGGGAGCACTCACAGTGCCGACCATCCCCTTCGTAGCCCTTGGGACACACGCACGAGTAGTTGCCCTCCCTGTTGACACAGGTAGCTAGTGCATGGCAGTCACTGAGTCCCAGCTCTGCGCATTCATCCACATCAACGCAGCCCAGCCCAGGCGTCAGACGGAAGCCATCCTTGCAGGCGCATGCGTAGGAACCCAGTGTGTTCACGCAGACGCTGTTGGCAGAGCAGTTGTGAGCCTGAGGGATGGCACACTCATCCACGTCCTCACAGTGCAGCCCGTTACCAGTGAAACCCAGGTGGCAGAAGCATGTTGTGACCGCTCCATCCATCATGCAGGTGGCGTTGCTGTGGCATTCGGAACACCTTACTGTTGATCGAAGAGCACAGTCTCAGAACCCCCGGCAGCTGGGCAGATAGCCCAAAACAGAGTCTTTCTTGCTTCTTAAAGAACTTGTTATCTTACCGCCACCCTTGGAAGCTGCCCATCCAACCAACTGAGTAGATTCTCATATTCATCTAGTTAAGCGTGGCCTTTCCTTTGTGCCTCCTTTTAAAACGTCCACATTGTCACATCCAAGGGCAGAACACACAATACCCTGGGTAACCAGGGAGGATGTGTGACGAAGCTGCCACCCCTTCCTAGGCTGCCCAGGTCCTCTCTCTGCCTCTGCAGCCTTCACTAACACCCTTCCCTGTGTCCCTTCTCTCTGAAGACTGTTCCCAGCCCATTTGACAAGACACTCACACTTGCTTTCAGCACTGAAAAGGAAAGAGCCGTTGTTTAGCGTCACGTACTGCATGTCGGACGCAAAGATGTGTACCTTTCATTCTGGAGCTTACTGACCAGCGCCCCCTTTTAATTTATCTTTATTTACAGACATGAACATTGATACTCAGAAGGGGTAAGTCCCTCACAAGTTGCCAAACATGATGTACACACATGTCATGACCACAGAACATGTGCTTTTAACCACGACCCCACAGTTGTATTTACTATGGCTCCACAGTACTCCAGGATGGAAGCCCCGTGGAATGACTCCACACTTAAAGGAGAGGTGCCTATGCGCCACCTGGGGCTGTTCAATTCATTTATGTAACTGAGCATGCATGTGACTTTACAATAAAGTGCAAGAAAGATTCAGAGATGCTCTAGCCCAACATTAGCATCACCCAAACTTTGTTATTTTTTCAGAGTCTCGGGCCTCTTGTCAGACATACTAAAGTAGGATTTGCATCTTAGTAGAACTTCTGAGTGAGTCCGGGCACATTACAAACCATGATATGGGCTTAGGATACAGATCATGCCAAATGGGCTAAAAGAAGGATTAAGATTGCTTAATCTTAATTAAGAATTCAATTAAGCACAGGGAAGAGTACTACATACACATGCACACACACATGCACACACACGCATGCACAAACACTCACACTTACTTGCTTCTGATGAATCATTGGCTCCAGCTACAGTGAGCCAAGGGGTTACCATCATTACCACCAGCAACCCGGTCAAAGAGCACAGCCGCCTCATCCTTCCTGCTCTTCCCTCTATTTCTGGTACTGGAACACCTGCCCAAAGGTAATGATGGGTTAGATGCTTTCCCTGTGTTTCTGATGCCTGGGATCCCGAGAGCAGAGATGAGTGAGGCACATGTGTGGTCTAACTCCCCTCCCCACAGACAGAAGGAATGCCTCGGCTGTGCACCGTTGATAGGGATCAGGAAAACAACAGGGCTGTAGTTCTAGCTTTGGTGGGCTTCCATGTGTGTGGACACACCGCTACTCCTTACCCATGCCTCATACCCCGTACCCACCCACTCATGTTCCATGTACTGCACATTTTGAAGAGCTAAATCTTTTGTTTGGAGCAAAAAGTCACAAGATAGGGGTGGGGGGTGCTCTCTACTCAGAACCTTATTAGAGGCAGCTTTGGGCTTTTACAGATTGTTCTTGATTGTCTGAACTTACAGTTTGCTTGCACCGACCTATTCATTCAACAAATAGTTACTGATTAGTACTAGACACCAAGCAGAATAATGAATACAGTTGACATCTTTACACAAGCCATGTAAAGGAAAGACACAAGATAAAAAACTCTGGAGATGACTAACTTAACAACAGTGCATATTACTGTTTTTCAAAATGGTTGTGGTTGCAACAGCCAAAATCATTCTAGATGGATACAAGTATTACCCTAAGTTTTACAGCAGCAAGTGAGGATGGCATCAGAGGTAGACTCTTAGGAACTGAGCTGAAACAGAGCCCAGTCCCTGAGTCACCTCTCACAGGACCGTGACACCAGGTGATGTGTTCTAGTCTTCTCGTCTGTGCAGTGGGGACCTCCTCTTCCACTGACTGGTGTATAGGAACAATAGGGCCTGCTTCTCTCTGCTCAAAGAACTTGTATTACAAGGACAAATGTTCTCGGGACTGGGAAGATGGCTCGGTAGTGAAGAGCACTCACTGCTCTGGCAGAAGACCCAGGTCAGGTGCCCAGCACCCACATTAGGCAGCTCACAACTGTCTGTAACTCCAGTTTTAGGAGAGCCAACACCCTCCAGCCTCAGAAGGTACCCACAAATAAATGCTGCACATAAATCATGCAGTTACACACACACTAACCTAAATAAAATAACAGATATTAAAAAATGATCTCTCGATTTCTGAGTCTGAGATATAAGAAACACACACACACACAAGTAAAGGTTTATAAGATAACTCCTATCCTTACAATGTATGTTGCCTGTTGACATGGTCTATTTAATGAAGAAAATTCTGATAAAAACCACATGGTATAGTTTGAAAAGCACCATAGCACTCCTCTGGCTAACTAAACATTTGCAAGGACCCGGCACATAGCAGATGCTTCTGTTGACTGCCACAAGCCCAGGACCTAGCACATAGTCTGTGCTTCAGGAAAACCACTGAATGAAGGAACATCAGCTTACACGGCTATTTCAAAGCTTTGCCTCAAAGAGAAGGAAGTTGCTATGTCACAGATCACAAAGTTGACTCTCAGTGGAGTAATGAATCTGGCTGCTCTGACCCCAGTATCCAGATGCTAAATTTCCTCTCCCACCTCCCTAAAGGAGAAAGGGAATAGATAGAGAAGTGGATGCAGGAGATGACAGCTTCAGTTTGCCTTACCTGAACCCAGGAGGGCAGGACTGGTCCATTCATAAGCAGGTGCTTCTGATCAATATATATACACCTGCCCTTGGCAGGCACTCACTCCTCCAGTTATTCTCTGCCCCCGCTCCTTGAGATTGTTCCTGTGGGGGCAGAATTTTTCTTTCCTTTTGGCATAGTGTTCACCTTTTCCAAGCCATGAGACCGTGGTTGTTATTTTTCCCTAATAGTTAGAGACACAAAATTATTGACATTGAGGGTCACACCTGTTCCTGGAAATACAAGGTCTCTGTGTTTCAACTTTTGGCAGCAAGACATTCCTCAGTTAGATATTAACTGGCAAAGCAGTGCCAAGATGCTGGGCTTTTCCTTGGTCCTGGGCAAGGACGAGGTGGGACCAGGGTACCAAGCAGAAGACAGTATCTGCAAGGTGCCTGTGTTAGGATAAGAGGAGTACTAGCTTCACTTACACACCTGGAATACACACCTGCTCTGAGGAACAGCCTCAGAACAGCTCTCTTCTCCAGAGTTCAGATAGGAGCAGGAGAGTTGCTGAGAATGACATCAGGCATCTGACATCTTCTGTCAGACAGAAGGCTGAGATCCAAACAGTGAGGGTTCCCTGGGCTGAGAAACAACTTTAGAACTGAACAGGCTGAGTTTGCCTGGGTCCGCCATGAACTGTATCCCGGGGAATTTAACTCTTCTCTTCCAGGAGACCATTTTCTTCTCCTCTGAAATGAGATGCCCCTCGCTCCCCATGAGCAGCGACAGTGGCGGACAGAGATGATGCAGGTGGAAATATATGGTGATGTTTGATTCAAGCCGATTCTGTGACAGATGCTTTGCTGATAGGGGGGTCACAGAGATAGGGTCACTAGAGGTCAAGCCACAAGTCACACATCCCTTCTGACCCAATCCCATGAAGGTGACAACACAAAATTTGGTAGAATAGATGTCAGTATGTTGAAAAATATCCAATACATGTACACTCTGACTGCATAAGAAGCATGATGATGACAAACAACCACACTGACTTTTGCTTGGGACTTTTTCTGTCCCCTTCTTAATTTCCTAGAAGTGGAAGTTCTGGGTCAAAACAGTGTGTACTTTTAAGAATATTGATAGCTCTTTCCAAACAACATCCCAGTGATATTTTTTAAATGAATCTACAAGGACTAAGGATGCAGCTCGGTTGTGGGAACACTTGTCTAGCATGCACGAAACCTTTGACTCAGTCCTTAGCACAGCATAAACTAGGTGTGATGGTACATACTGTAGTCAGACTGCTTGAGAGTAGAGACAAGAGGATTATAAGTTCGAGCCATTTCAGCTACATAGTGAGTGTGAAGCCATCTTGGGCTGCATGAGACCCTGCCGGAAGCAATGCAATAAAATGCAATAATGATTATAACCTTTCCTCTAGTCCAAATTAGTTCTGAGTTTAACTTTAGCATCATTTTAACCAGCTTTCCATCTTCTTTGCCAAAAATCAACGAGAAATATCTTCTTATTCACTTTTGTAGTTTGTTTTTTTCTTTTTTACTAAAAAATAACATTTCTACCTCATTTGTTTATTTGCCGCGTATTTTTCTCTTTGTAACTCTAGTCATTGGTGCCTGTGCCTTTCTTACAAGGGCCCATGTGATGGAGGAAGGACATTGGTTAATTATAATAAAGAAACTGCCTTGGCCCATTTTATTGGTTAGAACATAGGTGGGTGGAGTAAACAGAAGAGAATGCTGGGAGAAAGAAGCTTATTCAGGGATTCGCCATGATTCTCCCACTCCAGACAGACGCAGGTTAAGATCATTCCTGGTAAGCCAGCTCGTGGAGCTACACAGAATATTAGAAATGGGTTAGAACAATATGTAAGAGCTAGCCAATAGGAAACTGGAACTTATGGGCCAGGCAGTTTTTAAAAAAATACAGTTTCCGTGTAATTATTTTGGGGCATAACCTAGCCATGCGTGCGGCCGCATGCCGGGGACGCAGCCCTGCCGCTCCTATCACTACACCCATGTGAGGGCTACTCTAGTATCACTGGTGCCCCTCCTGGATTTAAAGATTTTCTGTGGCTTGCAGAATCTGGCAAAGATTCAGGCAAGAGAAAGGAGAGTTTGGGCTAGTGTCTACTCTTAAGTGTTAGCTAGCATCTTGTTTTCACATTTCTAGATTTCATGTTTTCTAGTCTGGGTGTCTGGCTGGTTCTGGGAGGGCAGATATTTCTGGGCTGGCTAGTTCCTGGAGATGCAGACATCTTGCTACAAGGAGCCTTTCTTATATGTCCACCAACCACTCCAGAGCCACACTTGTCTCCTTGGTGGGGCTATTATGCAGGGCTACTATCCTTGCTCTGCTCACCCCAGGAAGACAGCTGGGATTAGAAAACTGAATACAGCTGCCGTTTCCCAGAACTCACTGAAATTCAAGAAACCAACCTTTTTTAGACTTGCTTAGCCCACCCTCCTTTCCTACCTGAAGAAACCTCAGTAGGGTACTAGGAAAATAACTCAGTCACTAAAGTGTCTGCCAAACAAACAGAAAGACCTGTGTTCAAAATCCCCTAAACACTCCCATAAAAAGCTGGGTATGAAGGTGTACACTTATTTTAATCCCAGCACTGGAAGGCAGAGACGTGCGGATTCCTGAGGCTTGCCGGAGGACCAGTATAGCTTGTTTGATGAGTTCTAGGCCAGTGAGAGACCCAGTCTCCAAAACAAGGCGGATAGGGCCTGAAGAATGGCACCGAAGATTGACCTCTGGCCTTCACATGCTCAAGTGCACATGTATGCACATTAGCACACACCACACACACACACACACACACACACACACACACACACACGTGCACGCATGCGTGCACACACGCACACAGAGAAAAAACAAAGACTTATGCACTCCTGACCTTTCTGCTCACTTCCTTCCTGACTCCTCTGGTACTTCTGCACATACCTTCCTCCTCCATTCCCTTGGCCTCCATGGCATGCACGCCCCCTTACCTTAGGATCCATGAACATAACAAACAACTTGTTGCTGGCAGTGTCACCTTGCCGATGGCCTTGCCTTACTGTCATACTAAACCCCACATTTTAAGAGAAGAACCATTACTTTTATCCAATATAGCTGGACCATTTTTGGTGTGTCTCCATCAGTCATTCTCTTGCTCATCCTACCTTCCTTAATCCTTGTCATCTCTTGCCAGTTATATACACTAGATGACTTCCTGGCATCCTTCATGCTGTTGGTCCCTCATCTTCTCGGGCTATCTGCATCTCTTCTCCTTGGGATGAAGACCACACCACTCACTTCTTGGGATGATCCCTCTCTCCTCTGGTACTCCAGTATCTTCCCTTCTCTCCTTCATTTATCCTCTCCTCCTGTGTAGACTAACAACCTTCAGAAACACTTCTTTGATCCAACACTCGCCAGGCCCTATTTTTCAAGACAAAATTTCTCAGAGGATGTGTATACTCTCTCCAGTTCACAGTAATGTGTTTTCTGAAGGGCCAACTCCACTGAAATTACTCCACACCCCCGAAGACAACCATGCTGCCGGATGCAATCTCACTCCTCACTCAGTACATACTTGGTTTTGAAGGAGATTTAGTTCCCTTGAAATCTCTTCTCTTTTAACTCCCCAACACAGACAGGGCATGACAACTGTTGTTTACCAAGGTCTTCTCTTGGTCCAGACAATTTTTTTCTTTTATTAAAAATAGATGTTTTTATTCACAATATACTTTGATTATGGTATCCTCCTCTCCCCCCTACTCTTCCCAATTCCTCCCACTTATCATCCCATCTGGGAACACCCTATTTCCGTCTCTATTTGTAAACAAACAGGCATCTAAGGAATGATAATAAAATAAATAAATAAATAAATAGACAAATCAGAAAACAATGAAACAACCAAATAAATAAAAAAAAAAAGCCAAAGGAAAAGCAACAAGAAGCATATGTGGGTGCAAAGACACACACATTCACATACTCAGGAATCCCATGAAACCCCCAAACTTGAAACCATAATAAATATGCAAAGAACCTGTAAGGTAGGAAGGAAAAAAAAAGCTCCCCAATGTAGCATTATAAAACAAAATACCTCAAAAGGTGTTGTTCAATTCATTTTGTTTTGGCCATCTGGAGGTGGGCATGGGACGTACCCTTGAGTGGTTTGTTTCCAAAGTGAGACTCTCTTGGAGGAAACTTATTTTCATTTGCAAGTGGTCATCAATTAGAGACTTGCTTCTGGGTTAGGAATGGAGGCAGGTGTCCACTTCTCCTTGAAACTCTAGAACCCCACCTGGTGCAGACCCATGCAGGCCCTGTGCATGCTGCCACAGTCTCTGGAGTTCATATGCGCTCCCTTCCTGTGGCGTCCAAAAGGCCTTGATTCTTGGGTATCCTCTATCCTTTCTGGATCTTATACTCTTTTTACCTCCTCTTCTGCAGGGTTTCCTGAGCCTGGAGGGGAGGGATTAATTGGAGAAATCCTTTTTAGGGTCCTGTGTCCCAAGGTCTCTCACTTTCTGCATATTTTCTGACTGTGGATCTCTGTATTTGTTCCCATCTGCAGCAGGAGGAGGCTTTTCTGAGCCAGGCACTGAACTAGGTACAGCAGAATGTCATTAGGAGTCATTTTATTGCCAAGTCCTTTTAGTAGGACAGTGTTTGGGTTTCCCCTAGTCCTTCACCTATTAGGTCTCAGGTTCTTGCTTATCCAAGTACCACTGAGTATCTTATGCCTTAACTCAAATGAGATACTGGTTGGTTGCTCCCTTAAGCTCTGTACCACTGTTGTACTTGCGTATCTTGCAGGCCAGTTACTCTTGTAGGTTCAAGGGTTTGTAGCTGGTTTGGTATTTACCTTTCTCCTCCAGTGGCACACAGAGGACTTTCTAGGACCATGAGCACTAGTCTATAGAGGAGAAGGCTCTTTGTATGCACCAGCTCAACGTCTCCATGTTCAGTGAGTTGTGCCAGTGTTGTCTTCAGCAACAGGGCCTACGGTCAGCTTGTAGAGAGACACCAGAAGTCTTGGCAATAGCCTGAAATGTTTGTAGGTACCCATGGGACCCTTTGGGCCAACAACTGGATTAGGCGTAACTCATTTCTGTCATTGGAAACTGCATTTGGTGACAAGCGATATCCAAACTCTGCTTTTATGTTGTCTCAATGAAACAGGAGAGAAGACAGAAGTTCAGAGAAATGGAGTCACTTGCCAAGGTTACAGAGCTAGCTGATACTAACTGCAAACTAACACCCGAATTCTATTCAGATTTACCACTTCAGTCAACTTTATTTCCTGAGGGGTAAAGAGTATTCTCTGGTTATCCGTGGAAGGGTCATAGAGTGATAAGTGGTTCCAGCTTTTTTGGTAGGCTGGAATTGATGGTGGGTTTTGAGAAATTAAGCAGACAGGACAGAAGGGGTTTGGATGACAGGCAGACACATTGGGAAGGAACAGGAAATGAATCGAGAGAAGCCATTCCCAACAGAGGGGTATCTGTGCCCCATCTCTCTGCTGTTTCTTCTCTCCCCACCTTTGAGAGTCCAGGTGCACCTGTGGAATATGCAACAGCCTTGTTCTCCATCTCACTGGATGCCAAGGGCTCTGAGCCATGTGATTTAGTCTCAGCAAGCCCCCATGGAACCCTCCTTTGACAGGCAGCCACATGGCTGTGAGGTGGAGGCAGGTGAGTCTTGCCTCGTGTCTTGAATACTAAAACATGCCCCTGTAGGGGCATCTGGCTGTACTGAGTTCCAGGGCCCCAGGCTGTTCCCTGCTTCACTTGGATGTAAATAAGTCAGGTGTCGGGGGATGGGAACTGCTTCTAAGAGTCCAGAAACACAAATAGACTTTGCCTTGTGTGGTGAGTGGAAAGTATGAAGGCCCAGAGGGGTTTTAGAGCACACAGTCCCTACAATAATACCCCTCACTCCTGCTCAGAAATCCCACTAGCCCCCAGTGAAATTAATCATATAAACAGCATGAAGGACTAAATAATGACCCACAAGTATACCCACGTCCTCATTGCTGGAACCCACGAATACTGCTTTGCAGAAGGAAAATTATTGTGTGGCTGTGATGATGTTAAGGAGAGGGAGATGGAGAGGGGACCCTAAAGGTTGGACGCCATCACAGCAGTGCACAGAAGACGGATGCCAAGAAAATGAGACGCGAGGATGAAACATAAGCTCAGTGTAATTCCAGGGCAAGGCACAAGTCGGGGCATACAGGCAGTCCCCAGGACGCTGCAAGACAAAGGCTTCTTCCAGAAGGCACCAATCCTGATGGAGTTTAACATTTAACCCCACATTAAAAAAAAAAAAAAGTTGAGACAGTATCTTCCCAGCCAGCTCAGAATCATAAATCATAATCCCCCTGCATCTGCCTCCTAAGCACTGAAATTACAGGTGTGACCCATGAAATAGATATCTGATTTCTGGAGTCTTGAACCATTTGAGAATAAGTCCATGTTGTTTGAAGTCATTAAGTCTTTGTTAGAACAGTTAATGCAGAGAGACAAGCCTGGACCTGGGGACAGTGTCCTTACTTCTTTCCTTGGGGATAACTCCGAAATGAAGTATCTCTCAGAGAGAGGAGGCTACCTGATGATCCCATTTGCTCCAAGGACATTCACTAAGCATCTGCTCTGCACCTAATGCAGAACACATCGCTGGCACTAAGAAAGCAGTATCTCTGTATTCGTGAAACTGGTTGTGGAGGGGGTGGGAGCAGGGGTACATTGTGCAATCACTTGATAAAATAGCAAAGTGCTTTTAAATATATAGCTCAAGATAAACAATTAAAAAAGAAAGAAAACAATAGGGACATTAAGGGGCCAGCAAGGTGCTCAGGAGGTAAAGGTGTTTATTTGCAAGCCCAGTGACGTGGGTCTGCATCCTGAAGCCTACGTGAATATTACAGAATGGTTTCCACAGTTTTCCTCCGATGTGCACCACAGTCACCACAGTCACACAGTATCACATGCACCACACATGCATTACACAACTGTACATACAATAATAAAATAAAATCTACAGCAAAGTGCTTTCAGATATTAGAGTCCTTGATATGGCAACATTTGAGTTAAGATCTAAATGATGAGCATGCAGCTGTGTGGAGATGGGGCAGGAGCAGGGGTCAGTATTCTGAGGGCAAGCACTTGGATAGAAGGAACAAACCCATGGAGAGAATTTGTTATGTTCAAAGAATATGCAAGAAGGGTGGATGATGCACAGAGACGGGAAGAACTGGGGAGAAACAGCGATCCGCAGGGCTAGACCTCCCCCAGACTCTGAAGGAATAAAAGTTAAGGACAGAGATGGGGCAGAGACAGGCAACGCGGAGAGATATGGTGTTCGAACATATCTCTGCGTTTGTAGGACTATGAGGTGTGAGCGGGAAGTGGAGAGAGGACATGTCGACCATCAGGAGAGACCAATTCTGAGTCTTCTGCTCTCAGAAAATGGTGGGCTACCCTCAGCAATGCGGGGAAGTGGGCAGAGTCACGCAGGAAGAACCGGGCGAGTCACATAAAAGGAAGCTGCTGGAGTCACATAGGAAGTATGTGGAGTCACGTGGAGGGGAAATAAGTAAAATCATGAGGATCACCAAGTTTATAGTAGTAAGAGATAAGACCACAGGGGAGCATTCTGTCATGAGTGGGACACTTACTGGCATGTAGACATTTAGAGACAAGCTTAGAATTGGATTTCTATGGTACCAAATTGCAACCTCAGCCTATCATTGCACTTCTTTTGCAAGACTTAGCCAAACTCCTGAGGGCCCAACTGGGGATGGGCATGAATAGTGATGAACCAGATGAGCTCTGTAAGAGATACAACTCTCAACAGTCCTCAAACTGTGTCATTCTGATACCCATCTCTTTGTGCCTCTGTTGCTTCCTCTACAAGTGGGGACAGTGAAAATGGCCTCCAGTGATGGAGTTGAAGGGTGGGGGGTGGCTAGCCCTTACTCAGTATTGGCATCATGGTTCCCCTTGCAGCCCTGCCTGAATTCCAGGCCAAGTGACTCTTTCAGTTAGCACCAATTAGGAAAAAGGAAATGAACAAAGAAGATCAGAGACAATGGTGGGCTTTATTGCCTAGCCCCACCCACCCACCCACCCTACCACGTGATATATGGCATTGTCAGAGTAGATTCATTCCGAAACTGATGTCAGGACCTAGAATTAGGCTCCTTCTTTCCTGGCTTCTGAGAAGCTAAAGTTCTTCTTTGACTTCCCGTTTCCTCACCGGTTGAGACAATTGCTCTGGCTGCGCTGCCTTCTCAGCCCTCTTGGCTGTTTCCTTCCTTCCTGCTGGTTCTGCCACCTTGCTTATGCTCCCCAGCACAGGCGACTCTTTCTCTTGCCTGTCTTTGGTTGCTTCCTCCAGCTTGAGCAACTGCTGCTCGGGCAACTTTTCTGTGAGCTGGGTCTCTGGCTCAGCTATCACTTCCTCCTCTACTGCTTCATTTTGCTCAATGGATAACAGCTGTTAGAGAGGGAAGGGGAGGAGAATAAAGAAATATGTGTGATCATTGTGGTGACAACAGGTCAGGCTGTTCTGCATGAGCCCAGGAAGAGCCCTATTTAGCTTAAGTGTCCTCAGAGACACAGTGAGAGGACAGATTGCCCAACCATGGTTGTGACCCCTTTGTCAGGTGCAGATGTCCAGCCCCTAACTCCAGGACAAAGCAGGTGACTTTGGCTTAGTTAATGGGATCTGTCTCTAGCATACATGTTGCAACTACTGAAAAATGGATCTTATCTTTCTAAACCAGGAGGAGGTAAGTTTGGAGCCATGGGGTAATAGTTACCATCGATGGGGAAGTGACTGCTTGAGCAAGCAGTCAAGATGGAAGAAAACATGTGGGAAGACAGAACACAGGTATGAGCTTCTGAGTTTGTCTGTGCAAAATGTTCTACCAGGTAAATGGAATAAACACCCCTTGCTGCTGAAGCAGGTGAGGAGTGTCTGATATTAGCAACAAGAAGCATCCTAACTGATTCCGATGGCACCTTCTGGCACATTGTGGCATGGTTAGGAGAGAGGGGAAACTGTGGTCACATCCATCAGGACAGCAATGCCGGAGACCAGACTCCCATCATCTCAGGAAGTGACGAGCAGGCTGTTTGGAAGGCTGGATGTTACTTCGGAGTCTGTTTTTTAATGACTGCCATTTCCACTTCCTTGTGACAAGTTTCCTTAAGATATCAGTGAGCTCACTAAAATGGTTGTCCATGCAGCCTTAAACCCATCTCCAGAGAGAATGAAATAACTGATAGAATCAAGGCTTAAGTTTTATATGGGCCTTGGCTTCCTGGTAATTGTGTGTGGGAGGGAAGACCCAGCCTGCAGTCCTGCCCCTTACCTCATCCTCTTCCTCAATCCTAATCCTGACATGGTGTTCCAGGAAGTCACAGAAGCCCTTCATACTGTGTTCTCCTTTATACGGGACAGCCTAGGTAGACAACAAAGCAGGATTAAGATGGGGGCCTCTTCCTGTAAATTGCTCGTAAAGTGTTACAACAACAACAACTCGGGATCAAATTCCTAATAATCTGGACCAACCCCCCTCCCCAAAATTCCTTAGCCTCTGTGAGCCTCCTTTACCACGGCTCTAAGATAAAAACTCTTTGGTCAGAGGATGTGAGGAATGTACCAAATATGAGCTATGAAGCCACACTTTATACGTCTATCCCTTGGCTGTTTTCTTACCGGTATGGTCTGATTACTGAATTTATGACTCAGTTTCCTCACATGGTGTTCATTTCAGGAGCTTCCCCACGGGGTTGTTGGATTAAATGAGCTAATACAGGCAATGTGCTTAAAGTAGTGTTTGGTTTATGCTAAGTACCACGTGCATTTGCTCTTACGAGTAGCTAGTATTAGTAGCCTTCTAACAATAACAAGAAGAGTAGCTGTTATCTTATACAGCACCTACTGCATGGTCAGCATTCATTCATAATAGTTTCCTTTGTGGATAAGGAATCCTTAATTTAAGAGAATTAAAAAAGTACTCCCTACCCACTGGTTGTTTAATAAACTTTCTACTGTATAACTTAAGGTTGGTGACAGCCTCATCCTATCAATCTAAACTCAATTTATACAGTTTCTCTACATGTAATGTCTGCACCGGGATGGCATTGCATAGTGCTCTGGCCATTCTGCCCACCTCATTGCTCATGTTACACATCCTACTTATAGAGCTCATGTCCCCTCCTTTAAGTCTTCACCATTCTCCAGGGTTCTAAGTCTGTATGAAGACTTTAGCCATATCTTCCCTCCAGACTCTGCTTCCCCATTGCATACATAGGTAGACCCATGTCGCCATGACTTTGCCTCCCCCTCATCCACTCTTGTCCAGAGCAAGGACTTTGGCTCATGCCCCTTTGATTGATACCCTTCCCCATCAATAGAGAGTATGTTCCACCAGTCCTGGTGATGGTTGCCCAAGAACCAGAATTCCCAGGTGCAAAAAGGATTGTTGGTGTCTGGAACACATGCTTTAATCTGGTAGCATTCCACCCCAATATTCCTATTGAGATGTTCTACTTTATTCTCTGTAGCTTGTGGAGAGCTCCACCTCAATACTAGAGAAAACTTATCACTGTCCAATGAAAACATCCATATCCATTTGACACAGTGATCAGTCAACAATGAGCAATGGACTCAAGTTGTGTGCAACTATAAAGTCTTAGAACTTGAGAAGAAGAAGCTGGGAAATACTCTAAACTTGAACATGGGGGAGCATACTAGGGCCTGGAGCTGAGAATATTTAGTAGAAGGCCGAGCTGGAGAGAAACTGAGTTCCTGGTGGTGACAACATTTTCAATTGTGTGTTCCCAAGAGCCCCTCACCTCTTGTGAGTCGGTGGGGAAAAGCCTGAAGAATGGATACTGATCTGGGTCCTCCAGCTCAATGTCATTTGCTGTTATGTCAATCTTGGCAATGATGACAGTGGAGTGGTTCTGATATTTTATACCCAACTCTTCTAGCAGCGGTAACAGTGCCTTGCACTTCTCAGACCAGGGTGCATCTGGAAAAAAAGGGTCTTGCTCAGCTCCCTCTGTCCAGGGCTCTGAAAGCTGATGCCACACATCACCATGGTGTTCTTCTCACCACGCATCTACTCAAGTGAGCCACACACCCTTTCACTCTCACCAGAGGTTATTCGTATATTTGTATAGCTCAGTGTATGATCACTGTTAAGTAAACCAGAATAAAAATTAGCCTAGTTTTATTCCTTCTGGACACTAACATTTTCCATGTGTTAATATGTTCTTTAAAAACAACAACAACAAAAATAACCTTCCTTTTTAACATAGTGTTCCACTCTAGTTGAAGAGAAAAACAGGGAAAATATTTATGCTGCTGTTACGTCTGAAAGAGAATGTGTGTGTTTATAGCACAGAAGTTAAGCACTTGACCAAGGTCATCCAGAAAATTAAGCAAAAGAAATAGGACTTGAAGACAGGTCACATGGGCTTGATTAGACTACAAATATGGCATAGCATGTTATATAATGTACATTAATACATAACAATATAATATGCCTTTCAGTCCCTGTGAAGAGAACATGCCCAAAAAACTGAACAGGTATGTGCTAAAATTATGACAACTACCCTTCCTTGTGGAAAGTTCCTTGAGCCTTGAGGGGTCAGACAGCTGGCCCCTTGGAAAGAGACCAGAGTACAGATACCAAACAGGGAAAGTCAGACCTTACTAGTTTGCCCTCGTCTGAAGCTCAGAACTCAAGAGTTTTCCTCTGTGGGAGGAATGGCCTCAGATGCCCTGATATTACACTTTTGCAAGCCCATCTATCCATTTACCAACCAAGTGTCCCTGTGATCAAATCTCCTGCCTACAGCACCAAGAGACCCCCTGGAGCCTGATGGGCCCTGGGTAGGAACGTGGGGGATAATGGCTGAAACCACAGGGTGCAATCCCACAGCCCTACTTCCAAGAAAATGAAGCTAGTCTTGTCTTTTATCAGAAGCAAATGAGTGTTCTCAGAACTCTATGTGTCGGGTAAGTACAGAAAGGCTGCCCCAGCTCCGCGATGAAAGGGAGCAGATTGCTGTGACTCAGCTGGGCAGCTCTCAGAAGCACCGTCAGCCCACAAGTGTCTGCTTCACAGAGGCTGAGATAGGAGGCAGAATGGAATCAGCACAGAGACGACTTCACTAGGAGTCTTAGTACTTACCGTGTGACCTTGACCTGTGTCATGGAGGAAGCGAGCAACCGTGCCTTTCTCGCCTTTCTCACAGCCTTGCTGTCACAGACCATGTGACACACTTAAGCCCAGCTCAGTATACAAGCTCACTAAAAGTACCTTTGCCTGTCTGAAGTAGCTTTGGAGTCGCCTTCTCCTCTGTCTCATAGAGAGAAGGCTCTAGCTTGGGGGGCTGGCATATAAACTAGGGATGACTGGAAAGGGCCATAGTCCTTGGACAAGCAGTGGGGATAACTGTAATGGCAGAAACAGCAGTCACCGTTTGTGACGTGCCTGCAACATGCCATGCACTATTCAAAGTCCTTGAGATGAAACATTTGTGCCCATACCTCACAGGGGCCATCGGATGAATCATATAAGACCCAAAGCAGGGGATTCTGGGTGATAGAATGAATGGAGGTGCTAGAGCCAAAATGAAAATGCTCAAATGTCATTTCTAGAACTTAGTGGGTGATACCGGGAATGTTTCTTCCCTGAGATTCTGTTGAGTTATCCGTACATGGGAGGCACAATAGGAGCTGCTTTCAGGAGAATATGGTGGGGAATTTAATGCCATAGGTATACAATGACTCAAGCCTGAGTCCTAACATATTGGTGCATCCAACAAAACCATGTTAGCTGACAGTGTTACTGTTACAAACTGTCATAGGAATGGATTCTGTGGAAAGCATTCATACATACTGAGAATTAATTCAGGGCACCAAGTTGCCTGTTTCTTGATCTAATCTTTTTAAGAGAAGGGAGATCATTCTTAGCATGGTTTAAAAGTTTATGGGTTTGGAGACTGCACCACCCAAGAATTCAGAAGCAATTACTGGAAAAGTAATAGTGGGGCCCTTAGCCTCTCATTGTCTCCATGGAGATACTTACAGAACATCACAAACACATCCTTCTCCTTATCCAAGACAACCACATTGAAGTTCTTCCCCACAAGCCTCTTCACTGGCCCCTGGTCCCAATATTTTGGAATATCTTCACTGGATTTGTGTTTCTAGGAAGCAAATTCAAGAGGTCTCACACTCTCCACTCCAGAAAAGAACAAGCAAATGGGGTTTCCCCGCCCTCACTTACAAACAACGAAAGGGAAAGGCTTTGTCGTGAAAGGTTTGAAATGCAGATAGTCACAAACTCAGTGTCAACTCTGCATTGTCTAGAGCAGACAGGGGTCAGATAGCTGGGGGTCAGGGAGGTCCTCTTCTCCGACATTACTATAGAAGTAGTAGAGAACTTAAGCGGGCGCAATAGGACCTGGGTTTTAGCCTGGGGGTATAGATACCTTCTATACCTTCAGGGTGTAAAAGAAGCAGAACTTAGAGAGAACGAGGAAGTGACCAGGGTGACACACTGTAGAACCCAAGTTCATGGAGAAGGCACCAGAGAGACAGAACCAGCCTCCAAAGATTGAAGGCCATGGGGCAGGTGAGGCTCTTTATTTATTTTTTATTTTATATAACTTAAAGATTATTTTATTTAACCACGTATAAACATCATTATTTCAACATGTAGTTAGTGGCAGATGGTAAAATAAAATGTTTTGCAGTTTTCTTTATTTTAATTTTTTCTCCCCCTTTTTTATTGTTTTTTTTTATTGAGCTATATATTTTTCTTCACTCCCTCCCTTCCTTCCTGCTCCCCTTCTACCCTCTCCCATGATCCCCACACTCTCAATTTACTCAGGAGATCTTGTCTTTTTCTGCTTCCTATTTAGATCCATGTATGTCTTCCTTAGGGTCCTCTTTATTGTCTAGGTTCTCTGGGATTGTGAATTGTAGGCTGGTGTTCTTTGCTTTATGTCTAAAAACACTTATGAGTGAGTATATATGATATTTGTCTTTCTGGGTCTGGGTTACTTCACTCAATATAATGTTTTCTAGATCCATTCATTTGTCCGCAAATTTCAAGAAGTCATTGTTTTTATTCCCCCATAGGGTAGTACTTTATTGTGTAAATGTACCACATTTTCCTTATCCATTCTTTGGTCAAGGAGCATTTATGTTGTTTCCGGGTTTTGGCTATGACAAATAATGTTGCTATAAACATAGCTGAGCACATGTCCTTGTGATATGATTGGGCATCCTTTGGGTATATACCCAAAAGTGATATTGCTGGGTCCTGAGGAGAGTTTTTTCCTGATTTTCTCAGAAATTGCCATACTGATTTCCAAAGTGGCTGTACCAGTATGCACTCCCACCATCAATGGAGGAGTGTTCCCTTTGGAGGGTGAGGCTCTTTAGCAGTGTGAAGTGAACTAAGAAGAGAAGCTTGAAATGAGACCTTTGGAGGAACTTGCAGCTGTAGATAAGGAGCACTTGAGCAGAGGGCTGGGATGTGGGGTACATACCAATCCATGGAGAACAGAGCTAAGCATGCTGGACGTTAATGCCTAGGAACGATGGCAAAGCAGCATGGAGGTACCCTGCACTGAGGAGCTCGCATCCTCAGAGGGAGCAAGGGAGATGGTCAGAGGATGACAGCAAGGGATAAAAGGAAGTGGTGTGATGCCAAAAGCATGAAAGACAAAAAACGTTAGGTTTTAGATGCTAGAAAGAGAAATGGTTTGGAAGTACCAGGAAGGACACCAGCTTTTCCCTTTGACTTCACAATCATGTGAGTCAGAAAAGACCTTCCTTCCCACTGAGAAGGCTGTAGAGGAGGAGGGGTCCCTATGGAAATAGATGGAAGGGAAGGGAAGCAGCCAGAGCTAAGGTCTCTGTAGATGCGGAGCTACCCGAGGACTCTCTGTGCACTCCTGTCATTATCCGAAACACGTCTGAAGGATTCTCCACTTACTCTCAAAGATATTTCGGTTTCTACAATAAACACTGTTATGCATCAGGAGGGTTTGCAGGTAACTTCCTGAACCGACCCTTTCAGCAGCAAGGACGGAGTCTCTCCATCCACCACAACCTAAAGGTCTCTGAAGCTCTTGCGGCTAAATCCTGGCTGCTGTTTGTTCCATCTCCTTCCCCTCTAACCCTAGGTCAAGTGGGCTTTCTGAGAAGAGGCTGTAGGAAGGACTAAAGCCTCCTTCAGAAGACAAGTCAGTTTCTAGAACATCTCAACTTCTAGTCTTCTTCTATCCTGAACTTCTATTTTTTTTTTTATGACTAAAGAACTGGTAATGAGTTTCCAGTCTCAGAAAAAGCCACAAGCTTCACTGATTGAAGACGAAAAATGGAGAGACTGGGTCACACCAAGCCTTAGGATGGTCTTTGTTCTGTTTCTTCAGAACGAGATGAAACCAGCAAAATTCTAAAGAGGTCCTGAGGTTCTAAACACGACTTACCTGAGAGCAAACTTACCTTGGCAGTTTTGCTGAGGAAGCTCTGGCAGAATTTCTTGAGGCTTTCAAAGGTTATGTCATCTGTGGGCATTTTGTACCTTGTATCAGAGCTTATGTTCAGGATTTGAACAGATGGGACATTGACTGTTGCGATCCGGAAGTATTCGAAGACACGTTTGTTTTTGGGTTCATCCGCATTCACAAGGATAAAAAGAATCTGCCAAATCAAGCAAAACCTCTTGCAGCTCTAGACCCCTCATCAAGGGAAAGGAGGCACTAAGAAGCAAGGAGCTAATGAAACTCAAATAGCAAGGCCTAGGGAGTGCCTCCAGGGAGACTCACTCCCGCACTCACTAGCAGACATGCAACCCCTCCCCAGGCTGGTTTCTGTGCTGTGCATAATCCACCCAACTTCAGAACTGAGCAAGTCCTGAGTTTCATCCTTGTCCCATGCTTTGGTTTCCTTGTCTGTCAAAAGGTGGTTATGATCATATTTGCTTTAGAGGATTGCTTTAAGAATATATGCAAAAAGACACTGGGAGAAACAATAAGTGGGACCTCCTGAAACTGAGATGCTTCTGTAAAGCAAAGGACACAGTTAACAAGACAAAATGGCAGCCTACAGAATGGGAAAAGATCTTCACCAACCCCACAACAGACAGAGGGCTAATCTCCAAAATATACAAAGAACTCAAGAAATTGGTCACAAAAGAACAAATAATTCAATTTTAAAAATGAGGTACAGATCTAAACAGAGGACTCTCAACAGAGAAATGACTAAAAGACACTTAAGAAAATGCTCAACATCCTTAGTCTGGTGCATTTATACAATGGAGTACTACACAGCAGAAAAAATTACAACATCTTGAAATTTGCAGGCAAATGGATGGATCTAGAAAACATCATATTGAGTCAGGTAACCCAGACACAGAAAGACCCTTATCACATGTACCCACTCATAAGTGGCTTTTAGACATAAAACAAAAAAAACCAGCCAACAATTCACAATCCTAGAGAACCTAGATAACAAAGAGAGACATACATGGATCTACATGGGAAGTAGAAAAAGACAAGATCTCCTGACTAAACTAGGAGCATGGGGACCTTGGGAGAGGGTTAAAGGGGGGGGGGAGGAAGGAAGGGGAGCAGAGAAAAATGTAGAGCTCAATAAGATCAATAGAAGGAAGAATGTGTGCAAAGGCCTGGTTTGGGAAGTGGCAGTGCAAGAATGTTTTCCACATGCGAGTTCAAATTTGCTCTACGAGGGAAACCCATGCCCCATTATCCACATGTTCACACAACAAATATTCACGTTTAGCTGGACACTGGGGACATGGTACTGTACAAGGAAGACAGAATGTCTGCCCTGTAGAACTCACATTCTAGTGGAGGAATTGGACAGGAAGTACATTAGATGATGACAAATGAGGATCAGAGCAACGGTACAGATGAGGTGATGAGACATGGGCTCAGTATGTTAGGGGGCCCGGAGAAGAAGCTAATTTAGCACACAGAACAGGAAACAGTATCCCAGGGAGTAGAAAGGCAATGCAAAGAAAAGCTCTAGTAGCAAAAGGAGCATGGAGAATAGAAGGTTCTGGAAAGGAAAGACATCAGCAGCATGATGGAGAGCATCATGGGAGATGAAATCAGACACTGTAAAAATGACACGTGAGATTAGAAGTCCAATAAGAAGCTTGGGTCTAGTTTGGTCAGAATAAAGATGGTGCCAAGCCAGAGAGTATCATGGTGGAAATTTTCAAATAATAGATCTAGCTCCAGAAAAGGAGCAAGAGTGGGCACAAGGAGATGAGTTGGAGGCTTCTGCAGGCACCTGTGGTCACATACTTCCGGGTCATTCATCCAGCCAAAGGTTTGCCCATAAAAGAAAATGTGCCAGCCTCTGGATGCTAGAGAAACTACAAAACATAGAAAAGATGGTTAAGTCATCTTGAACATATCCAACAAGTACCAGTTATTTCTACACCCTATAGGATAAGGTTCAGCAGGATAGTATCAGCCAAATATTTTATTTGTAGCTCAGTAATGACATCTGGGATGCTCTCTGACTGTGGCAACAGGAATTTTGCACTTCATCTCCTGATTTGTCCCAAAGTAAATTCCAGATGCATTAAAGGTTATTGAAAAATGAGAAAATATAGTTGTGAGCCAACAAGGTAGCTCAGCAGACAAAGATGCCCTCTGCCAAACCTGATATTGGAGTTCATTTTCCAGGACCCACATGGTAGAAAGAGAGAACAGTCTCCCGACAGCTGTCCCCTGGCCTCCACACACATGTTGTGGAATGCATAGGCACGTGTACATACATACACTAACAATATTTTTGAATTAAATATGGTTAAGTCATGACAATTGTTGCTTGTGAGCCATCAGGTCACAGTCACGTTAAATATCTGAAAGTGTAACACTGAAAAACAGCAAGATAGATTAATATATGCAAGAGGTATCTGCGATAGGAAGAATCTTTCTGAAAACTAGTGTGTTGGTACTAATGTGTTTATGCTTCAGTCTTTACTCCGTGTTTACACGTCAACATTACCATTTCATTTAATTTCAGAATAACTTCTAATGAAGAAAATGTCTTTCAGAGTCCAGATGCAGTTAAGTGCATTACATATAGACACAGGGCATAGGAGGCAATTTTTTACCCATGGTGCTGATGATACCAATTACAAGCACCAGGAAGTGTATTTTAGCCATTGCTTTGTATGTGGACTTTCAAGATTAAAGTCAGAGTCTATGCAGAACATAGACTTTAAAGGAACACCTTTAGCATATTAAGAAGAGTGAAAGACCATAGGCTTGGCTCCCTGCAGAGGAAAAATGGAACAGACTCATGTAAAATAAAATAGCACTCGTTACATATCCTTGGCATGTAACTCATGAAATAGACATATGCAAAATAAATGCAAATCATTCCTGTATTAATTTATAGTAATGAGAAAAGACAACCACCCCCAGAGTCTGCTGCTCCTTGTGTGCCCATCAAAGAGCCCCCAACAACAACGGGTTGGCCTACAAACCTTGTTCTGGAATTCCTTCGAAACCAGCCTGTAATGCCGGATTATGATGCTGTATGGCTCTGAGTTTTTGGAGATAAAGAGCAACATGTGATTCGAGATGCTGAGTTCATAAATCAGATCCTTATTCTGAAATGGCAAGGAAAGCATGTCACTCAAAGTGCACACAAGGGGCCCATAGGCCTCCCAGGACCGCTTTGCCCACTGACCTCAGGGTTGAATTCAATCACAGAGCCTGTAAGCTGCTGTTTCACGACCTGATTGAGATAGTCTTTGTTGGTGTTGTCATTAATGAGCTCTTGGCGCTTCACAACTTTTCCCTTGAGCCGAAGGAAAAGCATGTTAGAGGGCAGTGGCTTTCATAATACACACACCTCATTGCTATTTGACTTTTGACTTTGTGATTGGTTTATTCTGCCGGACTTTAGATATGTAGACAGTACACATTTAACAGAAATTTAATAGGGTTTCTCCACATTTTTTAGAGGGACTACTCAAATTCCTTGTATAGGAAACAAACTTGGGTCTGGAGAGATGGTTCTGTGGCTGCTCTTCCAAAGGATCTGGGTTCAATTCCCAGCACCCATATGGTAACTCACAACCTATAACTCTACTTCCAGGAGAAACAATACCTTCTTCTGGCCTCCAAGATGCTCAGATACATGTAGGCAAAGCACTCACTTACGTAAAATAAAATTAAAACAACAAAACAAAGCAAACTATCCTATATCATCATATGGAAACAAGACTTCATCATCTACAGCTTCGAATCAGGGTCATATGGAACTTAATTTAATGTAAGATCTGCTGCCTGACTACAGTTTAAGTGTTTTCCCTACCTGGTTATTCTCAACATCCTATTTTTAATAACACTATTTTCTCTTTTGGTTTCAGGTATTAGAGTTCAATATATATTTGGATCTCTTCCTGACTCCATGTTGTCTCATTCAAAGGACAGATTGTTTCTATTCTCCATCTTAAAACCTTCTCAATGAGTTATATGGGCCCAAGAGAAAAAAATGAGAGGCTGAGTGTCCCCTCTGAAAGTCGTGTAGATCTGAGTATCACTCCACATATCAAGTGTGGCCTCAGATAAGGAGCAAACCTCATCTGTAAGTAAAACAGCTATTGTACAGATGTTACTCTGTGTGGGGAGACAGGAAGACATGACTAGAAGGCCTACATGTGAATATTAGGATTGGCCATGAGGGAGGTTTGGAGAAATGGGAGATATTAGAAACCCAGAGTTTCTGGCTTCTTCCACTAAATGAGGGGATGGTGGCACTCTTTGCTATGACTCTTCAAGTCTTTTGTGGGGGGGGGGGTTGAGGCAGGGTTTCTCTGTGTAATAGCCCTAACTGTCCTGGGACTCACTCTGCAGACCAGGCTGGGGTCGAACTCACAGAGATCTGCTGCCTCTGCCTCCCAAGTGCTGGCATTAAAGACCATCATGCCTGGAGACTCTCCAAGTCATAAGAGAAATTGGAGAAGAGATTATGACTTTGACATGAACCATGATGGACTGTCTGGTTCTACATATCAAAATCTGTAGTTAATTGAATACTAGATGGAGACAGAGGTTTTTTTTTTTCTGATACAGGTGTTTTATTCCTTGAAATGAAGAAGCAGTGAGAACAAGAAGAAGGAGGAGAAAAAAGAGGAGAAGGAGAAGAAAAAGAAGGAGGAAGAGGAGGAAGGGTGATCTCCACAAAGCTTTCAGTTTATATAGGCATACAAACAATCCCATAGGTGGTAACAACAGTATCAAGCATGAATTTTCACAGAGACAAGACAGAGATTTATAAGCCATGGGTATATATGGTAATTATTGATAGAGATGGATGGAAAAACATAAACCAGAAAAATAAAGTCCGTGGGATTGAGTCTTGATATGACAGATACCGGCAAAGGCAGAGAAGCAGTTAAGGCAGTGGGGGTCCAGGAAACAGATTTCTCACAAGTCAACTAGTCCAGGAACACTTAGTTCACAGGTAATGGATCCAGAGCCTGTCCCCAAATGTCATCACTTAGTGTGAGGTGAAAGGCCCCCGTGGTCATACAGGATAAAGACCTACCTTTTTGAACACTAAGACGCTGTCAAGGATCACATGGAAACGCCCAATGGCATTTTTGATTTCTATCATTCCAAATGTCAGCTCTGGAAAGTCCTTGATCATGTCATAAAACAATTCCGCCACTTCTTCCTCTAAATCCTGTTTGGAAGAGCATGGTATGTATTTCTCTGGAGGAGGTACCAGTGCCTGTCTTGAGGGGAAGGTGGAAATGATAGGCTCTCTGTGCCTTTGTTTTTCTAAATTCTGGATTTTTGCTGGGTGCTCTAAATCCTCCTTCATGGATGTTTCCCACCTAGAATGTTCCTCTAGCTAGGACGGAACCCCACAAGGCAAATCCTCAGAGATCAATGGCATGAACTAGGCATTTTTACTTTTCTGTATTATGAAAACAAAGGTTGTTCTAACCCATAAATTGAGAATATTTCTAAAATTAATTCCAGAATCACTTTCAGAAGTCACTGATTTGACTGCACGCAAACCAAATGTGAGCTGGTGGTGAGATGCAGGGGCACTTTTGGCCTTTGAGACTCAACATTCAGCATGGAAGAACATTTGGGCCAAAAACGCACTTGAGGGAGCAGAAAGGAAAGAACCATGTGCTCTCTTCACATATTAATATGATAGCAAAGATTGACGTTATTGAGAGAGGAGGCTTTGTCTACCTAAAGTAAATCAGTTATAGCACATGAAAAACTCATTTTCTACAAGCAAACATACTTGGTAACATTTATAACTATAAAGAATGAAATCAATAGGAAGTGATCATAAGTCATTTTGTAATCACATTTAAATTATTTATGAGCTAGCCCAGGTATCTCCCCATACTTGATCTGGATGAAGACTGACCCTTCGATGGGAGCATACTACAATGTTGATAGTTTAGTTTCTATGGAGGCTTGGAAAGAATTTATGGATAAGAAACTGGCTTAAGCAGACACAAACACCTTTTAGAATCATAGTTGAAATAGTTCTTGAACCAGAAAACAAAGATGGCCTCTTATCCTCTGGTATTCCAAATAGATACCCCAAAGGTCAGTTATAGCATTGAAACCAACTAAATATTGATGACAATCTCTTATCTTCCCACCTTCTAACCAACTGCTAACATTTCAACTTCCATGTTTTCTTTCTGTGAAACCAGGAGCTCCCCCAGGACACCAGCTCAGTGGATAAGAAACTTGAACAAGGACCTACACAAGTCAGGAACCCTCCTCACCCCAAACCCTCCATGCATAGCGCTCACCAGGTGAAAGTCACCTCCCACCTCTTCACCCTAGTACCTGGAAGAAGCCTACGATGACCAAGGGCCTGGATTTCACAAAATCTGCCACTTCCTCACTGTTGTTGAACAAACGGGCTCTGTGGAGAAATTGTCTTCTCAACCAAACAACCAAAGCTGTAGATTCAACCACGTCTGAAGAGAGATGTTTAAAGGAATTCCATCAGAACATTTCTGAATTCAGTGAGCAGAAGTATCTTGTCTTGAATCCCATGCTTGGCAGTATCTCCATTTTCTTTTCCTCCCAAACTCTAAGACAAGACTGTATTAAGGATTGTTTTAAGAGCAGCTAAATGTCACTAAGCTCCTGCCATGGCTGTGCCCCTGTACTGAATATTGTGCTTATATTTGCCCTTAACAGCAACTCTAATGAACATGCTCACTTCTTCCCTTTGAAACAAGGTTCAGCTTGCCTACAGCCGGTTCACCAGCCCACCTGGGAATCTAACCTTAGAGGAAGCATTCCCACCCTTCTCTAAGATGATAGGATAAGAACTGGTTTTCTTAACATGTAAGTCAAAAAGTCACATATTTCTGTAACTTTGGGGTTCTTCCTCTGGTACTTAACGTGGGTCTTCCCACATCAGTTAACACAATGAACCCACAGGTGTTCCCAGAGACCCATCTGCCCCGTGATTCTAGACTGCTCCAGATGGCAGCATGAACCATCCCAACTCCTAAGATAGCGGTTCTCAACCTTCCTAATGCAGTGACCCCTTTAGTACAGTTCCTCATTCTATGGGGACCCCAACCATAAACTTATTTTCATTGCTACTTTGTAACTGTAATTCTGCTAATGTTAAGAATCATAATGTAAATATCTGATAGGCAACCCCTGTGAAAAGGTTGTTCCGACCCCCAAAGGGGTCCCGAGCCACAGGTTGAGAACCACTATCCTAAGCGCATTAAATCTGTAGGGTAAAAACAGGCAGAGGCCAATGTACGTGCAATGACTTTTAACAAAACAAACATGTGCATGTAACTGCTACCCAGATGAAGAAGTGGGGTGTGGTCCTTCAAACTCTTAGTATGTAGAAGAAGGCAGTCACAGAAGTAAACAGGAATGATGTGTGCACCGCTGAAGCCTCGCACCCACACCTAGGGGTAGCCATGTTCTTAGCCTCTAACTATGTACCGTTCAGCTGTTCCTAACTCCCTACAGCTGGGACCCTAGGGTACATTTACCTGGGGCTCAGGGACTGACTTCTGTCAGTCTTGTGGGCCAGGAGCAGCGTGTCTGGGCACAGAGGATGTCATGTTCAGCTTTGGTAGATGCGGTTACAATTGAAGCGAGAGGTGATGCTGCATGCCTCTAACCCTAACCCTCAGGATGAAAGCAGGAGGGGTCTGAGGCCCAGGCCAGTCTAGACTACACAGTGAACTCCATCTCAAACAAGACAAAACAAAGCGCAAAAAAAGAGAAAGAATCCAGAGAGCCTCCAAGTGAGCTTAACCCCAGGTCATCAGACTCATGGCTGCAGCCTCAACTTTCCCCTGCCCCAGCCATTTCCTCATTCACCTCTTCCCTGCCCCCAGTCATTACCTGCCTTCCCACCCTCTTCAGCCCCCTCTGCCCTGCCATTGTCTATGACTTCTTCTGTTCTTCTGTAGGTCTATCATTTTCTGAAACCGCTGCTATGATTAGGAGTAAACTTGTTTATTGTGAGATACCAGGCACATACTTGGTGCTCAAGAAATCTTTTTAGGATGAGGGATTGAAGGCAGTGGACCACCAGGAAAGTCAGCTTGAGAAAAGTTGCTCTGCTCCCAGGCTTCCTCTTCTAGGGTACACGGCCTCTGATTGCCCCTCTGGACCCTGTGGAGCTTAGGTAGTTTTGAACTTGACTAAGATCTTATTCCCAAGTGCCTACAGCTTAGGCACTGCCCTTGCCAGCAGGCATTGTGCCTCCCCTGGCTCTTGACTCTGTGCCAGAGGACACGGTGACAACTCAGGTGTGAATGCTGTGTCAATGATTGACCGGGCCAGAATTTGGCTGCATGTTTCCAGACGCAAGCTGTGGCTGCATCACTAATAGGGGCCCCAGAGGCCATCTGAGTCTCCTTCCTCCAGGGCAGGAGACATGGCCAAGTCTGCCGCCCGCCATCAATCCGCGGACATTGGAGAACAGGACTGGGCTGTGACCCAGCAAGGACTAAGTTCCACCTGTGCCCTGAGCAGGGCTTCATCACAGTCACATTGCAGGGGGCATGCCGAGCAGCATGTCCTCTTGGAACTCCAAAGAGCCCTGCCAAGCAGGCCTTGTTCATTCTGTCTAGAGTAAACAAATGCAAGCCAAGGTCTACAGCTCTGCTGAAGTACTCAGAGCCAGAGTGCTTCCTAATCCTGGAGACCAGAGTCCTGGACTCCATCCTGGCACCCCATTATCTTTCTGGGCTTGGGAAGTAACGTTGAAGAAGAGGGAGATGAGGAGCTCAGAAGTATATGTGTCCTCTTGTGCCTGCCTTCCTGCAGTGCGCTCTGGTAATTGCATCCTGTTCAAACTTAACAACTAAGAACATAACTGTTCCAAGCGCTGGACTAGGCTTAAACAAATAACAGTTAATAATAAACACTTCTACTTGTTTCATATACAGCATGATGTAGATCAGAGCTCAACAAACTATGGACCAAATCTGCCCCACTGTTTGCTTTAATAAATAAAACTTTATTGGAATACAGTCCTATCTGTTCACATAGTGCATAGCACAGTGCATAGCTGTAATGGGTTGTTCTTCCTCCTAAGGCTAAAATTCCTATTATACAGCCCTTTCCAGGAAAATCTTCCCTGACTTTACTGCTCCCTACCTCGAGTATTGTCTTTGGGTTTTTTTTTTAAGTTCAATATTTCAGTTTATGTATTTATGTGTGATGATGTACAGGTACCAGGGAGCATGCATGAAGGTCAGAGGACAGTTTGTTGGAGTCCAGTGTGTGAATTCTGGGGATAAAGCTCAGGTCACCAAGTTTGGCAGCAAGCACCTTTACCGGCTGAGCCGTTTTGCCAGCCCCAGCTAGGGTGCTGCACAGAAGTCGTTCCACTTTCCTGTGCTCCATCTGTAACATAATCGCCATGCCAGGCTGATGTGAGGCATAGGCAGCACCTGGAAGCCAGTGCCTGCTGCAGGGATCTGTCGGGTCCTGTGCCTTGCACACACTGCTTTATTTTCTTGCAGCCAGGGGCGGTAGAGTTTTCCAGTTCCCTGTTTGCAGATGGGGAAACTGAGGCTGCACAAGAGGGATGGATGCTTCTGAGGCAGGAAGTGGGGCTTTGAATGCAGAGACCGGAACCCAAGGACAGACCAGCCCCTGCCCTTGCGGTGCCCCGAGAAGACAATAAACAGCAGATAGCATTCTGTGAGTCTTGATGGCAATACGCAGATACTGTGCGAACACAGCTGAGGGAGCAGGCTGCACGCTCTAAGCAGTCAGGCAGACTCCCTTGGAGAGGGGATGGGAAGCCCCCTGCAGGGCAGAGGAGGTCACAGCCACTAGCTGCCCCCAAGACTCGGACGTCCTGGAGTATCTTCTCTGCCAACCTCACATAGGGTGTAAGAAGCTGTTACACAATAGTCTTGTCGACTCTTGATAGAATCGGATCTCAGCTGTCCTTCAAGGAAGGGCGAGCCAGTACCTGAGCCACGCCATAAACAATGTTGGCTTGTGCAAAGTAACCCAGGCCTGCTTCTTCACAGTCCTGAAGCCAGCACATCGTCCAGGGCCCCTGGCTTGGGTTAGATGGGTCCCTGTAGTTGAAGATCACTCCTCAGAATTCCCAGCCATCAGATCCCCGTCTCTCTTTCATCAGGTCTCCCCAGTGGCTCGTGCACGCTACCCTCCATTTGGACTATTGGGCACTGAAGCCCCCGTCTGCTCTGTGCTATGAAGTTCTCCCTGGGAAGCGCTTGCCCAGTGTCTCTCCCACGCCCTCTTGTGAGTATCCAGTGCAATGTACTTTCATTTCTTGCTCAGGGAGTCTCTTTCTAACCCTTTGGCTCCTGCAACAACAGTCCATCGGGTTTGTTCGAAGCTAAAACCCCGACCTGCTCTCTGACTCCTGGGACTGGATCCTTTGTTGGCTCATCTAGTTCCTGGGCTTTTTGTGTGCTCATATGCTTACTGCTTAGAAGACGGCTTCAGAAATGCCAGAGCCTGGGAAAGGCAGTGCCTGTTTCCTGATTCCGCCATTCCACACATACACCATGGCACCGTTCTATTGGCACAGTAGAGGATGGGCTAGGGTCTTTTGTTACATTTATTTATGAAGTAACTATCAAGGACGTGCGCCACAGCTTGCTTGTGCAGACCAGAGAACAACTCTCAGGCATAGATTGTCTGTCCCCTTCAACCTGGGTCATAAGGATTAAATCAAATTCAGTATTGGCGGCAAATGCCTTCACCCATTGAGCCATCTCAGCTTTCCCCCTCCCCCCGCTGGGTTCCTTTGGGTTTCACCAGTTTTGTAACATCCAGCAGTGAGCCCACCCACCCATCTGTCCATCCATATCCATCTGTTCCATATCTGCTTACACTTGAAAACTAGAATCAGTCATGTCACACACTAAGGTACGTAATTCTACAGACAGCTTCAATACCATGGTAATAGACACCCCACCTCGGCCTTTTGCTCCATCACCCCCAGCCCTCTTGGTTGTTTCTGCATATGTATGTGCATGTGTGCATGTGTGCATGTAGAGCCCCAGAGATCATAGGGTGTTATGCAAGGCATCATCTTTTTTTTTTTTCCCCAAATGGGTCCTCGCACTGGCCTAGAACTTCCCAAATAAGCTAACCTCAGCCACCTGCCTATTTTCACTTCCCCGGCTCTGGGGTTGCAAGAAGGCACCACCAAGCCTGGCATTTTCCCCAGGAGTTCTGGGGGACCAAAACAGGTCTTTTGCAAGCACTTTGCTGTCCAAGTTATGTCCCCAGCCCCTTGCAACCTCTCGTTTAGCCCAGCAGTGCTTCCCTGTCAAAACCTCTACAGCAGAAGAGTGGAGATAGAAAGAACCTCATGTCCCTCCTTAGCTGAGAAGTGGAGGTAGAAGCAGCCGAATGATGGCCAAGTCCCATTTTCCTTCTAGACACAGAGCTGAGCTATGTTTCTCAGTCCTCTGGCATTTGTGTGGGGTCCCGGGTCAGAATTCCAGCCAGAAGATGGCAAACAGGAGTGATTTTGCACTCTCCGGCATGCGTGCTACTTGTGGTGAGCTCCTGCATCTGGGGACTGGGGAAAGAGCAGGTGGCTCCAGGGATAAGCAAGATGGAGCCAACGCTGGAAGGAGCCTGGGTCACTGAGAGGCCATGTGGATAGGAGCCTCCCACATCCAGCCTTGAACTGCCAAGCAGGCTTTTCCCACGAGCATGAAATCAACCCTGACCACTATTACCTTTGCAGCTGGTGGGGCTGGACCTGTTGCCCTCAACAAACAGCTTCAACTCCGGGGCCTGCTTGATGTCAAACTCCTCCTTAAGCTCCAGCTGCACAGTGATGTCCACTTTGCCAAAGCCCAAGCCGTTCTTGCCCTTGCCGAAGATTTCTGCGGCTCGGCCTAGCTCCTCGGCCAGCTTCCTGGACTGTTTCGAGGATGGATCGTCTGAAAGAATCAGTGTGAAGAGAGACTACAGAATCCCTCTTCCTTCTCCCTTTCTGGTCTTTGTCTTGGGAGCCCCAGAATTTCCTCGTGTTCACAGCTGAAGAGTGGGTTTCAGAAATTTGACAGGAGATGAGACAAAGGGGTCGTAAAATGGAAGAATTTGGGAGATTATCGGGATCAAATGGAATTAATTCAGCAGTCAGTTACAGGGGATTACAGGCACCGAGTCTATTGGTTATGATTATTATTTTATAGATGACAGATCTGAGGAACAACAAAACCACATACTTGCTCAAGGCCCTGATAACAAGATATACTCGAGCTGGCTGAAAACTTTTGTATTTTTTTAACTTTCACTAGGCATATAAAAACACTTAGATCGATACCTGGAACATAATAAGGACAGAATGCATTTTAATTGCTATTGTTATTAATGGTATAAAAATTTCTTTGGTTAGCAATTAAGGCCGAGCGATGTGACTCACTTGCGCCATCTGGTGGAATATTTTGGAACTAAGCAGTTACTGCACCCCTCCTGCTGTGGCTGGGAAAGGTAGGTGAGGTGTGAGGAGCAGGTGGGTAGGGTACGCTGGAGGCTCACTCCCCTCTCTGACCCCACCACCCTGAGAAGCGGTAGCTAAAAAGACCCCGGTACTCTGTTAAAGGGTGTGCTATTCTGGGATTCTTAGTTGTTGACACAGCTGGGTATGGAGGTGAAGTAGGTAGGGTCTTTTTTTTTACTGAAAACAGCCTCAGAGAACGGAGCTTGGCCAGAGGGATGGGTTATACTTGCTGGAGTGGGAAGAGATGAAATGGCAACTTCTGATGACATTGCTAGGCTGAAGGTCCTTGCAGCCACATGTCTGAGACCAGTAGGCTGTCAGGACTGGGGGAGACAGATTCGCTTTCAAGCCAGAACCTTGCCCATCTGGAGCACTTGAAGAGAGTGCAGGTCACCTCCTGGCTGTGGGTAAGGCCACATCTGACAGATATATGTTTTGTAAAGCACAGCCAGGGAAGCTGGGCCCCAGGACAGCTGGCACTGGCTCAGGAGCCAGTCACTGGCTCAGCAATGGAATCTGGCTGGGAGTGATCATCCAGGAAAGACTTTCTGCCTCCCTCACAGGTCGATGCTTCTCCTGTCTGCTCCATCACCACCCTCAGCACACCCCTCCACCAGTGCAGCAGCTCTGGACTCTTCGCTGGTCAGTTTGCTCTGTGGCTTCTCCATGCTTCCCTGAGGACTTGGCCATACCGGGTCCATGGTTGCTGAGTTTATGAATGCATATGTTCAGACAAGAGAAGCATTGGAATCGTTGTCAGTGGTGGGGCATGTGGAGACTCCATATACATCCCAGAGTTCTGGGGGGGTCTGACGCAGAGGTAAGGAGACTGTGTTGTCATGGCCATAGGAGGTAAGGGAGACTGTGTTGCCATGGCCATAGGAGGTAAGGGAGACTGTGTTGCCACAGCCATAGGAGGTAAGGGAGACTGTGTTATCATGGCCATAGGAGGTAAGGGAGACTGCGTTATCATGGCCATAGGAGGTAAGGAAGACTGTGTTGCCACAACAGAGACCTCTCATGCGTCTATTGCATCTCATCGCCCGGCCTTCACCATAGCACTTTTAGCCACACAACACGCCCCATACTTCACTTCTGGATCTGCTTAGCACTTGTCTCTCCTCTCTTGCCTGTAAGTTCCAGGAAGGTGATGTAGTTTAGCACTCATTCCTGAGGGCCGAGAATACATCAGGCATACTAAGCCCTCAATACTTATGAGTAAGTAAGTTCATCTTCTGGAGATCAAGGTAGGGGTGCAGAATGGATTGAGCAGCAGTTTGGGTGGAAGACTTGGTCTTAAATTCAGTGGTGTGACTCTAGGGGGATTATCTAACCTTTTTGAGACTTGTCTGATGGAAAAGACTGGACCCGTGGTACTGAGTTTGATATCTGCAATGCAGGTGTTTGATAAATGTCCATTAAAATCATCACTTCCATAGCTAAGACCATGACCACTGTCATCACCAACACCTCATCATGGCAGTCAGTATCCCCATCAACATCTCCATCACGACGACCATCATGATCTACATCATCCTCAATATTCCCATCATCATACTCTCTATCATCATTATCATCCTCTCCATCGACATCACTATCTCTAGGATTACCTCTATTCTGCATTGGTTACTCTTTTTCTGCTATACCAAAGCACTCTGACCAAAAGCAACTTGAGAGAAAAACAATTTATTTGCCTTGCACTTCTGGGTCATAATCCATCACTGAGGGAAGTCAGAGCAGGAACTCAAACAGGAACCAAGTCAAAAACCATGGAGAAATGTTGCTTACCACGGACTACCTGCCCAAGGAATGGCAATACATTCCACAGTAGTTTGAGCGCTCCTGTATAGTTAATATAATACCTCCTAGACATGCCCACAGAAAACATTACCTAAGGAATATCTCAGCTGAGGCTTCTCCTTTCAGATGACTCAAGGCTTAGTTAATTTGGTAATCAAGGCTCTCCTGGACAATTATCACCATTGCCATTAGTATATCAATCATCATCACCAGGCAAGGGGAAGGTTTGTGCCCTGACCCCGTGGAGCACACGAGTTCAGAAATGCTGTTGAGATGATCTGACAAGGGCCTCATGAAGGAAGGCTAGGGAGACCTGGAAAAATTCCTACCCATTCTAAACAGGTATGAAAGAAGTGTCCACACAAGAAGCTTAACCCTCCCAGGCCAAGTGCAAAAGTGAAGGATGGATGCTACAGGGCAAAGGGCGTGACGAAAGGCCTAGAGACTTGAGCCAGAATACTGACAACTAGAGCTGCGTTCTAGAAACCAGGCTCTCTGAGGGCTTGGCAGAGAGCACATTGGAAGGTTCCTGGAATCCACGGAGGAGCCTACCTCGGGGCTCAGGTGGGAAATGGTGAGAATGGAGCAGAGGCAGCGACACAGGGTGTGGAGAGAGCTGGGGACCACAGAGTATGAGATGCAGAACCCAGGGCAAATTTGGGGATGACCTTGAGGTCTCTAACTGTGGAATGGAGTGTTTGATGGCATCATCAGTGCTCACAGGACGTTAGAAGAAACAGATGGCCAGAACCAAATCCCAAATACTAAGGTTTGCTTTAGACTCAGACCTGAGAAAGGAAGGTCCCACTGAGCATCAACCGTAATTCTGGAGTCATCAAAAGACTGGCCAATGATTTGAGAGTCACTGAGAGGCCCCTGACAACTTTCCTATACAAAAAAAAAAAAATTTACTTTTGAGGGAAATGTTTATAATCCTTCCCCAAAATGGTTTTCCCAAAGGCCACTTTAGGAGGCCTACCAGATTTCAAAAACTCATTTAGAATTCAATTGCGTATTGACAGAATCGATGATGGGAACATAATGAGTTTTATTTCGAGCCTCTTTTAGACAACGAAATCTCGGCTGGCGTCAAGGGAGGTGTTCAGATACTTCGACTTGTTCGTATTGGTTGCTATCGGAGTAATTAAAAATGTAAAAGCAGGAGCTAAGGGCATGGGTCAGAGGTCGAGGGTTAAAGGAGAGAGATGAACTTGGTCCCCCACTGTGATAAAATCAGCCAAGAGAGCGGAGCTTTGCATTCTTATGAGGACAGCCCTTTCCCTGGCTGTGAGTGCTAACATTATTTTTGTGTCTTCCTATGCATTGGCTATCATGTAGGACTCCTGCCATCCCCCAGATCCATGAGACAGGTATCGCCTTCATTGTCAGAGCCGGATATACTCACGGAAAATCACCATTAGGAAGCGCGTCTCATTCAGTGTCTGTATCAGGCCTGCAGGAGTCAGCACCATTAAGCTTTGGTCCTCCAAGATGTGCACAGGTCGGGAAATGTTAACGCCAGCTTCTGTCCCTGGCGAGCCAAGGACCTCAGAGAGGCAAACAACCACCAGCAGCAGCGGCGTCCAGAGAAGTTCCATAACTGGCCTGCGGGGGGCAGAAGAGGAAACAGAGCTCTTTTCAGACCTAAACCTTCCTTATGCCTGTGGGGAATACGGAAGGAACAGGGCTCACAGCACTCTGCAATGTACACAGCGTAGTAGCGGCCCTACAGCAAAAGACAAGGTTGTTTGGCCAACCTCCACCACTGGGCACTGACTGCAGAAGAGAAGCTAGAAGAGCTCCCATTCCTAAGGCCTGGAATCAAACAGCCCATTGGAGCCCACTGTTTTCCCAGCCACGTGATGGGAACTTTGCAGAGATGAGCCCCGTTCCAGAATCCCAAAGTGAGCCTCTGACTGGTCCCCTCTCACACCCTCCTTGATTGATACTGAACCCGCTGCCTGTTCCTCCAACTCTGCCCATCCCACTGCCTTGTAATATACACTGCATTTGGTCTTTGAAATGTTCTCAAGAGAACATACTGGACCACATAGTGAGTTCCAAGCCAGCCTGAGCTACACGGTACAATACTATCCCAAACAGGCAAACAGCAACAACAGCACAAATTGTCAAGTAAATAAAGATCTATCCCATGATCCCTCTGTGGAGAAAACTGGTCATTGGTAATGAATTCCCATTATGTTGAAATGTTGAAAATACCTATATGCATTATTTCAAAACAAACACAGATTATATTCTTGAGTTCCCAGTGCTCTTTTCTATTTTATTAAATTTTCATTTTTTTATATACTACCACCGCATCTCCTTCCTCCTCTCCTCCTGTTCCTTCCCTTCATCTCCCTTCTACTACCCCTGCCCCTTCTCTTCCGTCTCTGTGCAGAAAGCGCAGGCCTCCCATGGAAGTCAACAAAGCATGGCATATCAAGCTGAAACGCAACCAAGCTCCTCCTGCATCACGGCTGAGCCAGTATGGGGATTAGGTTCCCAAAAGTCAGCTCAAGTGCCAAGGACAGGTACTGATCCCACTGCTAGGAGCCCCACAAACAGACCAAGCTACACAAATGTCACACACATGCAGAGGGCCTAGATGGATCCCATTCAGGCTCCCTAGCTATTGGTCCAGAGTCTGGGAGCTCCCATGAGCTCGGGGCAGCTGTCTCTGTGGGTTCCCCTGTCATGACCTTGATCCCCTTAGCTGGTACCCCCTCTCTTCGACAGAACTCCAGGAGTTCAGCCAAGTGCTTAGCTGTGGATCTCTGCATCTGCTTTCATCAGTTATGGGATGAAGGCTCTCTGATGACAATTAGAGTAGTCACCAGTCTGACTACAGGAGAAGGCTAGTTCAGACACCCTCTCCACTCTTGCAAGGAGTTTCAGCTGGGGTCGTCCCTGTGGATTCTTGGGAGTTTCCTGGCACCCTAATCCCAAACCCTAACCACAAAATATTCCCCATTTAAGATGTATCTTTCATTACTCTCCGCCTCCATCCCACCAACCTGCTCAACCCAATCCCTCATGTTACCACCTTCCTAACACACTCCCCCGTATTGTCTGCTCCCAGTTTACCCAGGTGACCCAGGTGATCTCTTCTATTTCCACTCTCCAGGGATATCCACATGTCCCTCTTTGGGTCTTCCTTGTTACCTAGCCTCTCTGGGTTTGTGAACTGTAGCCTGGTTTTCCTTTACATTACAGCTAATATCCACTTATGAGTGAGTACATGCCATGTTTGTCCTTCTGGGTCTGAGTTATCTCACTCAGGATGAATTTTGTCTGGTTCCATCCATTTGCCTACAAATTTCATGATGTCATTGGTTTGTTTCCTTTTGTTTTTGTGGGTTTTTTTTTTGCTTTGTTTTGTTTTTTACTGCTGACCATATTTTTTTAAATCCATTCTTCAGTTCAGGGGCATCTGGGTTTGTTTCCAGATTCTGATTGTTATGAATAACTAACACTGCTATGAACACAGCTGAGCCAGTGTCCTTGTGGTATGATTGAGCATCCTTTGGGTTTATGCCCAGGACTGGTATCGCTGGGTCTTGAGGCAGATTGATTTCCAACTTTTTGAAAAGCTATCATGTCAATTTCCAAACTGACAGTATAAGTTTGCACTCCCACCAGCAGTGGAGGAGTGTTCCCCTTACTCCACAGTGTCTCCAACATAAGCTGTCATTAGTATTTTTGATCTTAGCCAGGGGTAAGATATCTCAGAGTCATTTGATTTGCATTTCCCTGGTAGTTATGGATGTTTAGCAATTCTTTAAGTCTATCTTGGCCATTTGAGATTTTTCTATTGAGAATTCTCTGTTTAGATCTGTACCCCCATTTTTAATTGAATTATTTGATATTTTAATGTCTAGTTTCTTGAGTTCTTTATATATTTTGGAAACTAGCCTTCTGTCAGATGTGGGGTTGGCAAAGATCTTTTCCTATTCTAGAGGCTGCTGTTTTGTTTTATTGACAGTGAGCTTTGCCTTACAGAAGCTTATCAGTTTCAGGAGGTCCCATTTATAAATTGTTGATCTCAGTGTCTGTGCTGATATTGTTTGTATATGTATTGTGTGCATACATAGTATGTACACATATTCCTGTGAATGTGTGGGTGTGTGCAAGCTACCATTTGTATGTGAAGGTCAGAGAGGCAATCTCAGATGTCATTCTTCACATTCTACCTTACTGAAGGCAAGCACTCTGTGTCTGCTTCCAGAGCCCCAGGTCTACAACATGGAGAACAGACCCTACTAGCTGGTAAGACAAACTCACTATCTTAGTGTCCTATTGTTTTGAAGAGGCACCACGACCATGGCAACTCTTATAAAAGAATTTAATTGGGACTGGCTTACAGGTTCAGAGGGTTAGCCCATTATCATCATGGTGGAGAGCATGTTGGAGTGCAGGCAAGCAGGGTGTTGGAGAAGTATTTGAGAGTTCTACATCTTGATTCACAGGCAGCAAGAAGACTCTGGGACTGGCTTGGACTTCTGAAATCTCAAATTCTGCCTCTCCAGTGACACATTTCCTCTAACAAGGCCACACTACCTAATCCTTTCAAATAGTTCCACTCCTTAATGACTAAGCATTTAAATATGAGTCTATGGGAGCCATTCTTATTCAACCCCCACATTCCAATTCCTGGCTCCCCAATAGAGTTGTAGCTATATCATAATGTAAATACATTCAGTCCAACTTCAAAAGTCTCCATGGTTGATAGGAGTCTCAACACTGTTTAAAGGTCCAAAGTTCAAAGTCTCATTTGAGACTCATGGCAATTTCTTAACTGTAACCTCCTGTAAAATCAAAATTAAAAAAAAAAAAGCAGATCATACACTTCCAACAAAAAAATGGCATAAAATATATAAAACCATTCCAATAGGTGGGAAAAAAAATAAAGTGAGGAAATACTGAGCTAAATAAAACCAAAAACCAGTTGGGAAAATTTCCAATTCTGCATCTCCATGTATGATATCAAAGAGCTCTTCAGATCTCCAACTCCTTTCAGCTTTGTTGACTGCAACACACTGCTCTCTCTTGTGCTGGTTCCACACCCTGTTAGCAGCTCTTCATGGGAGGTATAAAACAACTCTGGCATTTCCAGCATCTTGGGATATCTAACACAATCCAGGCTTCACCTTCACAGTTTCACACAACAGCCTCTCTAAGTTTCCATGTAGAGACACCCCTAACACATGCCTGGGTCAGTGGCTTTCCTTAGTCTCAGAGGGAGGTTCCACAGCTCCTTGACTTTACAGATAAAACCATGTGGCCAGAGCTGTCAAATTCTGCTACTTAATGGGACTGGAACTTAGCCCACTCATTCAAACATTTTCATCAGCTTTCTGTTTTCTATGGTTTCCTTCATTGCTTAAGTTTTTCTGCAATTCCTTTTCACAACTTGGAAGCTTAGATGATTGGGATCCTGCCCTGGAATCACCACTCCCTTTATTCCATTTCTTTATCTGTTTATCTCCTTAAACACAGGACTCCTCTTCATCACACTACCTGCTGTTCCCTTCCTCCTCAAACTGCACATTTTGTATTTTTTCTTGCCCAGCTTGCTCTTTTTCATTATAGATCTGCAAAAGATTGACCACTAATAACCATGTAACACAGTTAATACTAAACTGTCTTGAAATCTCCTCTGCCAGTGCCATTGATCCAAAACTCTTCAATTTAGCTTCAGGAAGATTTTTTGGACAAGGGCAAAAAGCAACCACATTCTTCACCAAAATATCACAAAAACAGACTTTATTTAGACCACTTACAAATATTCTTCCCCTCTGAAACTTCCTGAATTGAGCCCCTATATTCAAGATCACCTTCAGAAACACTCTCTTCCATGCTCCTACTAGGATGGCCCATTTAGATCCACTTAAAGTATTCAATTGATTTCCTAATCTAAAGTCCTGAAGCTGACATTCAGCCCATGAGCAGCATGGTTAGGCCTGTCACAATACCCCTGTCCCTGGTACCAACTTCTATTTTAGTTGGGGTTTCTATTACTGTGAAGAAACACTATGGCCACTGTAACTCTTAGAAAGGAAAACATTTAATAGGGCCTTGCTTACAGTTTTAGAGGCTTAGTCCATTATCATCATGGCAGAGAGCTTGACAGCATGCAGGCAGACCTGGTACTAGAGAAGTTGAGAGTTCTACACTAGGATCCACAGCCAGCAGGAAGAGAGAGAGCCACTGGACCTGGCTTAGGCTTTTGAAATCTCAAAGACCTTTCTCAGTGACACACTTCCTCCATCAAGTCCACATTGCCTAATCCCTTCAAATAGCGCCACTCCCTGGTGACCAAGCATTCAAATCTATGAGCCTGTATGGGCCATTCTTATTAAAACCACCACATTCACCTTTATCAGCTGTCACCATGTTAACCTTGCTGTCTCATTAATTCATTCACTGTCTTACTTAGGCTTCTATAGCTGTTAAGAGACATGACCTTGCCAACTCTTATAAAGGAAAACATTTAATTGGGGCTGGTTTATAGTTTAGAGATTTAATCCATTGTCATCATGGTGGGAAGTATGGTAGTATAGAGGCAGACAAGGTGCTGGAGAGGGGGCTGAGAGTTTTACATCTGGATCCCTATGCAGTAGGAAGAGAGAATGACACTGAGTTTTGTTGTCAGGGTTTCTGTCCTGCCTGGTTCCTGCAGTCATTAAGTCCCAAAGAAATCACACAGAGGTCTACATTAGTCATAAACTGATTGGCCCATTAGGTCAGGCTTCTTATTAGCACTTATATCTTATAGTAGCCCATTATTCTTATCTGTATTAACCACGTGGCTTGGTACCTTATTCAGTGGAGCAGTCACATCTTGATTCTTCTGTGGCCAGTAAAGAACTGTGGAGTCTGCTTCCCTCTTCCCAGAATTCTTCTGTTTTCTTTGACCTGCCTCTACTTCCTGTCTGGTTGTCCCGCCTATACTTCCTGCCTGGCTACTGGCCAATCAGCGTTTATTTAAAACATAATTGACAGAATACAGATCATTGTCCACACCAGGGTTTGGCTTGAACATCTGAAAACCCAAAACGCATCCCCAGTGATCTACTTCCTCCAACAAGGCCACACCTACTCTAAGATAGTCACACCTCCTGTTAGTGCCACTCCCTATGAGCCTATGAGTATTGTTATTATTCAGACGACCACTGTCACTCATTCATTTTATCACTAAATATTTTTGACACGAGCTAACGTCCCTTCTAAGCACAGAAGACACAGAAGTGAACGAAACAGATTAGAGTCTTTGTGTTCTGCCAGGAAACAAGCAGGCAAGACAGAGAAGAAGCTGATAAGGGCTGAGGGAGAAAAGCAGGCAGGAAAGATTGAAAAATGTCAGAGGAAGGGGACAGTTTAGCCTTTAAAGCAGAGTGATGATAGAAAACATTGTTCAGGGTACAAGGAGCTAAAGCAAGCAAATAAATGAACTGCTTGCATTCTCTAGGAGTGAAGAGGAAATAATCCCTCTTCCAAGCCGTCACTTTCCTATCCCTCTTGCTCTTTCTAAGGGGAGTCCCCTGAACCTCAGCATGCCTCTACATCGTCTCTGGGAGATCCTCAAACTCTGCATCCATGCAGGCACTGTGCCTTCAGCTATCTATCCTCTGCCTTGCCTTGCCCGTTCACCCAGGTGGGTATGGACCTCATTCTTTCTGTCCCTGCCTCTTTCTGAGGCCTGAATCCTTTGTGGGCCCCTTTGGAGCCCTCTCACCTGAGCACCTCTCACCTGCTCGGTCCTAAAAATTCCAAGCTCAGATTCAATGTCAGTCCCCAATTCAGGGGAAGTGGCTGGAAAGAGACACTTTCTTAGCAAGAAGAGCTGGCACTAAAGGGGTGTTCTCCAACAGTCTCTGTGTGGGATTTTGTTCACCAGGATTTCACCAAGACCCCCATATCCCAACTGCCATTGGCTCTTATCCAAACCATGTGATGCTTGATGGTCTTCTATTCTTTGTCATCCTCAATTCCTGACAGACACACAATGGTCAAAGATCTCCATTTTAAATATGAACTAAACCAAGTGGCTTCTGTTTCTGGAAATGTTCCTGTGATCTACCAGAAAGAATCGTCCAAAACTTGTGTTATTCTCTTGGGTCCAATGTCTCTAGACCTTGTCCTTAATGCCCTGTGGCCTCGGTCCCTCCCCCACTGCACCCTAGGACTTTGCCTCTGCCTACAACTTGTTTATCTCACCCCTTGCAACTCCTAAAATTGTTTAGATTCCTGCATAGAAGTCCCCTGCTGAGAGTACTCACCCATGGGCACCAGGAGGCACCCCAGCTCAAAAAACAGCCATCAGGTGAGGAGTCTTCCAAAGCCCACTCCTCGTTCCCCTTCCCCTGTAACACTCTGCCCTCTGAGTAACCAGTATTTATTTCATATTTCAATTTGGTTTTGTTTGATTGGGTACTTTATGCTTCATTTTTGAATTTTCTTTTGAAAGACATGGACACACTAAGTAGCCGAGGCTGGTCTGGAACTCACTTGGTAGCCCATGCTGATTAGGTATGCGTGATCGTCCCACCTTCTCCAGCTCCCAAGTGCTGAGATTTCAGATAAGGCACCACTGCAGCTGGGTCTTTAAAGTTGTTAAATATAAGCGAACACAATTGTTCATAGCTGTTTCCCCACCTCCCAGACCCATGCCTGGCCCTGTTTTGATGCTCAGTGACGTGGAGTGACTAGATGGCCTCATTTAATTCCCACAACAACATCTATTTGAGTGGGTTTTCAGTTACCGCTCCACAGTACAGTTTCCTGGTGGAGTTTTTCACAAATAGTGATGCTTGACTCCAAACCCAGGAGGTTCCGATTTAAGAGGTCTGGGGTAGGGTTATGCTGGGCCTATAAAGATATTGCACTGACCCTAATGTGCAGCCATCTTAAACAGAAGGCAGGACACCTGTCAATCAGAGCAAGCTCATACCTGGAAGAAGCTGGGTTACTCTCGGGCTGTTGGGCCACGTTGAACTAGGGCAGTCAGCTCCGTGGCACCTCAGAAGGGATGTAGGGGTCTGAAGAGCAGACCTTAAGTTCCCCCTTGTGATGAAAGCAGGACCTCTCTGCTAATGGGTGTTCCCAAGAAACCCTATTTAAGCACATGGAAGCCACAGCTGCCTCTGGAATAATCCTCTGAGTTCTGGGGTTCTAGAGAACCAGGCTGAGGGGTTGGAGAAGAATGGGCCATTGTTGAGTAAGAGGGGCCTGGCAGAGCAGCCCTGTTAAAAGAGTGTACCCATGAACACCAGGGACCAGAGTTTCTGTGGGACTGAAAGTCAAATTGATTGTAGGGGTCTGGATGTCTACGGATTGGAGATTGAGTCCCAGCACTGCCCTAAACAGTGTGACCATAAACATGTAGTTTACTCTTTCTGAGGCGTGGCTTCTTCCACTGTTCAATGACGTGGAATTCTCTGGGTGTGGAAAGGGTTAAACCAACTGATAGGTGCAAAATGAGCAGCTGAGTGTACTGAAGGCATAAGCACCCTCTTTCCTCTCCGCCACTACCCATCTCTGAGTCCTCCTCTCCCCCTCTCCTCTCCCCTCCCCTTCTGAAGTACTGGGGATCAAGCCCGGGACTTTGCACATACTTGGTGAGTACTCTACCTCTTAGCCTGCCACTGAGCCACGCCCTTCCCTTGGCTGTCCTCCAGCCACGTCAACCTCTTCTTCCTCAAATACAATGCCCTCATTCCTATGGCAGGGCCTTTGTGCTTGCGGTCTCCCCAGTCAGAGAGCTCTTTACCCAGGGATACTCAAGACTCATTCTCTTGGCGTCTTCCAGTCAAATGAAGCTTCACTTTCCCAGTTAGCCCTTTCCCAATTACTTTGTATAATGTGATAACAGCCTCACTCCCATCTTGGGTGTTGATCACCTCCTAAATTACACACCATTCCCTTTGCCTAGCACATGCTAGGCACCCAGCAAATATTTGTTAAACAAAAGCTATTTGTGTTATTAGGATGTCATTGTTACAGCCTTCGGCTCTCTGCTGCCCTCGCTCTTATCAAATACTGATAGAAATAGAGATATAGATTATATCACCTGAAGATAGCTCACTTGCCATATTCCTGGGCGTGAAGATCACATCTCTAGAAACTGCTGCAAATTCAGGTGTGAGTTTATTGCCTAGGGCCCAGTAAAGAATCTGTGGCCAATTTATATAGGGAGAAAGAGAGGCTAGGCTTGTGGAAATGGGCCGGGTTGAGCTGACCAACAAATGAGACAGGGAGCATAGCACCATTAGTATTAGGTACCCTGTGTGAGGTTATTTCTCTATGACAACCCTTCATCCACTTCTAGTGTTAAGGAAGATGCTCTGAGGTCTCCCCATACTGGGGTTTGGGAACTTCACCAGGTTAGATTTTATTCTAGAAACAAAAGCCAAGAACACCTTTTCGTACCTACGGTGTCAGAAATCAAGTTGTAGCCGTTACTCATGAAAAACCCCAGCCCAGTGTCTGGCGGGGAAAAACTATTGAATGAATCTTTGCATTTGCCGCTTGTGAGCTCCACAAATAATCACGAGCTCCCCCAAACACAGAACTGTTCTAAGTGCGGGGATGCAGGAGTGAGAGGATCCCGCCGCTACAGCCACATGGAGTTCTCATGCGAAGGGGATAAACACAGCAAATTAACTGAAAACATACAGAGTTAGAAAGGGGGCTGTCCTAGAAAGGAAAAGCTAGCAAGGAATGGTGGTCCAAGGAGGCGTGGGGAAGTATGGCTGAAGGAGACAGCTCTAGTCTGAGGGAGAGCCTTGTGGCAGAAAATCAAGCAGAAAAATAGTTCTCAACCTGTGGGTCCTGACCCCTGGAGGAGGAGGGAGGTGTTTCATCTCAGATATCTTGTGTATCGGATATTTACATTCATAACAGTAGGAAAATTACAGTTAGGAAGTAGCAATAAAATAATTACATGGTTGGGGCCACCACACCATGAGGAACTGTATTAAAGGGTCGCAGCACTGGGAAGGTTGAGAAGCACTCACGTAGAAGGAAGGGTTAGGCAGGAAGACACAGGCCTGCAGCAGTGCTATGCTCAAACGGATCACAGTGGGGAGACGGGGACACAGATTAACCGGGGAGCTTCTCGAGCAGGTTCTGGTGATCGATAGCCACACTAACGGCATCTCAAGGGCTAGGGAGCGGAGGTTTTTGCTGCTGTTCTCAAGGAAGCAGCCCGCTGTGCGCCAGTGTCACAACTTTGGCTTTGACCCTTGCAGAAATTGAGAGTCTTAGAGGGCTTTTTATCTAAGTTCAACAGCTTTATTAGATAAGATCCAATTCTCCTTCTTTCTACCCCCAGGAAATTTATGTAGTTGTGCTGCCTTGGCCCCCATCCAAGAGCCATGTCATCAACTCCAGCAATCCTGCTCTCGTCCTTAGCAAGACTGCCCAATCAGTTTCTATCTTTAATCTGGTAGGGGCGGGGGTCCGGGGCGGAGTAGGGGGCGGGGTAGGAGCGGGTGGTGGGGGGCACTTCAAACAGGAAACAAGCCAGGGTCTGGGTTTATGTCCTTTCTGTTAAAGCAGAGCAAAGTTCTCATTCCAGTTTCAGGCTGTTGACCTAATTCCAGGGAGCGAAGGCACCAGTCCTGCGGAGGCGGAGTCCAGGTCAGGGTTTAGTCTTGCAGGCACTGTGTGCCCAGGGAACTCTGGCACCGAGCCACTTTCGCTGGTTCGCGATGTTCTGTCCCTCGCTGGTTCGCGATGTTCTGTCCCGTTAGAAGTTGAAGCCGCATGTTCTCTGCTGACTTCTAATCCTTCTCCCTTCAGGCTGCATTTGGGGCTAAAGCTCCAGGTCGGATTCTCGGGAGCCTTTGGGTCTGCCCGGCTGCTGAAGGCGAGAGCAGATGCCTTGTGTCCGCCTCGGATTTTAAAACCAGGTAACTGAGCAAGAAATCCTTCACCGACAGCTGTCACTTGCCCAGAGGTCTTTGGTGATTAAATCAAGGATAAACACAGCATGAAGCGGCCTTAGGAAAGTGTGGGGAAAGGCCTGGAGATTCTGGAGTTCAGCCCCCAAGAAGGGAAGAGCCAAAGGGAAAGGCGTGGGGCAGAATGCAGGGGTTATGCTTGGAACCCCTAGGCCCTAAATCCTGGGTTAGCAGCTAAGACAGAGGCTGAACGCAGGCTCTCTGGAAAGTGAAGGCTGGGCGTCACTTTCCCTCTCTTGGGGAAAGTACCATTCTCGACAGAGTTGTCATGGGGCGTAATGAAAAGCTTCTTTATAGTTTTTATTGTTGACTAAGCATATGCTATTATACACAAGAATGGCCTTCACTACAGCTCTGTCAGACACAAAGAAACTGCTGTTTCATCAAAACCAACCTCACCCCCACCTTTATCCGTTTCCACCCCCCCAATCCCCTTCTTCTTCTCAACTATTCCCGCTGACATTTTTGTTCTTTTAAGTTATTGTTTCTGGAACCCAGTGTGTTTATTACGGGTTGCTTACAGGGCCATGAATGGTTAGTTCCAGGCGCTTGGGCAATGTATTGGTGTGAAATTAATGTTTATAGCTTTTTTCCCCCACCGTATTTTCAAAGTCGTTCAGTGGTTGTGGGGATGGGATCCTCCTGTGGCTGAAACACACGCTCATTGTTCTCTTCTGGCCCTGTTCCATGATTGCTAGAAGAACTTGGGCCAAGGGACTGAAGCTGGGAGTGTCCCCAGGCTAAGGACATGTCTGGGATCCCGGGAACACACAGAGTGGCACTCACAGATGGCAGCTGAGGCTGTGTGCCTGTCACAGACTCTGGAGATCACTCATGTTCCAAGGCCCAAACTCTGAGCAGCCAGGCCCTAAAACAGCCCTGCCCTGTTCGGCCCTGTTCGGGCCACCGCCCACTCCTGGCACTTGACACAGGGCCGGTATAAACCCAGCTATGCACATTAGAGTGAAGAGCACACTGCGTTTGCAATCTTTACACACACACAAAAAAAAAACACAACCAAGTACCTCCTAAATGATTTCTTCTCACAGGGGTGCCATGTAGAAGCAATAAAGTTATTCCTGGGCCCAGTTAAGTAAGAGATATTATTCTAATTACTGTCTTATGTTCCTTTTTACTTTTCTGCACCTAAGAAATAGAAAACTGTGAGTTGCTTATGTGGCTAATAATTTGTCTCTGCTGGGCAGTGCTGGGCTATTGGTGGTGACAGCTATGTTAGTTACACAGACCCAACATCACACATTGCACAAATTAGTTGAAATGTCACAGTGTGCTCCCTAAATCTGTGTGATTACATATCAATTTAAATAGTTAAAATATCCGCGAAGGGGCTAGGGAGATAATTCAGTCAATAAAGTGTTTGCCTGCAAGTATGAGGGCCTAAGTTGATCCCAGAACCCAGTTTGAAGAGCTGGAGATGGTGAATTCCTAGGGTGCTGTGCCCGGCACACCCTAGCCTAACTGGTGAGTTACGTATAAGCCAATGACAGACTTTGTCTCAGCAACAACAACAAGAGACAATGCCTAAGGGACAGATGTCAAGGTTCTGCTTGTACATGAACACGTGCACCTGAACACATACACAACCCATACACACAAACACACAGCATGCATGTTAAAGTTGTTTAATACAGTAGCCAAATGACTGTTACTGGGGGATCCCTTTGAAGGACCGAGCCTTAAGAAGTGGGCTCTGAATTGATGACCTCAGATACATGCAGACTCCCGCACAGGAAGAGGTAGGAGAGTACCAGTGTCTCGGCTGAATGACGCCAGTGACGTGTCCTACCATCGGGATGAGCTATGCCGCTCTCAGAGCTCGTCATAGACTCCTCCTCAACCCAATCACGAATGCAAGACCACTGTCCCTCCTCTTTGGTGACAGGCAAGAGGCAACAGACGGCATGAAGTTATGGCGGAGAGGCCTGGTCCTCCAGGCTCTGAGGAGCTCCTGGGGCATCTGCAGGGTTCACGGGCAGCCACCACCTCCACCTGTCCCTGAGGCTGTGGCCACCTGGGAAGCCATCAGCCTGGGGAGACAGCCGGTACCTGAGTACTTTAACTTTGCCCACGACGTGCTGGATACATGGAGTCGGCTGGAAAAGGTGAGGTTCACCCTGCCCTGGCATCCCACCAGGGCATCTGAAGTCTCTCAGACACTGCAGTGAGGCTCAGGACTGTAAGACTGGGGCATTTCAGCATTGTGACCGGAGAGCCTGGCAAGTCCTGAAACTCAGACTGTTAGCCCTCAAGCCTGGGGGGGGGAGGGGGAGGCGGGCAAATTTGACTCAGGCTAGCATGCAAGCCTAAGGGGGCCAGATCTGACCCAGGTAGTATGAACCAGACACACCTTACACAGCACTTATGGTGTCCCTGGTCCCTGAGCCCAAAAAAGCATGACAGGGCAGTCACGCTTTTTCATCTTCCTGTCGTGGAACCCAAGACAAGAAGAAGGAGCTTTGCTTTGAAGATAGCCTGTCTCTCACTCTTACAGACTTCCCTCCTGAGCAGGAGCAACAGGAGCTCAGGGTCCTGGCTTTTCACCTAGTAGTGAACAAAAACCAACAACAAACAAATCCAGATTTCATCGTGTCTCTTCTCTGCATACACTTCTTTATTTTCCCTCTCTATGTGCCTGGTATGGAAAACTCTCTGTAGTATATTTGATGCTAATGGTTTATTGCTAATAAGAGAAGATAAATTTTGATTCCAAAGAAATTTTAGGATTAATTTTGTTTGCTCTAAAAAAAGCAAAAGCAAAAACAACAACAATAAAACAGGTCTATGTAACTTGTTATATAGACCAGGATAGTCTTGAACTCATAGAGATCTGCCTGCCTCCCTCCAGAGAATTTTGTTTGTGTGTGTGTGTGTTGTGTGCTATGATTACAGGCTATCTTATCTGTGTTCCTTTCAACATTGCCAATTCTGCCACCAGTAAACAGAAATACTGCACTACCACGGAATATGGCAAACTGGTAAAGACAGAGACTCAGAGACAGCCTTTGCAGTCTACACATGCATCCTCCACAAACTTAAATGTGAACTTGGGCAAGTTTGCTGAGATCTCTGGGCCTTAGCTTTCTCACCAGAAACTAGGAAACAGGGCATCCGCTACCCCGTGCTGTAGGGAGCATTGAATGAGAAACACATGTGACTCAGGCCAAATGCCCCAGCCTTAGCTATCAGCAAAGAGGAAGCTCCTTTTTTCCCATTCTAGAGGAATTTTCCTTTTTCCTTTCCCTTCTCTGTGTTTCTTTTCCAGTGTTGAAGATGAAGTCCAGAGCCTTGCACCTGTTAGGCCAATGTTTTATCTTGTTTTTGAATTTGGAGTTTTGTTTTGGTGTTGTTTTGTTTTGTTTTTTTATTTTCCTTTGAGACAGGACTTTTGCTGCATTGCCCAGGCTGGCCTTGAACTAATGATCCTTTGGCTTAACTTCCCAGTTGTTGTGATTAAAAGTATGAGAGGTCTTCTGATGACAAAAACAGAATAGACAGGAGTAAGTCATAAAAACCGGATTTTCCAAAGTTCTCAGCCTCATGAAAGCCACGGTGACAAGGACAACACGGGGAGGGGGAAGGCTCAGGATTGGCATCATCAGAACAAGCAGAGCCCTTGGCAGCCCAGTGTTTGTCACAGTCATCGCTGAGCCTCACACACTCACACACACACACACACTCACTCATTCCTAAATACAGCCTTCTCGGTCTGCAGAATGTTACTTGTATATATGTTTTCAGGTGTAACTATCTGATATTGGACAGCCAATTGATTTGTTAGTTTTACAAGGCTGTCTAGATTTGACACAGTTCGGAACTTAACCAGTAAGAAAGTCTATTCCCCATTGTCCGCTATGTTCAGCGATTCTGGTTTTATCCCATGCTTTTTCAGACCCAGGCCAGCTGGCTTTGGTGAGTTCCCGATAGAACATCCCCATTGTCTCAGTGTGTGGGTGCACCCCTCATGGTCCTGAGTTCCTTGCTCGTGCTCTCTCTCCTTCTGCTCCTGATTTGGACCTTGAGATTTCTGTCCGGTGCTCCAATGTGGGTCTCTGTCTCTGTCTCCTTTCATTGCCTGATGAAGGTTATTATTCAGGAGGATGCCTACTGAGAACTCAAGAACAATGGCAATGGGTTTTTGATCCTACTTCACGTACTGGTTTTGTGGGAGCCTAGGCACTTTGAATGCTCACCTTACTAGACCTTGATGGAGGTGGGTGGTCCTTGGACTTCCCACAAGGCAGGGAACCCTGATTGCTCTTCGGGCTGATGAGGGAGGGGGACTTGATTGGGGGAAGGGAGGAAATGGGAGGCGGTGGCAGGGAGGAGGCAAAAATCTTTAATAAATAAATAAAGTAATTAATTAATTAATTTTTAAAAAAAGAAAGTCTATTCCCAGGAAGCCTGTGGTGATACTTTGTTTGTGCTATAACAAATAAAGCTTCCCTGGTGATTAGAGTGCAGAGCTAGCCACACTAGTTAGACATAGAGGCCAGGCAGTGGTGGCATCACCTTTAATCCCAGCACTTTGGAGAAAGAAGCAGAGGGATCTCTGAGTTCAAGGCCACCCTGGGCTACACAAAATTGAACCGGTCTACACCTCACCTTTAATCCCAGTATTTAGGAGTCATGGGTCTTTAATCCCAGCACTAGGGAGGTAAAGACAGTAAGGGATATGGCTGGGCAGAGAGAGAAATATAAAATGGGAGGAGACAGGAGCTCAGTGCGTTCAGTCTGAGGATGCGTAGGGACAGGATCACCCTTTTTGGTCTGAGGATTTCGTACAGTTAAGAATTCTAGTGGCTGGATGCTCTACTTCTCTCATCTTTCAGCTTTCACCCCTGATAGCTGACTTTGGGTTTTTATTATTAAGACCAATTAGATAGAATTCATGCTACATCTGGTCCAACTTTTGGTGCATAAATTCATTAAAAAGTCACTTGCCTGTGTCTTTGCAGCCACCGGCATAGGCCAGAGCTACACATGGCCGTAATCACTGCCCCACTGACAAGGTTTTTCCTTCTTCTCTCCTGGCGGGTTGTTGCCTTCCCTGGGTCCCCTTCTCTGACTGCTGCCTTGAAGCCCGCTCAGGCTTCTACAGTTCTACAAAGCAGCAGTCAGTTTCCTCTCCTCCTCCTCCTCCGCAGCAGCAGAGTTAGTGAGACAACTGGGAATTCTTAAAGGGATTACTTAAAAGAGAACGTTTTTTTTTTCTCATGTTAAAAGTGGGAAACATGCTGGGTGGTGGTGGTGCACACCTCTAATTCCAGCACTGGGGAGGCAGAAGCAGGTGGATCTCTGTGAGTTCAAGGCCAGCCTGGTCTACACAGACTAATTCTAGGATATACTCCAAAGCAGCAGAGAAACCCTGTCTTGAAAAACAAAAAAACGAAACAAAACAAAAAAAAAAAAAAATGGGGAAAGCTATTATAATGGAGAGAGTTAGGTCTCTGTATGATTATGCAATGCATGATTTAAAATTGGAACAATTAAATCAATTAAGTGAAGTGATAGTAAACTTAACTGAGATTGGCATTATGTTAATGATAATCTTAATAACTCTTGGTTTATCTCTAAAAAAGTTGGTTGATATGAGTGTCAAGATACAGGCCTTAGAAAAACTTATTAAAACAGATCATAAAGATATTCAGAACCAGGCAGAGGAATCAATCTCAGCATTGCATTCTAAGGTTAGAGAGGAACAGCCTAAGGTTTTCAAACAACCAATCTTAATATATCCAGTCACCTTACTACCAAATGACAGATATCCCCAAAGCTGTATAAACACTCACTAGAATCCTGTGGAAATGTTAGATTTAAGGAGATTCAAGGAAGCAATTGTAGCATAAGTTCTAATAGGTCTTAATAATAAAATCCTGGAGTCAGATATAGGGGAAAATGCTGAGAGACCAGAGACGGAGTCAAACCACAGCCACCTTACCTAATCAACTTCCCAGTCAAAAAGAGACAGAACTCCTGTCTCCTCTCAACTTATCACTTCTTCTCTCTGCCCAGGCATATCACTTCCTGTCTGTCTGTACAGACCTCCAGATATTTATGGTTAGCTACTGGCTAGCTCCACCTTCTGATGTTCAGGCAAACTTTATTTGTACAAACAAGATATCACCATATTTCTCCTTTTTTGTCTAAATGTTAAAAAAGAATGTTATAACTAATATAAGAAAAACTATATGTAAAATATACAATAAGTATATATAATATATACAGTCAATAAATATATCAATAATGTCTAGTCAATTAACAATTGACAAATTCAGAGAAAATACTACATATCTCTCCTATCTTGGTGAGTTCAAAAGGTTGTCAATTGTACGATTTTAGAAGTTGCTTACAATGTACTTTCTATTTACTAAGGTAATATATACTTCTAGGGTCTTTGATGGGGTTGAAGATAGATAGTATAGTTTTTCTTAGTTATAATAAAAGATAAATTAGATATAAAACTTTAGACTCATAAAAATAAGATAGATGATATTTTCTTTAACTTTGCCAAATATATATTGACTAAATATTGTTACTATGGTTCTTACTTGATAACTATTTTGTTGTATATATAATATTACTATGTAAAAGTTTAAAACTTCCTTTTTAACTAGACAGAAAGAGAGAGATGATGTGGGATGTTCTTCATATATTGTTGTAGTACGAGCGGTGGGCTATGTTCCTCCACCCGGCTAGCTTTACCCCGAAATAATTACACAGAAACTGTATTCATTTAAATACTGCTTGGCCCATTAGCTCTAGTCTCTTATTGGCTAGCTCTCACATCTAGATTAACCCATTTCTAATATTCTGTGTAGCCCACGAGGTGGCTTACCAGGGAAGATCTTAACCTGCATCTGTCTGGAGTGGGAGAATCATGGTGACTCCCTGACTCAGCTTCTTTCTCCCAGCATTCTATTCAGTCTACTCCACCTATCTAAATTCTACCCTATCGGATCACGCAGTTTTCTTTATTAGTTAACCAATGAAAGCAACAGATAGACAGATGACCCACCTCCATCAGTATATGTGTTACTTTAATTGGTTAATGAATAAAGCTGTTTCAGTCAATGACTGAACAGAGTAAAGCTATGCAGGAAGTCTAAACAAAGATTTAAAGAGAAAGTAAACCAAGTCAAGGAAACACCATGTAGCTGCTGGGAAAGCAAGATGTAAGGTAACAAGTCATAAGCCTCATGGTAAAATATAAACTAATAGAAATGGGTTAATTTATTGTTAGAGCTAGTCAGTAAGAAGTCTAAACTATTGCCCAAACAATTACATTTAATATACTAACCTCTGAGTGATTATTCCATAAGCAGCTGCAGAAACAGCTGGACCGGTTTCTCTCCTCACTAGAACAGGAGAGAAACCAGTCCAGGGGGACCAGTGGAACAGAGAATACTTCTAGCCACAAGTGATAGTCTCACATGGCATGCATTCACCTTTTGTGAAGCAGATGTTAAACTCATGGTCAACTTGTAGTAGAATTATCCCTCAAAACTGGAGAGACTTGTTATAGATGGCTTAGAACCTGGTCCTCATTGCAATGTAGGACTTGGTGGAAAGATCAGGCTGAGACCATTGAACAACAAATTAGGGCTAGAGGTATAGATATCTCTCAAGACCAACTTCTTGGAGAAGAATATGTTAATATAGAAAGGCAATATCTATATGATGTTCACACCCTGACTTTATGCCATGCAGCAGCTTTGAATGCTTGAAACAGAATTGAAGAAGTAGGAAAGAAAACTGAGTCATTTATTAAAATCATACCAGGCCAAAAAGAAATCTTCACTGATTTCTTACAGAGATTGACTTCAGTGGTAAATAGAATGATACCAAATTCAGAAACTAGACAAATAATAATCAAATCTCTGGTTTATTGAAAATGCTAATTCTTAATGCAAAGGGATAATTAAGCCTTTAAAGGCAAGATCAGCACCCTTGAAGGAATGTATCCAAGATATAATCAATATTGAATCTTATGACCATGATGGTGCTTGGATAGGAGAGGTGATTTACAAAGGTTTGAAGAAAAATCAAAATGTTAAATGTTTCAATTGTGGTAAACAAGGTCACCTAAAAGGGATTGTAAACAAGGCATTCCTAGAAACAATATTTTTTTCTAAGCATAATCCAAACAGGATTCCCCTCCCTTCTGTATTATACAGAATCTGTGGTGAAGATAGGCATTGGACTAATGAAAGTAGGTCAACAAAGAACAGTCAAGGCAACCATTTGCCATTGGGAAACTCCTTGAGGGTCCTCTCCTAGGCCCCCATGTCAAATTCAATTCAGTCATTTCCTGTCACCATGGAGGAAACTCCTTCCCAGAGCATTTAAAGAACCTAATGCCTATTGTAAGAAACCATACTTCTCTGGGTGATAAAACAGCTTTAGAAAATAAAGCAAAAATTTTAGAAGAAACCATAAATCAAAATAGATAAAGATCAGATTTGAACAAGAGAGACCTCTTGATTAGAAGAGGTGATAATTTATCAAACAGCATACCATTCAATCTAAACTAACTTATATGACTAACAAATGCTTCTCATTTGATCAATCAAACATAACTTGCCAAAAGAGAAACTCCCCAAAGTTAGGGATTGGTGAGGGCTTTGTTTTTGTCTTTTCAGGAAAATAAAAACAACCATTTTGAAGAATTTAAAGACCTTTGGACAAATAAGCATCCAAAAAAGAAGGGGGAAATACCCATAAAGAAATTACCAAGAAAAGGAATAATCTGACCTAATGCAAAGTCTGAAGTTTCCAAAATGGTGATGGGATCCCACAGTGACAAGTCCACCATGACTGTGATAACACCACTAAGCTGACAAGCATCACCCAAAGATCAGCTTTGGACTACAAACTCCTCAGGACCATTCTGAGGTGGTTAGCTGAGATGATCCAGCCTCACAGACTGTTCTAGTCAGGACTTGAGACGAGTCCTGCACTTTTCCATTATGTAGAGACTGGACAACAAAAGAGACAGCTATCTCTCCCAGGACTTGACAATTAACCCAGATTTGTCTTTTCAGGATCCCTAATGATACCATCACCCCCAGACAGCAGAAAATAATTTTAAGAAAACAATACCCACTTTCCCAAGAGGTAGGGTGAGTGGATTTTGGTTATTTAGTAGCTTACAGATATTTGTTATTGTTTAGTGTGTTGGTTACAAGTTGTTATTGGTAACGGTCAGGAAAAAAAGCTAAACAAAGGGGATTAGATTCAGGGTTCCTGTTTTGAAAATGGAAAAGGGAGATATAGATGAGATAGGATAAAAGGGTAGATTATTGAATCTACTCTGAAAAGAAAAAGGAGGATATAGCTATGATAAGATAAAAGGTAGATTATTGAATCTATTTTTAAAAAGCAACTACTAGTTTTAAATATTATACATTGGACTTGATTTTTGTATATTGTATGCAAAATTTTTTATATTGATACAAACCTAAATTATTTTTGTTAGAATATACTGTACATAATTTTCTGTATTGTACCTATACAACTCTTTTAACAATGTAATGCAAATTTCTAGTCCCTGAAAGTTATTATTACCAGCTATTTAGTATAATAAGGAAATGAAGGTAGGCAATTAGTCATCTATTACAACCAAACTTGTAGTCATGTTAGATATATTTTCAAGGTCAACTGGATATAGTTTAAATAGACAGATTGTCTTTAAACACTTCAGAGATATAAAGAATGTGGCATTTGAGATGTTTTAATAACATAGATTCTCTTTTTATAAGATAATGAGACATGTTTGCTCCTTCCTGGCAGTACCAATTTACTTCAGAGAAGATAATGGGCCTTGAAGAAAGTCCACATAAAGTTTACTTTCTTTGTGGCAAAAGTAAGCCACTGGATAAGAAAGTGTTCTTGCCTTGATTGTTGATGACATGCTGTCCAGATTGGACAAGCAGGACACAAAAGAGAGTGACTACCAAATCTTACCAAGACAAAGTGGGACAGTCCTTCAAAAATCCTACTTCATAGAAAAGTCTGTCAAATATTCTAGGCATTTAGGCCGAAGATGGATGCCCCAACATTGCAGAGGAACCTTGAGTGACTGTCCAGGCATCCAGATGTTTCTGTCATTTTTCACATTTTGGAAGTTGCTTTCTTGCTCTTCCTGCTTACTTAGTTAATATTATTTCTTTCTTGGGTCTCTAAAGAAGTTGAAGACTAGAGAGTTATAGTTTTCTTTGTTTACTAGACTCAGAAAAGAAACTCACTAAAGGGATGTAAAGTATATAAAGTTGAGAAACATCAAAAGATAGTTTGGAAGTTAATGTGAGTTAGCACAGAAAGTGAATTAGATATAAGACTTTGGACTCACAAATATAAGATAGATTTTCTCTGAATCTGTCAAATGCAAATGAACTAAAATTGTTGATTTATTTATTGCCTATATATTATGTACAGTTATTGTACTTATTGTATATAGTTTTTCTTATATTAGTTATAACCTTTTTTATTTTAGACAAAAAAAGGGGAAATATGGTGATATTTTGTTTATGCTGTAACAAATAAAACTTGCCTGAAGATCAGAGTACGGAGCTAGCCACTAATTGGCCATAGAGGCCAGGCAGTAATGGCACACACCTTAAATCCCTGGGCAGGCTCTTGGGGTTTATGGCCTTGTCCACTTCCAGTTTGTTTTCTCTGTGCAGTTAGGTGCTCTCCCAGCTCCCTGCTCTGGCCACTGTATCTTCCCCACCATCATAGACATCTAGCTCTCTAGAACGTTAAGTCAAAACAAACACTTCCTTAAGTTGCTTTTGGTTGTGCCTTTTTTTTTTTTAACTAAAGCAGCAGTAAGTGATGCAGCTATGCAGCCTTGTAAGACTATACCCAAAACCAACGTGTTGTGTACTTTTATGTGCTAATTAGTAGGTGATATGAGTCATGTTTTAATTAGACAGGAAGGGACACAGGGCAGCATAAATCATCTTACCTTTTACGTTACAAAAGTTGGTATGAAAAGTTTGCTTGCGTTTGCCTAAACTCAACACTGGGAGAATAAATGTGTAAGTAGCAAATACAACTGACTGGCTTTTTCTTTTATGATGGAGGGTCTCATATGGACACAGCTGGCCTTAAGCTCACTATGTAGTCAAAGATGTTCTGATCCTCTTGTTTCTATCCCCTAAGTTCTGGGGCTACAGGCATGTCACACAGCACCTGGGTTACCAAGTGATTGGGACTGAACCTAGAACTTTGCGCATGTGTTAAACAAGAACTCTTACCCACTGAGTCACACCTCGGCCTGTCATTTTGATATTTGAACTCTGTGACCAAAAACACCCAATGATGGCTTCTATGTTTTTCCTCAATATACCCACTGTCCAGGTAGGGCAGAGGCCCCCAAATCCTGCATTCTGGTGGGTGAATAGCTCAGGAGCAGAAGTCAAGTGGACCTTTGAGGAGCTGGGGAAGCAGTCCAGGAAGGCAGCCAATGTCTTAGAGGGCATGTGTGGCCTGAAACCTGGAGACAGAATGATGCTGGTGCTTCCACGCCTTCCAGACTGGTGGCTGATCAGCGTGGCTTGCATGCGAACAGGTCAGTGAGCAAGGTTAGGGCTCCTTGGTAGGACTGGTACTGCCCACCAGAGCTTTGCAGATCCCATGAAATTTGGAGGATGGGACAAAGAGAACCCCATGTGGGGTTTATTTTCCCTTTGCCCAGCAGTCACCAACCTGACTGCTTGCAGAGGCTAGACAATGATACAACACTTGAAATTCAACTGCTTAGTAAGGGCAGACGTGTAAGGAGCCCTTGCAGGTTTTTTTAAAGTGCCTACTATGTGCTAGGCACTGTGTTAAGAGATTTTTTTCATAATCAAAACTTTGTTTAAAGTGTTATTTATTTTTGCTAAGAAATTTCTCACTTTTGCCTACTCTACAGCATTCATTGGTGCTCAAATAAAATAACACAACTATATTTCACATTATGGGGTGAGGCATCATCTCCACTCCAACACTACAAAAGATAACGAAGCTGTTGTCAGTGCAACTCAACACCTCTAGATTTTCATCATATGCACTTGTTAGGCTATAGTGATTGACTTTCTCTTATTGACAGTTACGGCTGTCAATCATCTTGTCTTAGGGTTTCTATTGCTGTGAAGAGCTACCACGCCCATGGCAACTCTTATAAAGGAAAGCATTTAATTGTGGTGGCTTACATTTTTAGATGTTCAGTCCATTATCATCATGGCAGGGAACACAGTAGCATGCAGGCAGACATGGTGCTAGCAACAGTAGGCAGCAGGAAGTGGACTCAGGTGCTGGGCAGTATCTTGAGACCTCAAAGCCCACCTCAACAGTGGCACACTTCCTCCAACAAAGTCATGCCTACTCTAACAAAGCCACATGTCCTAATAGTGCCACTTCTTTTGGGGTCATTTTCTTTCAAACCACCACATCTTCCTAGGCTTCAAGCTTGAACACAGTCCCTAAGACATAACAAACAAGTAACTTCTACTGGATGTGCTAACAGAGAACTGGAATGAAGAGGCATGTCAGGACTGGAGGAAGAGCTCACAAAGACCTGAGTTTGATCCCCAGAACCGTATTAAAAAGAAAAAAGCCAAGTCAATATGTACCAAGTGTTATGGTACATATTTACAATCTCAGCCTTGGGGAGGCAGAGACAGGTAGATAGCTGGGGCTCCACAGCCGGCCAGCCAGGCACATGTGGCAAATTAAAAGCCAGTAAGAGATCCTGTCTCAAAAACAAGATGGTATTTGAAGAGTGACACCTGAGGTTGTCTTCTTACCTCCCCCCAACATACGTACATAGCACCCACACTCACAGGAACACACACACACACACACACACACACAATTACTTGCATAAAAGAAGAACACCATTCGACTCAGAGTGCTCACATAGGGCACTAAATTGTGCAAGAGCTTGGGAGACAGGGCAAAGAGTGATGAGAACATGAGCTTGGCTCTGGTGCTGTGCTGAACTGACATTTCCCTCTGCCTCTTGTTCTCGCTAGATGTTTTCCTCTGTGAAATGAACGTGATAAGACTCAATAGAAAAGACTAACGATTTGCATTCTGAGATATCAAGAACTTTCAAATGTCAAGTTTGCCCCTCTAGTCCTTATTCCTTGTCCTTGGAGGTAAATGGAATCTGCCACTTTTAGTGCAACTTTGGTTGAAGCCATGTGGGGGGTTCTTGAGTTTCTGCCTGCTATACCTCCTCTATCAGTGAGTGATCACAAACAACAAAAGGATTTATTGCAATATTTTATTTGAAGGACTTGGAAAACGATTGAACTAAGGAGTTGCTGAGGCAATACAATGGAATATGTTCAAGATCATGGACTCTAAGGTGTCTTAGTCAGGGTTTCTATTGCTGTGATAAAACACCATGAGCAAAACCAACTTGGGCAGGAAAAGGTTTATTTGGGTTACCCTTCCACACTGTGGTCCATCACTGAAGGAAGCCAGGACAGGAACTCATGCAGGAGTGGAACCTGGAGGCAGGAGCTGATGCAAAGACCATGGGTGAGGTGCTGTATACTGACTTGCTCATCTTGGGTTGCTCAGCCTGCTTTCTTATAGACCCCAGGACCACCAGCCCGGGAATGGCCCCACCCACAATGGGCGGGGTTCTTCCCCATCAATCACTAATTAAGAAAATGTCTTATGGCGGCATTTTCTCCATTGACACTCCCTCCTTTCAGATAACTCTAGCTTGTATCAAATTGACACAAATCCAGCCAAGACAGAACAGGTTTTACTGCTGTTACAGCTTCTCAATTCTGCCTTTATTACATCAGCTATGTACTCTTGGGAAAGCCATTGATCTAGCTAAGGCACGGAAGTCTAAAGACCCATACTCTTTAAAAATGTACTCTGTATAGAGTGTTTATCACAATACAATGCATTTCTGAGCATCACGAGACCTAAGTGAAGGAATGCCAGGAAAACTCTTACCCTAGGCAATGCCTTTTTCATCTCGTTGATACTGTTATTGTTCCCTCGGGTGTTCCAACCCTCTTCAGCCACTTGTTTCCCTGGCATCTGCATTAGAGTCTTCCTCCTGTCTAACAACCTCCCTTCTCTGTGTGGCCCAAGGTGTGGTCATGATCCCAGGAATCTCCCAGCTGACAGCGAAGGATCTCAAGTACCGGCTGCAGGCAGCCAGGGCCAAGTCCATCGTTACCAATGACGCCCTAGCTCCGCAAGTGGACGCCATCAGCGCTGACTGTCCCTCACTCCAAACCAAGCTTCTGGTGTCTGACACCAGTCGTCCTGGCTGGATCAATTTCCGGGAACGGCTTCGGTAAATGGGAGTCTCCAGGAGAGTATCTATCAATGGGGTAGGCTTTGGGTATTTTCCTTTTCAGCATCAGGATTGAGCATGAGGAGACTGAATCGAAGAGATACTGGTCAGAGACATCATCCTGTGACCACCTCAACATTCAAGGTCACTCAGTTACTGTATGTGCCACTTTACCTTAATGCCATCTAAAATTGGTGGCAAAGGTTGCTAGAATTCTCAGCCAGAGCAGACGAGCTAAGTTTAGTGATACACTTAGTTCACAGAGAGCGTCAATAGTGAAATGGCTGCCTTATATTGGTGCTTGCTATCTGCCAGGCACTGTGCTCAGCAAACGTTCACCTACATCCATTTGTGCAAGAAGGATTTCATGAGGTCTGTTCTGGAGTTCAGAGCACTCTGTGCTTTGGTGCTCAGAACACTGTTCAATCCTTGAAAGGAGCCCCACAGGTGAGAAAATGCTGTTGAAAAAATAAACTGACTCACCTAGCATGCTGAAAAGGAATAAAGTCAGAATTAGGATGGCATCATGACTGCTTCTGCCTTGCAACGAGGATGCGGCAGGCATTTATCTGGGGATTTGAGAGTTTTGTCCTGATCAGAGACCAGACTGCCTCTCCTGGTGGCTCTCTCCTGTCACCCTCAGAAGGTGAGGCAGGACGGTGAGTTTGAGGCCAGACTGAACTACACAGCCAGACCCTGTTGCAAAACAAACAAACAAAAGCCAACAACAACAAAAAAGGAATAATCCAAAACAGGCTGCCGAGTGCTGGATTCTCGAACCTGGAGTGGCCAACTTGATGACCAGAGGGACCTGAGTATTTGAAATACAAATTGCACAACCTAGCTTCTGGCCTACTTAGCCAGGCATATCTGAAGCAGGGCCCCAGGAGTCCTCATTTCTAAAGAGCAGCACATTTTGGAGAGTTGTCAGTTAATCTAGTTAATCCAGATATATCCTTTTAATTTCAGCTGTCATTAAAATTACCTGAGCTTAAGGAAAAAAAAAAAAACAAACTTCTGATTTCATTTTGATCAAGGTGGAGCACAAGTAATGGAATTTATTTTAAAAATTAACTCAGACATCTTAAGACACAGCCAGGGCTGAGAAACAAGAACTACCTGAGTCTTCAAATCACAGAACTTGGAAATTTACCTAATCTCAAACCCCTATATTTTTGAGAAAACATACCTTAGAAAACATATTTTAGAAAAATATCTCCACATTGATCTTAAATTAGGGATAGAACTATTCATAAATGAACAAAATAATATGCATGAGAACGTATGTGTGTAATTACCACAAACTCCTCAGCCCTACTCAAAGAATATAGAAATCTGTGTGTGTGTGTTGTATGTATGTGTGTGTGCTTGTTTATGTAGGTGTATGTGTGTGTATGTGTGTGCAGGACAGATGTTAACATCAGGTATTTTCCTCTATCATTCTCCACCACCTTGTTTTTTGAGACAGGGCCTCTTGCTGACCCTAAAGCTCACCAGCTAGGCAGAATGGCTGCCCAGTGATCTCCAAGGATCCCCTGTCTCTGCATCTCCAAGCCTGGAATTACACATGCAATCAGCATGTTTTTTATGTGGATCCTAAAGATCTAAACTCATGCCTGGCCTTGCCCTTACTGACTGAACTATCTAGCCAACCTCATAGATCTTTCAAATGAGTCCTTTGGGCCTTTGGAGTCTCAATTCCCATGGCTACAGCACTGTTGTAGAGACAGTGTCTATCTATCAAGGGGCACAATCCTCCGCACACACATCATGGCATGTTGAAATGGCAGTCCTACCGTTGTTAGAGCTTTGGGAACTGCTTGCTGTGTTTGTATTAGCGGTGTCACCTAGCATTCTTGCGTTTTTCCAGAGAGGCCTCTCCAGAGCACAATTGTGTGAGAACGAAGAGTGGAGATTCCGTGGCCATCTACTTCACCAGTGGAACCACGGGGGCTCCCAAGATGGTGGAACATTCCCAGTGCAGCTATGGATTGGGTTTTGTGGCCAGTGGAAGGTATTGGGACAGCTTGTCTAGAAGGTCCATATCTAAGGGGGGGGGGGTGAGTGAGCAGAGGGGAGGGAGTGAAGGAGGAAGAGGTGGAAATGGAGGCCAGAGGGCAAGCAGAGGGTAAGTCAGGAAGCCTTGAAGGCTTTACATGAGGAAGAGAAAACTGTGAGGTATTTTTTAAATTAAATCAAAATATACAACGCATACCTTTTATCATTATTCTTCAATTGTTCTGGGGCATATATAAAAATTGTTCATAGTTACAGAACACTGTGTGACGGTTTGAAACGCATATGTTAGACAACCTTTAAGTCATGGTAAAACTACTCATGGGCTCAAACATTTGTCGTTTATTTGTGGTAAAATTAAGCATTCAAATCCTTTCTTCTAGGAAATTGTATCAGTTTAAGTGTATCTCGTCTAATATCATAATATATATCCATATTTTGTGCACCCATGACCACTATCTATCTACAGAACTTTTACTTTTCTCAGGCAGAGACTCTAGACCCATTATATAAGAGCCTCCCATCCCCTTCCTCCCCTACCTTTCTGGAACCTTCTATTCTGCTTTCTATCTCTACTACTCCGACTACGTCAGATACCTCATGTGTGAGCAATACATGATTATGAAATTTGGCTCCTTTCACCCAGGATAGTGTTGTCAGGGTTCATTCATTTTCTATTCAATTTTTCTTACAGCTACCATTCCATTTTTAATTAGCATACAGGGGACCAGATATAACCATGGCCTTTTCAAACATAGTGTGTTTCAGCAGAGTCTCCTGCCATCTCATCTCCCCGACCCATGCTACCTCTGTGACATCCTGTCACCTCTCTTCTGTCATGCCTCACGTGTCCTTTTGCCCCCTCCCACTCTCCCTCATTACTGTCCCTGGATCATCTTGGTGTCATGGCTAGTTATGCGGGTTTTCATATACTTGCGTACATACATGTACACATTACAGAAACACATGAGAGAAAACATGTGGGTTTTGTCTTTCTGAGATTAGCCGCTTCGTTTAATATATTTTTCAAATCCATCCTATTTTTGCCATGTGACCTAGTTTTACCTCTACCTGGACAGATACCCAAAGACTCTGTATCCTACCACAGGGATACTTGCACGTCCATGTTAATGCTGCTATATTCATGGTAGCAAGGAAATAGGACCAAACTATACACACCCATCAGCAGAAGAATGGATAATAAAAATGTGGCACATATTCATAGTGGAATTTATGCAGCCGTGCAAAAATGAGATTTTCAGGGAAATTTCCCTACTTTTATGACTCAAAGATATTACATTTTCAAATCTGTTCAACTGTTGGTAGATACATGGGCTACTTCTATATTGTACCTACTGTCCCCACTGTTACTTCTTTGGGTATCTCTCCAGAGTAGAACTGCTCGGTCATATGACAATTTTATGTTAAGCTTTTTGGTTTACATAAGAAATATTGGGTATTGTGAGCAGGGATATGACATAATTCATTTTAGTGTCTAAAGTCTCTCAGGGTGTTGGGTTGATAATAAGTAGTAAGGATCAAGGAATGAAGCAGAGTTAGAAAAGAGGGCACCACATTAAAACAAAAGCATATTGACTTGTCTTGGGGAACAGAGGTGACAGGAGTAAAGAGGTTATGAACAACTTAAACATGGATATAATGACATTTTCTGAGAGTTCAATATGGAGTGAGCGTTATGTGGCTTATTCTTCCAAGAATAATGGGGAAAAAACTATGGAATAAAATGGGCAGATGGAAGAAAACCTGGAGTTATTCATTGGCATTGCAAACTCAATGAATCGATTAAATGTCTCCATCCTTCTAACCGAAGCAGAGATGTACAGGTAGAGTATAGATCTGCATGTGTAGAGGTAATGAGATTCCTCTCAGGTCACCAGTGTACAGATGACAATTAATATATTGAGGCTAGGTGAGATTTGAAGAGAATATAGATACATTTCTGCAGTGAAGAGGGGAATAGGAACTGACTTAGAGGGAGACACTCATAATGAGGACCAGAAGAAAGTATGTCCTGGAACCCAAAGGCAATCTTGACAGCTTGCCTATAGACTGTGTTTGCAGACACCATGTCCTTTTCCCAGGATGTCCCTTCTCTGCTTCACCATCATGGTTCCTGCACATCAGTGGTGCCTATTCAAATGTCTTTCCCACTTAAGCTGTTCTCAGACCCATCTGCATTCTCACCATGGACCCCATGGAATCATGGGATGTCTCTTAATAGATGCTCAATCACCATGTGTTGTGATAATGGTCTCCTTGCTCTAAGTTGGGGGTTTATCCTCTAATATTGTACATGACTTTGATTTTAATTCTTAAAATATGCTCTCCCATTGATACTGGACCCTCACTGGGCCCTCAGTGGGACTCTTTACTGGACATCCTGTTGCTGCACTCTGTCATTGAGATCCTGGAGCTCTGGGTCCCCAGGATTGATCTCCATCCTGCTCCAGCCGATCACAGATGGGGTGGATGTTGGGGTGGGAAATACATAACCCTGACTTTGGGCCTGGGTCATTGCCAGGTTGGTCAGCCTATCAGCTCTCCCTGTCTTCACCACCAGGGTGAGCTCTCCAGCATTGACCTGGCTAGTTCACCCCTTGCAGTGATGAGCAAGAGGCCTTGGTGGTGTAGCAGAGAACAGGGACCTCGAACCAGACCATTGGTTCTTGGCAATGAAGGCCTGCTTGTAAAAACGTATGTGTAAAGGAGTTTACTGTGTGACCCAGCATGTCACACTGCAGCTTCCATGACAGGATTCTCCTTTCTCCCCCATTTTTTTCTCTTAAATCTCACTTTCTTGGGGAGATAGGGGAAGGGAGATGGGTGGGATCGAGAGGCATAAAGTGAAAGACACAAAGAATGAATAAAAATAAAACTCTTCCAGGGCTTCTTGGATACTTATACTTACTAAACTACTACATCCCCAGTACTAACTCCAGACTAACTTAGGTGAGTGTGGAATGGAAAAACTGTTCTTATCACAATGCACTGAGATTAATTTTCCCATACAAATTGCTCTCACTAAGTGGTGGCCTCCTTGAAAGTACGGGACCTGCTCTTCTAATTCAGTCTTCTTAGCCTAGGACACAGATACAGAGAAAGTGTTGAGGGAAAGTTCGCTGAGATAGTAATTGAGCTGACGGATCTTGTATAGGATTGTAACGTGAATAATGTGATCCATGCTAAAGGTAGAGCCATTGACAAGGATGCTCTGACTTTCACTTCTTGGCAGGAGGTGGGTCGCCTTGACTGAATCTGACATATTCTGGAACACAACTGACACCGGCTGGGTGAAGGCAGCCTGGACTCTCTTCTCTGCCTGGTCCAACGGAGCTTGCATTTTTGTACACGAGCTGTCCAGAGTTGATGCCAAAACTATCCTAAATGTAAGTAAAAAATTACTGGTGCTGGAATCCCAAGCTTTGCACTTTCTGTGCAAATGCCCTATTACTAAGCCCTCATTTTCAAACAGTCGTACTATATAACCCTAAACAACCATGAACCAGAGGTCTTCTGTATTTGAGTCCCAAGGGTTGAGGTTGTAAGTGTATACCACCACGCCAAGGGTTGAGGTTGTAAGTGTACACCACCACGCCAAGGGTTGAGGTTGTAAGTGTATACCACCATGCCAAGCTCTGGAGCAGCTTCTGTGTCCTGGGTGTGAGCGGAATGAGTGAAATACGTCATTTAAGGTAACATGAGAAAATGGATGGATCTGATGACAAATTCACTCGGGGCCTTCTCTAATCTGGTTCCTGTTCACCTAGCCACCTTCAGTCTTTGCTCATGCTCAATATAAATCCCTAGGCATGAAAGAATTTCATCTCTCCAAACCCTAGCAAAGCCTTTGACTACACGCCATGCCTCTCTTTCCACAATCTTCTTCCCTATGCTCTGGTCAAAGCACAAGCTATCTGTCAAAACTTTAGGTAAAATCAAAAGTCGACTCCTTAAGGTACTCACGGCTGTCCCCAGACCTTATCAGGTCTTAGACCTGGCCCTTCCCATCTTCTTCCTCTGAAGTCTTCTCATGGGGGAGGGGACTGGCCACCCCAGTGAAGACACTGAGTACCTTTGTTCTGTCCTCTTCTCTAAGTGGTAATTTTTGAGACATCAGTGCACCTATCTCCCCATACCCATCTCTTTGAGACAAGCTAGGTTATATGTGACTAGAAATATGGGCTTCACCATAGGCCATGCTCGGACTCTCATCCTAGTCCCCTGACTTCGTGAGCCCCACTTTCTACCTCCAGAAGAAAGCGCATGCAGCTGCCTGACAATGAGAAGACCCTGGGCTCCTAATGCATTAGCTCTTGCAGACTCCCCATCATTGTTCAGCCACGTGTGCAGTTTTTCTCTTCACTGTCCCCAGCCCAAACACTCTATTTATGATCTAATGCTATGCTATAAATGAATATTAGCAGCCTTAACCTAAGCATCTATTATCTCACAATTTCCCATGGTCTCGGAGAAAAGCAGCTTTGTAAAGTTGCTGTCAAGATTTCACTAATCCACACCCACACTAACTGCAGCATTGTTTTTATTCACAGTAAAGAAAAGGCAGGAGCAACCCAAACATTCATCAGAAACTGAATGTGTAATCCAAATACAGCACACATGTCCATGTGCACGTGTGAGCACACACACATACACATGTTAGTTAGCCTTCAAAAGGGAAGCCAATTCTGGTATCCTGCAATACGAATGATTCTAGAGGACCTCATGCTAAGCGAAAGAAGGCAGGCCTCAAAGGATATTTACTACATGACTCCATTTATAATAGGCACCCAGGATAGTCATGTTCGTGAAGACAGAGGGGAATGGCTGTTACCATGAGTCTGAGAAGAAGGTAATGGGAGTTTATCACATAATGGGTACACAGACCCAGTGTGGAAAGATGAAATAATTCTGGAGATGGATAGTGTCACAGGGTAAAACTACCTTAAAAATGAATGAAGTAGCTAAATGTCTGGCATATGTCTTCAAGGAGAATTTATGATTCTGTGTGTTCACATGAATGCAGGTAAATGAACATGTGGAGGAATATATGCACATTTATGTGTGGAAGCCAGTGGCCATCTTCAAATGGCATTGCTTAGGTGGTACCCACCCTGTTTTCTGAGACAAGATCTCTTTAGGCTGGAGCTTTTTTTATTGGGCTAGAGTGTTGGCCAGAGAGTCTTGGGGATCCACCTGTCTCTGCCACCCAGTGATAAGTTTATAAACATATATAAATGCCACACTTGACTCTTTCTGTCATGGACTGGGTTCTGGGGAGCAAACTCGGGCTCTTATGCTTGCTCTGCAAGCACTTTACTGATGGAGCCATCTCCCACGATCTTCAATAATAATTTTTACAAAGCTATCCTCTAGGAAGGCAATCATCTCAGATGAGCCTAAGTAAGCTGTTTCACTTCTGGATTGTAATTTTTATCACTTGTGCACTGGATACCTGCAGGTAGAGATCATGGAGGTCATTTTGACAGATGCCATGCTTTGTCTGTGAGACTATAAATATCCAATTCACCCATCTCATCACATCTTAGAGTCTCTAAGAAAACTGTCTAAAACCCTTGTTTTGTTTAGACTCTCTGCAGATTCCCAATAACCACCCTTTGCTGTGTTCCAACCCTTTTTCGACTGATTGTACAAGAAGATCTGACAAGGTACAGCTTCTGCTTGCCAATTCTGGGGTTTTCATACGAGGACCTATATGCAAATTCACCTTTTCAATCCAACTCTTGCTTACTGCGTTCCTCTATTTGTCTTCCCATGACTCTCTTGAGTCACCTCTGCCTCTTTCTGTGCCTTCATGTGTCTCTTTGCCACTATCTGCTGTCTTTCACGTAAAACACTCCCCCATACCTTACATAAAGCCTTTAAAGACAATTTTGTTGCTCCTCAGAATTTGTACCCAGAGAAAATGGAAAGGATTTAAGGCAATCCAAATATTCAACATTTGAGGTATACTTTATCACCACCATATACCATACCCTTAGCATTGTATCCATTGTATCTGTGACTTATGTCACAGAAATTATTAGATTTCCACTGACCATCTATAGCTAAGGTGCTTTCATTTGCTTGGACTAACAAGCTCAACCATTGTATACACTACATCTCCTACCCCCAAATGAATGCAAGCCAGCCATTCCTGAGTATCTGTGTTTGGGGACAACACTCTGTGGATGACACTTATCCTGACAAATCCAAGGCACTGTCCACTAGTTGGGCAGAGGAATTTGCTGGGGTACTGGGTGAATCCCCTCCTCGATCAGTAACTTACTGATCCTAACCACTGTCTCCCTTTTCTAGTCTTTTCCAAGACATACCCTTCACATGCTCTCATCTTCCTTAATCACACTCCCTGGCCATAAAATATCCAAAAGAAGGGAGTACTTACATGATTTTGAGTGTATTCTTCTAAATATAAGAATCCATTCCATTTATTCATTTCATGTGAATATCTCCACATTGTAATTCTGGCTAGAAGCAGTCCTTGGGTAATTCTTCAAGGCCAATAAGATGTTGCCGGACAATACGAAGTAATTCAATTGAATCAATGGACTCTACCTGGGAAGAGAAAAATGATTGAAAATGTATTTATACTTAGGATAATTTTTGAACTGAGAGATTCATTTGCTATTTATTTAATAGCTCTGGAAATTTTAGATCCAATATTCAAAATTGGGGGATTCTTAGAAGGCTATTTTTAATCTCTTAAATTTTTATTGATTTATTACTTTGATTTGGATCATTGCCTTGATTTCTTATCAATCAGTTTGTTTATAGGTAAATTAATTTGAAAAATCCACTGTTACGCCCAAACCCACCACGTGAATATGATTTTATCCAGAATTCAGATAGTATAGGTTTGTTTTAATTACTTGCTTCTGCAAACCATATCTGCAGAGAGAGGTTGAACCCCAGGGAACTGCTGTGGAACAGAAGGGAGTTTGTCCTCTAGTGTCTGTGGGACTCTGAACCTCTAGCAGTGCTAGGGGGTAGGTAGAACTGTTCATAACGTAGATGGCCTTGTCTTCCTACTTGAGAAAGGTACACGTTTCAAAGCCTGAGGCACTGTGTGACGGGTGGAGAGGCCCTCAACCCTGACGTGAGGGACAAGTGGAAGAGCCAGACAGGCCTGGAGCTCCATGAAGGCTACGGACAATCGGAAACAGTGAGTTGGTGTCCCAGGTCACCTCACCTGAGCCCTCTGCCCATCACAGAGGATCACTCACCTGCAGCAGGGACTCACCTCTCCCTGACACCTGCCTGACATTGCATGGACTCTAGAGGACAATGGCAATGAAATGCCATCCCCCATTCTTCCTTTTAAAAGGCGGCCTCAGGTGATTAATTTCACATATACATCAGCCTGCAAAGCAGCTTTTCTGGTACCATCATTACCTTTGTGTAGCTGTGACAAGATATCTTGCAGAAACAGAGAGGGGAGACTTACTCCGGCTCATAATTTGAGAGGGTCCAGTCATGGTCCCTAGGTCCCATGAGCTGGGAGAACATTACGACAGTGAGAGCTTATGACAGAAGAGGTCACATCATGACACTCATGTTCAGATTGGTCTTCTTTTCTCGGACACACTGACTTCTAGATGATTCTAGATTCAATCCAGTTGACAATGAGGATAAATACTCATAGTCACTCAAGGAAATTGTCTGTCACCCCAGAATAGCCTACCATGTATTTTTAGTTAAGCAGTAAAATCTGCAGCTATCTTGGCAGGATGTGAGGGTGAACCTTTGAGTTTAATGATACAATCTAGTTCTCCATCCATGAACATTAATTAGAGAACCCCATGAAGATCTGTTGGCCATGAAAAGATGATAAAGAAAAATTAAGGGGAAAGGAGAGAAGAGTGTGAGAGGGAGGGCCAGAAAGAGGGCAGAAGAAAGAAGGAGCTAGCAGGGAGAGCAAGCATGGAACAGAAAACAAGAGGATGAAGCACCCCCTCGCGGACATGGCTTTCTTTCCAGGTCTTAATCTGTAGCAATTCAAGAGGCTCGGCAATCAAATCTGGATCTATGGGGAAAGCAAGCCCACCTTATGATGTGCAGGTAGGTAGCCTCTGCCCGCTGTGCACAGAGTTATCCATGTGCTTGGGAGTACAGGTTGGTGGGTACCCTGGCTGTGTAAATGATGCTCTGAGGCCATGGAATGATCTCTCTATCAGATTGTGGATGAAGAGGGCAATGTTCTGCCTGCAGGGAAAGAGGGGAATATTGCTGTCCGCATCAAACCCACCAGACCCTTCTGTTTCTTCAACTGCTATCTGGTAAGAAGTGGGGACCAGCTATGAGAAATCACAGCAATTATTGAATGCACACCCCTGAGAAGCACACTTTGTGAATATCCTTAGTTTAACCCTTGCAGTTACCGCATGAAGTTGGTTGCTGTTGTTATTGACCAGGAATGCTGTTGTTGATAAGGAAGCTACAAAAGTTAAATGGCTTCTCCAGTGTCACGTAACTAATATACAAGGTCAGAGGCTTTAGCAAGAGTGTTCTGAGAGTACAAACCCATGACAACTTCCTTATGATAAAAAAAGATTAAGTTCAAGGAAGTGAAGGCTTTTATCAAAGAGCCAATTGCAACTTTGTATGAGTGTCAACTTTTCAGGATCTTTCTGGTTTGTTGACTGGATTTGTATCCTGGATTTTATCCCAAGATTCCAAATTAAGACAGTAATTCTCTCTCCTCTAGATGTGCTTTGGCTAGAGTCTCTTCAGACCCTTTTTTTTTTTGACACAAGATATGTTTATTTTGGGTCATCAATATATGCATACATACTAAACTATATTTTTTAGTATGAAAAACATATATCTGCTTAAAATGTATCATCATTTATACTCAATGGATACCTTAGAACCCATCTCTTTGGGCTTTAAACTACATTATCCATCAAAGAAACCTTGAAAAAATGACTAATGTCAATCTTGAAATAGAAAATAGATTCTAGAATACATGATACCAAACAACAAATATGTACTTGAAGATTAACGAGCAGATGCTTATAAGACACAAGGACACAGGAGACAAACTCTAAGACTAACCACTAACCAAATCTGCATTATAACAAAAAGAAGACAATTCTAATCCAGCTATTAATGTAAACATATCCTGAACACTACCTATTAACTGGTGTTTTTCTAGCAATGAGAAAATGTAAGCCTAATGTAACAGCAGAAGTCAGTGTATACAGAATCACTATAATTATAAAATACCTGTTATCACATCAATGATATTTTAAAAATCACAAATTTGTAGTAAAATTGCAGATGGAATTTTGAGGAAAAGTGCAGTTTTGTCATTATCTGAAAGTGTCACGGCACAATTCACTATTTATAAAGAACAATATTTACCTTTCAGTGGTCAGAGGTAATACTCACTACTTTGACATCACAGTGAGTTGACTGAATTGATCTTATACCTCAGAAAACAATCACTCCAAATAATACAATGTCCATTCTGTTCATTCTGTCACACACAAAGAAATTTTAAATTGCTCCTAAGAGAGGGAGAAACAGTTGAAATAGTTTTCTTCAGACTCTTTTTTATAAAACTCTCAAACCTGGATGTTCATCAGAAACATAGCTTGACGTTTTCTTTACCCTTGCCTCCTGCCAGTGGGGTTTCAAGCCAATCCTTCCTGTCTTCTACCCTCAGCATATTCACTTTTTCAGACCAGTTGCCTCACGTGTGTGTGTATCTTCCTTGAGTTCAACTCTTCTAAGGATGCTAGTGGGCATTTGCTCGCTAAACACCTGGAAGCTTTCATTCAATTAAAAGAGAGGAAGTCACAAATCTGCAGCACTTGAGCCTCTTGCCCTATAATGAATGAGCCTTGAGAATCAATAGATCACCCATTGAAGGGTTGTTGGCCCCCAACGTCGGATCCCCAGGCCCAAATGATCTATCATGGTCTTCCCTTGTCTTCTAGGAAAATCCTGAGAAGACAGCCTCATCGGAGAAAGGAGACTTTTACATTACCGGGGACCGAGCCCACATGGACGAGGATGGCTACCTTTGGTTCTTAGGGAGAAATGACGACGTGATCAACTCTTCAAGGTCGAGCAGGTGGCTCTTTCCTCTCCTCGAGGTTCTATTGGGGAAGGAAAGCCATTTGGAAGTTTCTTTTCTCTTCCAGCTACCGGATTGGGCCTGTTGAGGTAGAGAGTGCCCTTGCTGAGCATCCAGCTGTCCTTGAGTGTGCTGTGGTCAGCAGCCCAGACCCCATTCGAGGTGAGGTAAGTGCTCTAGGAAGAATATAACTGCAGTGTCTCCTAGTTAGTAGCACCCAAAGAAACAAGCAGGATTGCCAGGTCCCTCCTTCAATCTCAGCCCCACCCCTAGAACCACAAAGCTGAAGCCCCCTCCTCAGTCACTCACTCCTTCTGATTAACCCACCTCTAAATAATAAATACACTCTATGAAGACAAGATGGGAAAATACAAAGTGTAGTTTCATTAGGACATCAGACAATCCAAATGAGCCTGATGATTGGGCAGGAGAACTTGGTGGAAGGGAAGACAGACTGCCATTAATCCTCTCCAGTAGGGCAAAAAGGTCCATCTGTTTCAGATAAAGAATTTACAAGCTCACTGGACACGGTTGATGAGGACTGTAGCTGGAAGGAATGGACAACTTGAGGGATGACAGAATGTTTCTACGTGGCCTTGATATACTAGAAGGATGAGACAAATTTAATGGGCTTTCACGGCACAAAGGCAAACCCCCTTTCTGTGGGTTCTAAGAGAAGGGAAAGAGTAGCTCCTAGGCACTGCTGTGTCCACAGTACCCGACAGAAACAACCCAAAGGGGGAAGATTTATCTGGGTTCACAATGACAGGGGGTTTTGTCCTTCATGGTGGGAAAGGAAAAGCAGAGAAAGGAAGTTCATAGTTTGATAGGGGTGGAGTGCAAGTGTATGGTAGAAGTTCTTCAGATTATAGCAGGCCAGGGAGTAGACATCCAGGCAGGAACCAAGGACCCAACATAACCTTCAAAGACCCACTTCTGGTGACCCACTTCCACTAGCTAGGCCACACCTCCCAAAGTTTTCAGAATCTCCCAAAATAGGGTCAGGAGCTGAGAAACGAGCATTCAAACCATGTGTGGCAGACAGTTCAGATTCAAACAGGAGCTGTGGTTGCCATATGATGCTAGTGCAAACCAGTTACTCTGGAAAGTCGGAGTGATAGCAAGTGTGTGTTCTCGGAAGCATTGGGGCCAGCAGTTCTCAAAGTCTGGTCCCCAGATGACTCATGGTTGTTGAATTCAAGTTCTGGTTTAAAATACCGACTTTTAGACTTCAAGTCAGATTTGCTGGATCATATTGACTGGAGAGAGGTCCAGCTCACCCGCTTTGGCCTAAAGCCGTTTGCAGAGTGATTCCTCCCTAAAATTTGAGTTTGCAATAGAAAGAGAGAAGTGTGACTCTCATGAATGTGCTGGAAAAATCACACCTGACAAGGAACACGTGGTTCTGAACATTGTGGATTAACTAGAGTGTTGATACGCAGACACCCTCACGTTATTCCATGGAGAGGGCTTGGAACATGGTATGCACATACCAGATGCTCAATAGTACAGCGTCACAGTACTCATGACCATTGACAGCTCTTCCTGAAGGCCAGGCTTGTCTGAACACAAAATGATAGTGAGCTTACACCTCTGGGAAGTGTGCAAGGACAACCACCCCTTCACAAAAAAAGAGTTGGTACAGTTTATTGTTGGAGAGACCTGCAACCAAGTGGCCTTTTAAGCTCTTCCATTGATATCAGAAACCATTTTATTTTTGAGAGTATAATATAATTACAACTTTTCCCCATTTCCTTTCTTTCCTCCAAACACTTCTAGGCCTCTCTCAAATTTGTGACCTCTTTTTTCACTAAATATAACCAGTTCAGTCTGTATAAT
>NW_026067926.1:6000736-6038628 GCF_014885135.2 Alexandromys fortis | reverse complement strand
AGAGGTCAGAGGACAAACAAACCATGTGGGGGTCCATGGAATGAGCTCAGGCCGTTAGGCTCAGCATCAAATGCATTTGCCCTGTGAGCCATCTCATAAGCCCAGGAATTATGTTTTGAACAGTTGTTCCCTCTTTATCAAGAGACAAACTGTAGGAGAAACCCCAGGTGACAAAGCCAAGGAGCAGAGTGTTCCCTGGAATGACTGAAATAGAAACAGTGTAACTTTCTGTTTGCTGAAGGGAAATGCACATACAGGGGCTCTCCAAAGACCCAGCAGTCCCACAAAAGGGCTGTGTTTTCCTCAGCCTAGGCAACCCAGTCCCCCTCTGTCCTCCTGCAGGAAAACTTGGAAGCAAATGGCCATTGGTGTTGCGAAGCTACTTCCTCCAGGAGGGTTGCATCTTAGGGGAATCCATGCTGGCTCCTAATGGAGTCCTTTCAAGTATGAGGAGTGGCATGGGAAATGAGGTTCCAAAATGAGTTCACGAATGCCAATGATTCTTTAGTTGTTAATTCTAAACAGGCAGACAACAGGGATATGGATGCTATTCATATCACTGGCTGTGCTCAACAAACCAGTAGAACCAGCAGGAACTAGCAGAACCCCCATGGTAGGCTAGTATAAGCAGCCACATGTGCACAAGACTAACCTGAGTAGAAAAGCATCATTCCTGAGGGCTGGGTTCTGGGGGTTCCCTCCCTGCAGGTGGTGAAGGCATTCATAGTCCTTTCTCCAGCCTACACATCTCATGACCCGGAAGCACTGACTCGGGAGCTCCAGGATCATGTGAAGAAGGTGACTGCTCCATACAAGTACCCCAGGAAGGTAAGCACCAAGGGCCCTAGGACAAAAGCCAAGGAGGAATCAGGTGGGCGCCTGCTCCCTGGACTGCTCTCCTATATAGGGCAAGGCTCTGCACCAGAGGTATGCACACCGCAGTTGCTGCTTCGGCTTTGTCTTTCTTCAGTAGATATTTCCAAAAATACATTATGTTCTTGCTCTAAGAACTGCTCTGTGGATGAGCCAAAGGGTCTGATGAGAGGTGAGGGACACGTGCTCTAAGCTCTAGCAGTTTCAGCTTTCCAATGAAGCAGTAAACAGGGCAGGGAACCCTGATTGCTCTTTGGGCTGATGAGGGAGGGAGACTTGATTGGAGGAGGGGGAGGGAAATGGGAGGCGGTGGTGGGGAAGAGACAGAAATCTTTAATAAAGAAAGAACAAAAGAAAGAAAGAAAGAAAGAAAGAAAGAAAGAAAGAAAGAAAGGAAGGAAGGAAGGAAGGAAGGAAGGAAGGAAGGAAGGAAGGAAGGAAGGAAGAAAGAAAGAAAGAAAGAAAGAAAGAAAGAAAGAAAGAAAGAAAAGAAAAGAAAAGAGTTATTCTGAGAAATGACGGTTTGTAAGCATAATTATATCTGTTTGTTTGGTTACTAGGTGGCTTTCATTTCAGAACTGCCAAAGACTGTTTCTGGAAAGATCTTAAGGAGTAAACTGAGAAACCAAGAGTGGGGGAGATGAGGTGTAACCCAAGGAAGATGACAGGATGCTCTGACGGTTCTGAAAGAAGACAGAAGTGGGATTGGCCAGCCCCTCCTTGGAACCCCATCCCTTCAAAGAATAGGCATCAAAGATGGCTAGCTTCTGAATGGGCACTGTAGGGTGATACTAGTAAAGGTGAGAACATCCCTGGTTCAGAGCTCACAGTCACTGCCCCATCCAGCCAGTGTCCAATGGTTTCCCTGACTGGAGACATCCTCACCATCCGTCCATTGGTTTTACTAAGAGAATTCTGCTGTTCCTGGGACAGACAGATCACCACAACCTTAGGGTATCTGTGGTCTCATTATGCCAGTAGGAATTTAAAACTTGACCCTTTCGATTAAGCCGTTTGATAACGGCATCTGGGCCATAACATTGACGATACTCTTCCATTTAGTAATCACACCTTTGGGATTCACTATAAAAGAAACAATTCAAAATGCAGAAAATATGTGGTATACAAAAATATTCAGTGAAGCATTGTTTATAACTGAAAGCACGTGCACACAAATGAGAAATAAACTAATTAACACTAGTTTGTCCAATTAATTTAACTATTCTATTACTTATGCATAATTTGTGTCCTAAAAAATTATGCTATAGTTTAAAAGGAAAACTGCCACTGGGAAGCAGCTGTAAGGAAGCACACTAGAGGCATCACTGGTCCCTTCCCTTAGACATTTGCCCTCTTCTATAAATGGAAGTTTCTTGTCTGACTATTTGTTCCCAAATACACGGCAGTCACTTCCCAAATTACCACACAGAGGCGTATACTAATTATAAAGGATGATTCAATAGCTCAGGCTTATTCTAACTAGCTCTCACATTTTAAGTTAACCCATATTCCTTATTTATGCTCTGCCATGTGGTGGTACCTTCATCTGCATGGCACGTTCATTTCTTGCTCCCTCTACATCTGGCTGGTGACTCCTCACTCCACCCTTCTCCTTCCCATCATCCTTAGTTTGTTCACTTGCCTATACTTCCTGCCTGACTACTGGCCAATCTGCATTTTATTAAACCAATTTGAATGGCAAACCTTTACAGTGTACAAGAGGATTGTTCCACAGCACTCTCCCAAGTTTTCTTAAGAATCAGAAACAACTATTTCAATGAACAAGTTATTTTAGAGAAGCAATCTTCTCTCCTGAGCCTGGAAGATGCCATCGATCATGAAGCTTCTGTGTAAACATGAATGCCCTATTTTCAGATACCTGATAGCCATGTAAAAGTCAGTTGTGGTTATGCTCATCTATAACCTCAGTCTTGGGGCAACAGGAAGACAAGAGGATTCCCAGAGCTTGCTGGCCAGCCAATCTAGCCAACCAGTGAGCTATATGTTCAATGAGAGGTCTCATCTCAAAAAGGTAAGGTGGAGAACAAGAGTGGAAGACAGTAAAACATTGACTCTTGTCCCCCACATGTATGTGCACACCCATGAACAGTGCACACACACACACACACACACTACACTATACGCATATAAGTAGCCTCAAAAAGAAACAATTTTCTAGCCTTCCATGCCTCATGTCTAGCTTTCTGTTCACAAATCAATGCCTATCCTAGAACAGTAAATATCCCAGGGCCCAGTGGCAAGAAGCCAAGTTCTAGGCTCGGGAATCTAGAAGGCATGGCTTTAGATGACTGAGACTAACCACAAAAGGAAGAAACTGGTAGAAACTCAAAGCAACACCTGTGACCTCTTTCCAAATCCCAGCATTTCTCCCCACTGGCTAGTATGTATTTATTGAGCACTTACTCAGTGTTGGAACCTGTGAACGTGATAATAAGCAGAGTCAAGCTATATGAGTTTGCCAAGACTGCTCCAGGCAAGTCCCAGGATGGGGTGGCTTCAAAGCAAAGATTTGTTTCCTCAGTTCCAGGGGCAACTCTAATATCAAAGTATTATTAAGTTGGCTCCACCTGAGGATTCTCCTCACATTACAAGTGTTGTGTTTGCCCTATGCCTCTAATGCTCTTCTCCCATACATGCAAAAGGTGCACACATACTTGCATCTCAGCCTCCTCTTCTTTTAAAGACACACATCCCGTCCTACCGCATTAGGGCATTTGGATGCTCAGAACCTACTTTAACTTGATTACTTCTTTAAAGACTTTGACTCTGAGTAAGGGGGTGGGAATTGCAAGCTCCAGGGGTTGCCTGGGTGAGAGAGTGAATTCAAAGCCAGCCTGGGTGATTTAATGTCTCAAACTAGGTCAGTAAAAAGAAGAGGTTGGAGATATAGTCAGTGGTTGGACATTTGCCTAACACATGTACAGCTCTGGATTCAACCCTCAACAACACAAAGCAGGGGAGTAAGGAAGCAAGAAACAACCAAGACCCTGTAGTCACTTTCTAAGGTTTTAGGGGTTAGGATTTCAACAAATAAACTCAACCCATAACACTACTTACAAAGTTTAGTCTAGTGGAGAGGCAGCCATTATTTATCATGAAGCAAAGGCAATGAGGACAAGACTGTGATACGTGCCACAAAGCACACAGTGAATGACAGGTCTGGGGGATTTAGGGTGCATGGAAGTTTGCATAAGCTCACTTTGGTGGAGCTGGGGAGATGGCCTAGCAGTTAAAGACCTTGCTGTACAAGTATGAGGAGCAGAATTCCGATCTCCAGAAACTCATGTAAATGCTCATGGAGTATGGTGGTCCAGCCCTGGAAGGCAGAGGTGGGAGACCCCTGGAGAAAGCTGAGTAGAGAAACAAAACATCAGCCAGCCCTGGGGATTGACTGAGGGATCCTGCCGCAGTGGGTAAGGTGGGAGAACAATGGAGGGTGGTTCTGACATTAAACTCAGGGCTCCACATACATGTGCAACCCCTGCCCCACAACATGTGCATGCATAGCCTCACAAGAGTTCATACACGCTCCTCCACACATGCGTGTGTCCCCACAAGTGTAGAAAAACATGCATTTATATGTGCTGGTTGATGTGGGAGTGTCATATCAATCTGTTGATTTCACTGGTTAAGCAATAAAGAAACTGCTTGGCTGGCCCTGATAGGTTGAAACATAGGTGGGTGGAGTAAACAGAATAGAATGCTGGGAGGAAGAGGAAGTGAGCTCAGACTCAACAGCTCTGCTCTGGAGCAGAGATGCCATGCTCTGCTCTCCCGATAGCTCTGCTCTCTGAGGCACATGCGATGAAGCTCCGACCCAGGATGGACATAGGTTAGAATCTTCCCAGTAAGCTCACCTTGGGGTGCTTACACACATTATTAGAAATGGGCTAGTCCAGGTGCGAGAGTTAGCCTAGAAGAGGCTAGACAGAAATGTGCCAAGCAGTGTTTAAATGAATACAGTTTGTGTATTGTTATTTCGGGCATAAGCTAGCCAGGCGGCCGGGGTGCTGGGGACGCAGCCCCGCCGCTCTTATTACAACAGCTGGTGATGCACATGCCCATGAAAGGGGGGCCATGGAGGGAAGTCTGCAGTGAGCTGGGATTGAGGAAACAGGGACACGGATAAAAAGAAAGAGTGCACCCTCTGGACAAAGGATGCAGGCGAGGTAGAAAGAGCAGATGTGCTGCCGGGAGCATGCCATACCCAGGTTGGGCCAGCCACACCCAGGTTGGGCCAGTTGCCACGCCCTGGCAGCTGACAGTGCTTCCACGCCTGCCCTCCTGTGGGCAGATACTAATAGGATCCTACTTTAGAGATGGCACTGGTAGGCCCATCTGTGAGCTGACATCCACACAGCTGGTATTTCCCGGAGCTAGAATTCAAAGTCAACCGGTCATTGCTTCACTGTCATGAGTAATTCAGGGTGTTTTAGTTTAGGTGTTGAGTCTTTGTGTATATCAGAAGTATAGACATCATTTTAGAAAATAAAATCTTAAAGCAATGTAGAATGCCATATTTGTTAAAGAAATTGGTTTTTTCTTTCACCTTGCTGTCTTAGTTAGGGCTTTTATTGTTCTGAAATGATACCTTGATCACAGCAATTCTTTTTCTTTTCTTAATTAAATTTATTTTTAAAAACAATCTTTTCTCATTTTACATATCTATCCCAGTTCCCACTCCCTCTTTCCTCCAGCTCCCCCGACCCCAGACCCCCATCCATTCCTCAGAGAGGTAAGGTTTCCCAAGTGGAATCAAGAAAGTCTGACACATCACTTTGAGGCAGGACCGAGACCCTCCCTCCTAAATCTAAGCTAAGCAAGGTATCCCTCCAAAAAGAATGGGTTCCAAAGTGCCAGTTCAAGAACTAGGGATAAATCCTGGTCCCACTGCCAGTGGCCCCACAATCTGCCCAAGTCACACAACTGTCACCCATATTCAGCTTAGTCCTAGGCAAATCCCCCCCCCCATCAGTCCAGAGTCAGAGAGCTCTCACCAGCTCAGGTGAGCAACCACAGCAACACTTACAAAGGAAAACCTTTAGTTGGGGTGGCTTACAGTTCAGAGGTTCAGTCCATTATCATCATGGTGGGACATGGCTGCATGCAGGCAGACATGGTGCTGGAGAAATAGCTGAGAGTCCTACTTCTTGCAGACAACAGAAAGTCAACTGAGATACTGGGTGGTATCCCGAGCATAGGAAACCTCAAATGCCTCTCCTTCACACTTCCTCTAACAAGGCCATACCCACGCTAACAAAGCCACACCTCCTAATAGCACCACCCTCTATGAGATTATGGGGACCAATTACATACAAACTACCACACTTGCGGTAAATCTGGCCTGGCTTTAAAGCCTCGAACCTCCTGTATAAGTCTTATGATTACTGGGATTGCAGGAATGTACCACTATTGGCTTAATTAATTTATTTTTATTGTTTAATTATCTGAGAATTTCATAGAATGCATTTTGATCATGTTCAAGTCCCAATTTCCTTACCCACCCAATATTATATCCTCATTCGTTAAGCCTATCAGGTCCAACTTCTGATGTTCATATACTCATGGGTGTGGGCCATCCACTGTAGCACTATCAACGTAAAGGATAGCCATGCCCTTAAAGAAAACCGACTCTCCTCCCAGCAGCTGTCAGTTCCCAGTAGCTCTCAGCTAGAGGTAGGATTACCCCACCTTTCCCTGCCCCCCATTTTAACTCCTTACTAGTTTCCTAACCTCTAGAGATTTTTCCAATAAAATACACAGATCTCAAGATTCAAAATTGGACAAGAAATGGGAGAAAATGTGACATTTATCTCTTTGGGTCTGGGTTACCTCACCCAGAATGATTGCTTCAAGCCCCATCCATTTACCTGCAAATTCTGTAATTTCATTCTTTCTGAGCCATTTTCTTAATCATTTTCTGAATGATTCCCATCGTGTGAACGTAACACATTTTCACTATTCACTCCTCATTTGATGGACGTCTAGGCTGTTTTCTTTCCCTGGCTATCGTGACTAGAACAAGAATGAACATGGCCAAGCAAGCACCGCTGGAGTAGCACAGAGAGTCTGTTGGGTGCATGCCTGTGGTGGTCATTATTGTTTGTCAACTTGACTACACCTGGAATTAACTAAAACCCAATGGCCGGGCACATCTGTGAAGGATTTTCCTTATTCATCTGAAGGGAGATGACCCACCTCTAATCCAGATATCTGAGGTGGGAAGATAAACCTTTAATCTAAATCTTTTAAGATGGGAAGATCCACCTTTCATCAGGGCCAAGTCTTCTGTTGACAGTCTATACAAATGACGTGGGCAAAGCGCTTTGTCTTTGCCTGCTTGTTCTTGCCACGTGACTTATTTTTTCTATTACTTTTACTCTCTCTTTAAAGACTTAATCTTTTATTTTTTTTACTCTTTTATTTTTAATCTGTTTTTTCTGTGACTGTCCATACCCATTTTCTCTTCTTTCTTCATAACCTAAACACCTTTTAAAGCATAGTGTACCTTTGTTGAGGTTCCCTGTGTCTGGATCTGACATTTTAAGCATCTGCAGCCATGTGTTTGCAGTGTCTCTGACTGCAGGAGAGCAATGTGAAACTCTAGTAAACTCTACTGCCAAGGAATGACACTGGTAGCTGTCTCCTCTCCCTTCAGTTTCCATGACAGCCTAGCTTCATCTCCTCAGAGCCACATTTACCGCCCCAGCTCTGGGAATTTGTTGTGTCTGTCCACAGCACGAGTTTGTGCCCAGTGCTGGCTGCTCAAGTGCTCAGCTGCACAGCAGGGCCTCTAAAAAGAGCTGTGCTCTGTATGCTGAGCCTACCCCAGAGTCCACTTTTTCAGGGCCAATGAGGATTTACATGCCGGATGTTGGGTGACATTTCTAGTTGGAATTTTCTTTGGGATGCCAGCTCATAAGTATCAATGCAGAGACTTATTATTACTTTTGAAACCTCGGCCTTAGCTTAGGTTCATTCCTGACTAGTACTTATAACTTAAATTAACCCATACATATGTGTTTTTGTATGGATTTTTCAGGACAGAGCTTCTCTGTGTAGCTTTGGAGCCTGTCCTGGAATTTACTCTGTAGACCAGGCTGTCTTTGAACTCACAGGGATCCACCTGCCTCTGCCTCCAGAGTGCTGGGTTTAAAGACGTGTGTCACCACTGCCCAGCTTAACCCATATTTGTAAATCTATGCTCTTCCATGAGGCTTGTTAACTCATCTCTGTACTACACAGTCTGCTTCCTCCATATCGGGCTGGCAGCTCCACCTTTCTTCTTCCCAGAGTTCCCTCTCTGGTTAGAAGTCCTGCCTATACTCTCCTGCTTAGCTATTGGCCATTCAGCTTTCTATTACACCAATCACAGCAACACATCTTCAGATAGGATCATCAAGTAGATAGGATCACCCATTTTGAGGAAGTCTACAGTGGCAGAGATAGGGTTATGCATGGACTCAACAATATGGACTTCCAAAGCTAATCTGGCTAAAACTGCTACTAAATGCCAGGTCTCCAAAAGCATAGACCAATACTGAGCCCTAGATACAGCACAATTTCATTTCCCAGGGTGACCAACCAGTGACCTGGTGGAAGGTTTGCTACATTGGACCACTTCCTCCAGGGAAAGGACAACACTTCGTCCTTTCTGCCGACTTTTGCAGTCCTGGCAGATGTTGTCTGCTGGAACTGGGATCTTAAGACCTGAAAGAATGGGGTGGACTATGGTCTAATTCTGTTGACAGCCTGACTTCAGTTTCAGTGTGCTTATACACAAATGTACCAAAGAAAGCAATGATCCAAGGAAGGTTGTTTGAGTTCAGAAAGCATGATCAGAAAACATGTAAATAAAGGTCAGTAAGCACACACTAAATATTAACAGAGCAGCCCTTTCCCAGAACTCCCTCGGGACAGACCAGTTTAAGCATGTACTGTCGATTATATCTAGGAAAGCACCAATGCAAGGTGTCCAGATTAGGGGTACACTAACCAGATTGTGTTCTATAGCTATGTTCTGACATGCAATAGGAATAAACATGCCCTAGTAATCGAATGTAGACTTATGTCACAGGAGGCTCAAAATCACGTCCAAGAACAATCCAGGGGACAAAATGCACCAGACGTAAAAGTCCCTCTGCCTATCTTCCTGGAGCCTCTCTCACAGTTCCCCAACCCACTCTTCATCAAGGGTCATTCTTTGGACCATGTTCTGACAGTTACAGGGGTAGATATGTATTCTAGCTATAAATTTGCCTGTCCTGCACAAATGCTTCTGCCAAAACCACCATACATGGACTCACAGAATGTCTTCTCGACCATTATGATATTCCACACAGTATTGCTTCTGACCAAGAAATTCATTTGGCAGCCAGAGAAGCATGATGGTGGGGTCCATGGTCATAGAATCCACTGGTCTTACCATGTTCCCTACTATTCTGAAGCCGCTCCCCTGACAGACAGATGGAATAGCCTTTTGAAAATACAGGTGTTGCCCTATTATGAGGCAGCAGTCTGGAAGTTAGGACCACGGCTTTCCAGAAGGTGGTATATGCTTTGAATCAACATCTGATTATAGTTCAGTTTCTCCCATAACTAGGATCCGTGGGTCCAGGAGTCAAGGGTGAGGAAGGGAAAAGTTACACTCATTCTTACCCCTAGTGACCCTCTAAGAAATTGTCTTGTTTCCTGTTCCCATGACCTTCAGTTCTGCTGGCCTCTCTAAAGAGGGGAGTGCTCCTGCCAGGAGACACAGCAAACATTCTATGGAACTAGAAGTTCACGCTTCCTCCTGGTCACTTTGGGCTTCTAATGCCTCTAAGCCAACAGGCTAAGAAAGTAATAAGAGAGTTAGAAGGGATGATTGATCCAGATTACTAAGGAAGAACTTGGGTTGCGTCTCCATAATGGACTTGGGTTACCTCTCCATAATGGAGGTAAGAAGAATTATGTCTTGAATGCAGGAGAGCCTTCAGGGCATCTCTTGGTGTTTCAATGCCCTGTGATTAAAGTCGGTGAGAAACTACAAAAGCCTAATCCAGACCATTTGGGAATGAAGGTAAAGTCACTCCTCCAGGAAAAGAGCCAAGACCTGCTGAAGTACTTGCTGAGGATGGAGGAAATATAGACTGGGTAGGAGGGGAGGGGAGCTATAGATGTCAGCCAAGGCCATGTAACTAGTTGCAGAAAAGAGGATTATAATTGACATGAGTGTTGCTGTTGGATCTTGTTAAGAATACATTTGTGTAGCATAAAATATCTCAGGGCAACTCTAACCAAACAAGTGGAAGACTTGTATGACAAGAACTTTAAATCTTTGAAGAAAGAAATTGAAGAAAACAACAGAAAGCAGAAAGATCTCCCATGCTCTTGGATAGGCAGAATTAACATGGTAAAAATAGCAATCTTACCAAAAGCAATCTACAGATTCAACGCAATGCCCATCAGACCTCGAAAGAATGGTACTCAACTTCATATGGAAAAGCAAAAAACCCAGGATAGCCAAAACAATCCTGTACAATAAAAGAACTTCTGGAGGTATCACAATCCCTGACTTCAAATTCTACTACAGAGCTACAGTACTGAAAACAGCCTGGTATTGGCATAAGAACAGACAAAAGGAACAATGGAACCGAACAGAATACGTAGATATCAATCCACACCTGATCTTTGATAAAGAAGCAAAAAATATCAAATGGAAAAAAGAAAGCATATCTAACAAGTGGTGCTGGCATAACTGGATATCAACATGTAGAAGAATGAAAATAGACCCATATCTATCACCATGCACAAGACTCAAGTCCAAATGGATCAAAGAGCTCAACATAAAGCCAGCTACACTGAATCTTAAAGAAGAGAAAGTGGGAAATATACTTGAATGCATTAGCACAGGAGACCACTTCCTAAATATAACCCCAGCAGTACAGACACTGAGAAAAACAATTAATAAATGGGACCTCCTGAAATTGAAAAGCTTTTGTAAAACAAAGGACATGGTCAACAAGACAAAATGACAGCCTACAGAATGGGAAAAGATCTTCACTAACCCCACATTAGACAGAGGTCTGATCTCCAAAATATACAAAGAACTCAAAAAATTGTCACCAAAAGAACAAATAATCCAATAAAAAAACATGGAGTACAGACCTAAACAGAGAACTCTCAAGGGAGAAATCTAAAATGGCTGAAACACACTTAAGGAAATGTTCAACATCCTTAGTCATCAGAGAAATGCAAATCAAAACAACTCTGAGATTCCATCTTACACCTATAAGAATGGCCAAGATCAAAAACACTGGTGACAACTTATGCTGGAGAGGTTGTGGGGAAAAGGAAACACTCCTGCATTGGTCGTGGGAATGCAAATTGGTATAGCCCCTTTAGATGTCAGTGTGGCTATTTCTCAGAAAATTAGCAAACAACCTTCCTCAAGACCCAGTAATACCACTTTTGGGTATATATCCAAAAGATGCTCAATCGTGCCACAAGGACTTTTGCTCAGCTATGTTCATAGCGGCTTTGTCATAGTCAGAACCTGGAAACAACCTAAATGCCCCTTGACCTAAGAATGGATAAGGAAAATGTGGTACATTTACACAATGGAGTACTACACAGCAGAAAAAAAAATAACGACATCTTGAATTTTGCAGGAAAATGGATGGAGTTAGAAAACATTATTTTGAGTGAGGTAACCCAGACACAGAAAGACAATTATCACTTGTACTCACTCATAGGTGGTTTTTAAACATAAAACAAAGAAAACCAGCCTATAAACCACAATCCCAGAGAACCTATACAACAATGTGGACACTAAGAGAGACTTACATAGATCTAATCTACATGGGAAGTAGAAAAAGACAAGATCTCCTGAGTAAATTGGGAGTGTGGGAGCCTTGGGGGAGGGTTTAAGGGGGGAGAGATGTGGGGGAGAGGTAGGGAGGGGAGCAGAGAAAAATGTGAGTTCAATAAAAATCAATTAAAAAGAATGCATTTGTGCAGATATTTATGTTTTCTTTCCTCAATTTCTTTATCATGTGATGTAACATCAATTGTGAGAATATCAATTGGTCATCATATTTAAGTTTGAGATACTTAAAGAACCTCTCTCAAGAGACATTGACACCTATTCTAAATTTATAATGTGGTTGTGCTTGTACAAAGGACAGTTTGGAATGCTTATGACCTGGTGAAATATACAATGCATTTGTGATTGTATATGGAATGGTTATATTATGTTTGGGTGTAATTAAGAACTGATTGTTATTTTCGTTTGGAAATTAAGTATCTGTGCTGACCAGTTTTACGTCAACTTGATACAAGCTAAAATTATCTAAAAGGAGGGAACCTCAGTTGAGAAAATGCCTCCATAAGTTAGTGCTGTAGGTCATTTTCTTAATTAGTGATTGATAGGGGAAGCCTCAGCTCATTGCGGGTGGTGCCACCCTTGAGCTGGTGGTCCTGAATTCTATAAGAAAACAGACTGAGCAAGCCACATTGAGCAAGCCGCTAAGCAGCACCCCTCCATGACCTCCACATCGGCTTCTGCTCCCAGATTCCTGACCTGTTTGGACCCTGTCCTGGTTTTCTTTGATGATGAACAGTGATATGGAAGTGTAAGCCAAATAAACCCTTATCTTGCAGAACTGCCTTACTTTGATCATGGTGTTTCATCACAGCAACAGTAATCCCAACAAAGGCAGCCTGACATATGGAGATACGATTGTGTCATGTTGACAGGGGTGGATTTGTGATGGCTATTCTTGCTTGTCAACTTTACTAATTAATTAACAAAAACTTAAATGACTGGACACACCCCTGAGGGATTTTTTTTCCTTAAACATTTAAAGTGGAAGAACGCACCTCTAATCTGGATCTTTGAGATGGGAAGACCAACGTCTAATCCAGATCTTTGACGTGGGAAGACTCATCTTTCATCGAGACCACGGTGCTGATAGTCTGTATAAAGAGCATAGAAGAAGGGAGTTTGCTCAGTCTTTGCCTGCTCGTTCTCATCCTCTCAAGTCCATTCCTCCACTGGCTTTAGAGCCTGCTTCTTCAGGATCCCAGTGAACACCGAAGACCAGCTGAGATGTCCAGCCTCCAGGACTGAACAACTACTGGATCCTTGGATCTTCACTCATAGGCAGCCATTGTGGGATTCAACGAGCCACAACCTGTAAGTCATTCCACTGTATCCCATATATATAAGTTCTGTTTCTAGTAGTGTGACTGGATCATGTGGTAAGCCCATTTCTAACTTTCTGAGGAACCCCCACACTGCTGTCAGTAGTGGTTGGACCAGTTTGCACTCCCGTCAGCAGTAAAGAAGTCTTCCCCTCCCCTCCCCCACATACACGCTAGCATTTGTCTCCATTTTTTTTTTTAATGTCAGTTATTCTGACTGGGGTAAGATGAAATCTCAAAGCAGTTTTAGTTTGCATTTTCCTGGTGGCTATGGATGTTGAACACTTCTTAAAATATTTCTCAGCCACTATAGTTCATCCTTGGAGATCTCTGGTTTCATGGCCCATTTTTAATGGTTTTGTTTGTTTGTTTTCCTGGTGTTTTCGTGTTTATTTTTTTTTTTTGAATTGTTCAAAAGCAGAAGCCATTGTTTATTCATCCCAGTGTTTTCACATTCTTCCTGGTATGGAGCTCCCTGCTGACTCCCACTCCTCAACCAGCTTCCTCTCAAGTGACCTCAGCCCAACTCAGCTCCCAAAGGAAAAGGACAAAATTCCCAGTCACCGTGTGGTCTTTAGGAACCAGATTCCACCGCTCATGTGGTCACTCTTCCCCACCAGACCTAGTAGTCCCCCGCAGTGATGACCATTTCTACCCCGTCCCCAAGAACGTACTCTAGGTCCAGCATCATTTACCTAGGCTTCTTCCAGCTTTTCCTGACTTTGCACTGCATGGTTATGATTATAGGTCTAACTTTATACCATCTGTGCAATTCCTCAGCTGACTTCATGTCAATTGATATAATACTCCTGAAAGGACAAATGCCATCTTTCTTTTAATACACGTTAAAATAACGATGAACATGCGGCCATGTGTCTAACATTGCCTTGCGAGCTCATCACGCCCATATCCACAGTCTAACCCAGTCCCGGTGCCCTGAGAGCAAAGCAACTTGAGAAAGAAAAAGAGAAAATGAAAAAAGAGAAAACTCAGCTTAAGAAGGAATAATTCAGAACATGAAGTAGGATCAAAACCCAGTGGCATTGTCCTTGGCTTCTCAGCAGCCCTCATTGTCCGCCATATTCAGAGAGTCCGGTTTTATCCCATGCTTTTTCAGTCGCAGTCCAGCTGGCCTTGGTGAGCTCACAATAGATCAGCCCCACTGTCTCCGTGGGTGGGTGCACCCCTCGTGGTCCTGACTTCTTTGCTCATATTTTCCCTCCTTCTGCTCCTCCTTGGGACATTGGGAGCTCAGTCCGGTGCTCCAGTGTGGGTCTCTGTCTCTATCTCCATCCATCTCCAGATGAAGGTTCTATGGTGATATGCAAGATATTCATCAGTATGGCTATAGGATAGGGTCATTTCAGGTTCTCTGTCCTCAGCTGCCCCAGGAACTAACTGGGGACATCGCCCTGGGCACCTGGGAGCACCAAATCTCTTGCCAACCCTAAGATGGCTCCCTTAATTAAGATGTGTGCTTCCCTGCTCCCCTATCCAACCTTCCTTTATCCCAAACATCCCGTTTCCCAAGTTCCCCCCAACCTCCCCTTCTCACTTTTCTCTCCCCATCTCCCCTTACCTCCCTCCCCCCCTCCCCCAAGATCCCATTTTTTGCCCGGCAATCTTGTCTACTTCCCATAATCAGGAGGATAGCTATATGTTTTTCTTTGGGACCACTGGGTTTTGATCCTACTTCATGTTCTGGCTTTGGGGGAGCCTAGCCAGTTTGGATGTCCACCTTCCTAGACCAGGATGGAGCAGGGAGGACTTTGGACTTTCCACAGGGCAGGGAACCCTGACTGCCCCTCAGACTGGAGAGGGAGGGGGAGAGGAGTGGGGGGAGGGGGAGAGGAGAGGGAGGAGGGGGGAAAAGGGAGACGGGGAGGGAAATGGGAGGCGGGGAGGAGGCGGAAATCTTTTTTTTTCAATAAAAAATTATATTTAAAAAAAAGTATGGAGCAAAATAAATTAAAAAGAATTAAAGAAAACTTAAAAAAAAAAGAAGGAATAATTCAAGCTTGCCAGTGGCTTGAGGAGCACAGTTCTTCGTGGTGGGGAAAGCATGTGGCAGCTGAGCATGTTGTATATAGTCAGGGGCATGTTATAGCTGGTCACATTGTATGTAGTCAGGGTGCATGCTACAGCTGGTCACATTGTATGCAGTCAGGAGCATGTTGCATCTGGTCACATTATATGCAGTCAGGGAGCATGTTACATCTGGTCTCATTGTATGCAGTCAGGGGCATGTTGCAGCTGGTCACATTGTATGCAGTCAGGGTGCATGCTACAGCTGGTCACATTGTATGTAGTCAGGGGCATGTTGCATCTGGTCACATTGTGTGCAGTCAGGGAGCAGAGGCAGATGAAATCTGGTGTTCATGCTGCTTCCTCTTTTATTGATGTCCTGGATCACAGTGTGGTGTCATCCAAATGGAAGAGAATCTAAATATCTCTGGAATCAATCAACTTGACAGACTTTCCCACTTTCCCAGAGGAGTGTTTCCTAGCTGATCCCAAATCAAATTCTCTCTCTCTCTCTCTCTCTCTCTCTCTCGCTCTCTCTCTCTCTCTCTCNTCTCTCTCTCTCTCTCTCTCTCTCTCTCGCTCTCTCTCTCTCTCTCTCTCTCGCTCTCTCTCTCTTTCTCTCTCTCTCATGCACACATACACACAAATTCACATGTGCTATCACACATACACAGCTATGTGCACTCATACATAGAACCAGACGTTCCGACATTCGTAACAGTTGTGCACACAGACATACACAGGCACATTCATACATAGCAGAAGCCGTCATTTATGCAGCTGCACACTTCAGGCAGTCGTGTTCATTATAATATCAAAATGTTTTATTTTCCTCATGGTGCTAACTTATATAACCAGGTATTCACTCAATTCTCTGAGATAGAGTCTATCCTAAGCTCTTTAGCTAACTCAATAAACAAGACAGACAAGCATCTATGTCTTAACAAAGCGTAAGTCCTAGAGAACAGAGACAGAAGCAAAAATGTTTGAATTTTTTTCTATAAAGTTAAAAGCAACTATGATTAAGGAGCAAAGAGTCTGGTAATAGAGTAAAGGAGGGAAGGAGAACCAGTCTGGAGGCAGCTTGCGGTTTTAAGTAGGTAGGTGTTTAAGGTAAGCTTTACTGAGACGACTGAGATAGTGAAAAAAAAATCTGCCAAAGATTTGAAAGATTAGTGGGGGATATTCAAGTAGAAATCTGGAGAAAAGCAATCTGACAAGAGAGATTTGTACAAAGGCTGGGCCGGGCGTGCCTTCAAGGAGCAGGCAGGAAGCAGCCCTACTGAGGTTGAGAGAGCTTTAGAAGGGGTGTGAAAAGGTGGGAAGCCAGCACTGAGTTGAGTGGCAGTCCTGTAGCTGTTTTTTTTTAACTTTTGCTCTTTGGGGGCCCACCAACCAGCTCTGAAATGAATACACGGAGACTTATCCTTTCTTATGAATGCCTGACCTTAGCTTGTTTTATTTCTAGCCAGATTTTCTTAAATTATCCCATCTATCTTTTGCCTCTGGGCTTTAACATTTTTCTATTCTGTATACCTTTCTTTCCTTCTTACTCCATGGCTGGTTGTGTGGCTGGGTGGCTGGCCCCTGGCATCCTCTCTCCTCCTTTACTTGCCCCCCTTTTCTTTCTCTCCTTCTATTTATTCTCTCTGCCTGACAGCCTCACCTACTCCTCCCTCTCCTGCCTAGCTATTGACCATTCAGCTCTTTATTAGACCAATCAGGTGTTTTAGGCAGGCAAAATAACACAGTTTCACAGAGTTAAAAAAATGCAACATTAAAGAATGCAACATTAAAGAATTAAAGAATATTAAACAAATATTCTACAGCATAGACAAATGTAACATATTTTAAACTAATATTCCATAACATGGTCCTTTTATGATGATGGCAAAACTCAAATGTCTATTTTATACTAAGATTCACTGTTTGGTTCTCAATGAAAATATGACGTGATCTGACTTCTGACTGGTGCTTAGCAGTATCTAAAATTAGGTAAATTATTTTATACATTATTATCTGTTCTTCCTTCAAATAGGAAGAGATATGTTTTGGTTATGTCTGTGTCTTTTTCATAAATAGTTACTGACAAATTGACAGAGACAAATAGCCCTGTGAGGACAGGGTCCCATGGCTTATCTACCTGGAAGCATCACAGTAAATGCCTCTGTAAGCCCATTTGCCCCATTTTCTAGGAGAACAAATAAATTTTGGGGGGTGTTTGAATGTATGTGATTTTGTCTGCTATTCCCTGGACTGTGCCCCCTCCAATCTTGCCCATGCATGAGCTCATCAGGCATGATCCCCAGAGCCTTCACCTATACAGGAGTTTAGATTTGATTCAAGATGTCCCTTCCAAATCTCCTATTCCAAACTGTGCTGACTTCAATTTATCAGATGTTTATGGTAGTTACTACATTTTTATTGTTTATTTATGATTTAGATAAGTAAATAACTTGAACTTGAATAATTAAATTTAAAATAAGAAATATTTTAACTTCAATCAAAATTCAAATATCTCACCTTCCCAGAAGCAACTGACTTTGGCTATTTTGGGTTGTTTGCTTGCTTGGTTTTGTTATGCCAATGATGTAACCCAAGGTATTACAAACCCTAGCTACATATGCTATCCCTGAGTGCAGGCCCGGCAATCTTGAAATGTACCACATAAGTGTTATTCTCAACATCACATGTGCCATTGGCATCAATATCCTCATTTTTAGAGCTGTGCTAGGGTTACCCCTCTGTCTAGATACGGGTTAAAAGCACTGGATGAAAAAGACAGAGAACAGTCTAGCTGACTCCACATTCTGTGGGCCGACAGTGAGCCGTCCCCGGGGAAGTAACAGCAAAATGGGCTCAAAGTCAATATAGAGGACTTTCCAGAAGCGCACAGAAAAACTCATGGCTGCCTGATTCCAAGGCAATCAGGACTATCTATTATGGAAGTCTGGAAGAAGGAAGATAGACACCCTTTAGGGCTGTATTGTACCACATATCACAGGATGGGTTTGGAGGTCAGAGGATGCTTGCGGGCATTGGTTCCTAACACCTTGTTGAGCAGGGCCTCCCTTGTTTCTGCTGCTGTGAAGCATACTCCAGGTTAGCTGGTCCTGCAGGCTTCCGGAGAGTTCCCTTGTCTCTGCCTCACAATGTCTTAGGAGTGCTGGGATTGCACATGCATGCCACCACGCTTTAGGCATGAATGGCAAGTACTTCTATACGCCGAGCCCTCTCCCCTGCCCCACCTTTGTGTTTCTGACCTTATGAGGGAGTCAGACAACAGTGACAGAGATGCCGGCTATTTTCTTTACCATACTCTGTAAGAATCAGTCCAACACATCTTCACACGGACTTGGAGATGTCACTGTTGTTTTATGAACAGATGGGGAAGCTGAGGCTTGAATGGTCAGTGCTCATCAAAGGCTAGAAAGCATGCCCAGGGGCTTTTGGTCACTCTGAAAGTCTCATGGTCCCTGGAAACAGGATGTCACAAGAACGAACTTCAGACAACTGAAAATTGCCAGGGCTCTGGAGAGGAAAGGGGGTGATAAGCAGGGGTTCCTTTTATTTCCTGTGGATAAATAAGAAGGTGAGTTTTGAAGACATCAACCTTCATCCCCCAAGGCATATGAAAGACAGAGCTAAAACTATGTGGCCATCTCTCTGAGTTCTCCAGCCCCTCCCTCCCCTATTTGATAATTCTCACCCCCTATTGAAATCTTATTTGCCTCTGCCTCGCAGACAGTGTGACCTCTATGGACTGCCTGACACCAATCCTAAGTAGGTGTCATTTTCTTCAGCAGTGTAGACGTTGGTGAGTGCTCCTGCTCCAGTATATAATGCCCTATCCATGCTGATACAAGAAACCCTAATTAAACAGAAAAGATCAAAATCAAGATCCAAAAGGAGTCAACCTGTAGGGAATAAGAAGCCAGTCAACAGGTGTGGGGGCCACAGAGAGGGCAGGGTGAATATGAGCAGTCAGCAGGTGTCGGTGTACAGAGAGGGCAGGGTGAGTATGGTCACAACATGGTTTCTGTATGTATAAACTGTCAAAAGGACATAAGGATGTTAAGGTGTGTGTGTACATACATATACACATGAAACTTTGGGAAAGTAATCCCCTGTTTCACAGGGTTATTTTGAGGATGAAAGACAATTAATTTGACATACTACTGTGTCCATGGATAGGGACCTTTAACTGCTTTGGAGCTTTGGGAAACAAGAATTATGGAACATAAAAATCTCTTCCCTCAAGAGCATGTGTGTAAAAGCTAAAAAGAAAAACAAACAGTAAGAAAAGATAAATAATGAGATCTATATGGCCAGGAAGAAGAAAGAAATATGGCAGAGAAGATGGAGTCTGTGATGTTAGGTCAAGTAGGCAGAAAGGACACATGAAGCTGATGCCCTAAGGAGCTGGAGAGATGGCTCAGTGTTTAAGAGCATGTACTGCTCTCTTTCAGAGGACCTGAGGTCAGTTCCTAGTATCCATATCAGTCTCACAACCACCTGTAACTCCAGCTCCAGGGATCTGCCATTCCCTTCTGGGCTTCCTGGAAACCTGCACACAGACACATCACACACACATAAAAAACAACAGCAACAACAAACAAAAGTAAATATTTAAGAAAATACTTTGGTTCATTTCATCTTACAACTTACAGTTGCAGGAAAGTCAGGGCAGGGACTCACAGAAAGAACCTGGAGGTAGTAACTGAAGCAGAGGCCATAGAAGGAAGCTGCTGACTGGCTCAGTCCCATGTCCTGCTCAGGAAATTGTGAAATTGTGTGTGTGTGTGTGTGTGTGTAGTTATATGGTGTTTATTTATATATTTATACATAATTTATGTTTATATATGTAATATGTTATAAATAATGTATACAACTCAGGGTCACCCACCCTGTGGTAATACCGCATCAGTGTGTTGGGTCCTCCCAAATTAACCATTAATCAAGAATGTTTATATAATTATGCATAACGCAATGCTGCACAGACTTGCCTATAGACCAGTCTGATGGATGTGTTTTTTTCAGTCGAGGTCCCCTCTTCCCAGATGAATCTAGCTTTGTCAGGTTGACAAAAAACTATCAAGCACAGATGACTTTCAGAAAAGATGTGATGTCAGCTGGTCATCTGAATGTTAGGGAGGAGGATTTTAGCAGAGAGAATAATATTCACAAAGGCTTGAGGCGGGAGTGTGTCTGGTGGGGACAGGAAGACAAAGAGGCCCATTGACTGGACTGGGGAAGCGGGAGGAAGAATCCTGGGAAGTCTTTGAGGTCATGACCTTGTAGATAAGGACAAGCAAGGACCTGGTATTTTACTCAGAAGGCTCCACGGTCTGACTGACTTAAGTCAGGCTCATTCTGGGAACAGACTTTGAGAGTCAAGGGCAGAGGCAAGAAGAAAGGAAAAGAAAACACAAAAATGCTCCTCTGGACAGTATGCTGACTAGTTTTACGTCAACTTGACACAAACTAGAGTAAACTGAAAAGATGGACGGTCAGTTGAGAAAATCCCTCCATAAAATCCAGCTGTGGGGCAATTTCTTAATGAGTGATTAACAGAGGAGAATCCAGCCCACTGTGGGTGGTACCATCCGTGGGCTGCTGGTTCTGGGGTCTACAAGAAAGCAGATTGAGCAAGCCACTAACCAGCACTCCTCCATGATCTCTGCATCAGTTCCTACTTCCTGGTTCCGGCCTTGTTTGAGTTCCTGTGCTGCTTTCTTCAATGTTGGATGACAATGTGGAAGTGTAAGTCAAATAAACCCTTTCCTCCCCAACTTGCGTTTGGTCACAGTGTTTCATCACAGTGCTGGTAACCCTAAAACAGATAGGAAATGGTGGTTTGGAACACTGAAGAGAGTGAGGCAGATTGCAGTCACAGCTGGGAGGCAGAGCTGTTAGATACCTGGGGTATCATGCCGAGAGAGTGGGAGCAACAGGGTGACCATCCTTTTGTAAAGGCCGCCGGTACAGTGGATGCTGCAGGGCTAGAATGCCTGGAACTATCTGCATTTACTCTTAAAAACCTGTTAGACAGTTTTTTAAACCAAGTAGAGCCATCAAACAGATGAACACCCAGGAGAGAGATCCAGCCCAGAGACACACTTGTAAGTCATTAACAAGAGGCCTGCATCCAAGCTGTGACACTGAATGAACGGGCAGAGCAGGGAAAGAGACCCTTGGTGGAAGGCAAACAAGTGAGAAGGTTAAAGGCAGCTAGACAGTGTCTCTGGAATTCCCCACTCTTCCCAGTGAGAGAATGCTTGCTGTCAATCGTGAGAATAAACCTCATTTTGATCCCTTGGGTTAAAGAGTCACCCTCCACAGACTCAAAAGCTGCACTACACACAAACTTTACTGGGAGGAGTAGCAGCACCCCACAGTTATGCGCCATTAATGATTAGCTGAGCCCTCGGAGGATCTGATCCGCGAACCATCTGCTTCAGTGCTATTCTCTCCTCCAGGGCTGCAGGAGCTCTGGAACCACTTCCCAAGAGGGAAGTAGACCAAGCTACCTCCAGACAGAGTTCCAGAAGCAGCTTGGCAAGTAAGTGTTCCTGCAAGAGACAGAAGGTGGGGGGCACATGCGCTATGGTGACTCTCACCAGTCATGAGGAGTAACAGTTGTCAGGGAGGGTGAAAACTCCCCCATGGAAGACAAGATCTTAAAACTCCTAGGAGCCACAAAGGGAATGTCACGGGGTCTTCATAGGGGTACAACATTGGATAGAGGAAAGGGGAACCAAAAGCAGAGAGCTAGACAGCTGGGCAGAAGCATAGGCAGAAACTAAGAGGTATCTGGGGTGAAGGAGTACATGCTTATTTGAAGAAGTGAGGCCAGAAAATAAGGAGTCAGCCATCGAAAGGGAGATACCAGCGACCAGGAAAGCACTAGATATGGCTGGCCATGCCTGGAAAGGAAACTCTCACCTCGTCTTTGAGAATGCAGGAGAGAACATGGAAGTGCCACAAACGAGCATTCTCAAGGCCTCTGCCTAGACCAAGGGGGCTGGGAATCCAGCCAAGGGGATAGATTGGCTGGATTCTCTGAGTCAAAGGTCATCAGGTTTAAAATTCTGCAATCTCATGCAAGAGCACAGGACAGACTTCAAAGACCAGTGTATATAGACTCAGAACATCTTTCCCTGGAGCTAATATAGTCGAAAACAATAATAACAGCAGCTATAATCCTGCAAGCTTCTGTTTATGTTAGATCCTGCAGTGTACATTTTCAGGCACGTCAATCAAAACTAACTCCAGCGTTAATGTATTAGTCAACAGTTGGTGTACTGGCAAGCATTCTGAGCATTCCACCGCGCTCAAATATATACATGTTTCCTTCTAAACATAGACCTAGGATGTGCCTACCAAACTTAGCTGAAGAATAATGGAAGTTTGGAAGTGGCCAGGTTGGGCTTAGGTGAGTTCCTTAGGGCACCACTCTAGGACCCAGGAAGAAGGGTAGTGCTCATCTGAGATCTCTAGTTCTCATGGGAAGTCCCAGAAACGGAACTAGGGAGATGGCACAGAGGGTAAGAGCACTCACAGCGGTAGCATGAGAATCCACATTCAGAAGCCGAGCAGGCTTGTAAAAAACTGGGTCTGTGTGAGCCCAGTGCTCAGGGATCAGAGGCAAAAGGATCACTGGAACATTCTGGTCAGCAAGCCTACCTGGGAAATGGCAGGTTCTAGATGCAATTAGATACCCTGTCACGTGGGGGGACATAGAGAAGGTTACTCGGTGTCTTCCTCTGGCCTCTGCACGCATTCACGGGCATGCTCATGTGCACACCTGTAAATGCACATGCATACAGTGCACACACACACACACACGAGTGGGGATGTAAATGCAAATCTGACCAACCCACACTCATCCTATTAACCAGAGCGTATCTCACTACCAAGCCAAAGTCAATATGAGGAGACTATAGACTCTCCCTCCACACTGCACTGGTAGAGAGTGGGGTGACGTAACCTAACTACAAGCAGCCACAAAATGGTTCAGCACTCATACTTTAAGCTAAAATAGTATGTTACCTGGGATTGGACATCCACTGCGGCCGGAACTAGAGGGCGGTGCCGTAGGAGAGTGGTACACAGAGGAGTCTGAACCAGGCACTCAGTGTCAGTTCAACCCACTCACAAATACAACCAAACAACCCTGGAGGGTGGAAACAGCCCTCTTCACTAGCTGACGGTGAGTCTCACAGTCTAGTAGGGAGGAGTTCATCTACATCTCCTTCCTTCGCAGCTCCAACCATGCATTGGCTGTGGAAAATTCCAAGATATTGTACCCTTTGGGGTACTCAGATGTCCATTCGTACATTCCAAATTAATAGCAAGAAACTAACACCCATACCGTGGGGCAACCAGGAAGAAGTACCTGCCAAGTTCAACTTCGCTAGTGACGTGATAGACCACTGGGCCAACATGGAGAAGGTAATGGGAGCAAGAATGGCACAGCTGGGTCGACTTCATTCACTTATCAGTTCATTCAGGTGGGATTGGCAGGATGCTTATCACGTCTCAGACAGGATGTAAACAGGATGTTATTCTTCTTTGAAGCAGTGTAAGGCAACTTGGGAGGAAGAAAGGCAGGAGAGTTCTGGGGTTCTGCCAGAGAAGCTTTGTGTGCAGTTGTCAGTGTGGCTGCAGAGACCTACAGCTGGCCAGTGGGCTGAGAAGCAGTGATTATTGGATGCTCCATCAATAGGACATTTCTATCACCTTCTCGGAGGTTCAGGAAGTAGTATGGGAGAAGGGACAGAAGGAACGTAGGAGGTGTGGATGTGGAATGTGATCTCTGGGCACTAGATGGCTGTTACTCTTGAACTCACAGTGACTAATAATTACCTGTATTAGGTTTCATGGAATAGGGAGGAGCTCAGATGGCCCCACCCCTCCCAGAGGATTTATATGCAGTTAAAGGTTAAAGAGGGATAGAGAGACATTTTGTTCAGCAGTGTAGACACTAGAAATGTGTCCATGTTTCCATAAACAAAGCTAGAAGTAACACTAATAAAAGTTCCTGGGAACCACAGGCACACACACACACACACATATATCATACCCACCTCCAGTTGGGAGAAAGAAGGCGATCGAGAAGCATGGGAAAGGGTGAGAAGGTGACAGAAGAGGATGGTAGGTGGATGAATACGATTGAAATGCATTGTGCACATGTATGAAAATGTTGTAATAAAACTTATGATCATGTATAACTAATACATGCTACTCCAAATATTTTTTTAAAAGAAGGCCTAAGGCACATGGGTCATGGTGAAGAACCTAGTAATCCCAAACACACTCTCCAGTGTGACTTCTTCCTAGCATGAAATAAAGAGCAGTGGGCTAGGGCACAGATAGGATGGGTGAGCTTGTCATGGACTGAGCATATAGTGCCCTAGTAGGCTCAGTTAAACACTTGGTCTCCAGCTGGAAACAATGGTTTGGGAGGTGATGGCTTTAAATGGTGGGGCTAGGTGAATTCGGTCACTGGGAACATAACTCGAGAATGTTTGCTTAGTCTGTGGTCTCTGCTTCTCATTACAAAGTGAGTAGACCCTGTCTCCGTCTCCCTGTCATGATGCCCTGCCTTGCCATGTGCTCAGGGTAATGGGTCTAAGCAATAATGATCAAAGCCTCTGAACCCTGGAGCTAAGAGAAATACCAAGGTGTTTATCACAGTGATGGCCAGTCTGATTAGCATGGATTATAGTAGGAAATCAGCAACAACTCCAGATTGAGCCAGTCTTCTAAGAAAGCTAAGTCACATGTCTCTGGTGCCCAAGTGTGCAAGTGAGATGCCCACCCAGCAGGGAATAAAGGGCTTCAGCAGAAGAGATGGAGAGGGAGAGGAGGCAGACACTTCCAAGTTCCTTGTCCATCTATGAGTTTCATTTGCTACCTGCCCACCACCTACCTTTACCTCAAATACATTTCTAGAGGATGGATCAGCTCACATGGGCTAAGGAAGGAGAAAGGCTAGAGTTAACCAGCAGGGGTATCAAACAGGACCACCCAGAGGCAGCTGTGACAGTGCTGTTCTGAGGCCCTGGCCCCGTGACAAGACCTTCACCTGGAGATTTCATCACTCTCTATGCTAAAGACGGAACAAGGTGGGAAGTTGTTGTGTGGCTCTTCCTGGAAGACTATTGCTGCCCTGCCAGACAAACAGTATAACGACAGACGGAAGGGCTGATATGATCCAGGTCAAGACTGATGAAGCAATGAGCCTGAAACAGTTAATTATGGGGTGTGGGTGAGGAGTTACTGGAGCATGAGTAACTCAAGGATGTGTGTGCCTCTGAGAAGCCCTCAGCTTCTCCGTGTATCGGTGATGCTCCTGGAGCAACTGGCAGGCAACTGCAGCACCAGCAGCCGTTCACCACACATGTAACAACCTGGACTGACCTGTAGAAGATTCACATGCCTTGCACATCTTGCAGATTTGGACTTCACTGTTTTGTTAGTTTCCCAAGTCCCTGAGTCTCACCTTTCCATCCACAAGAGCGTGTTTCAACCCAAAGGAAGGAACTGTGTGACAAGGGTGATGTTAACAACACAAACAGTATCTTTTTCTATGCCTGTAGGTATGCTTGCATGGACTAAAGTACGTGTGTGTACATGTTGATATGTGCTGATGCACATGGAGGCCAGAGGTCAACCTCAGTTGCCCTTCCTCAGCCCCACCACTCTGGTTTTTGAGACAAGGTCTTTCACTGACCGGGAGCTCATCAAGAACTTTAGACTGACTGGACAGCAAGCCTCAGGCACCTGCCTGACTACTTGGGGGCATGAATGGCAAGCATGTGTGTGTCACCAGGACTGGTTCTGGTTAACGTGTGTTCTGGGGGTGGAACTCAGGTCCTAGAGTGTCCATGGCCAGCACTGTCCTGAGTGAGTGGTCCCCTCAACTAGCTTTTTGATTTTTTTAAGTTATTTTTCCTAGGACTACTGAGGAAAGGTCTTTCTACTACAGTTTTCAAGTTGAAATCCATGAAAGAGTTACATAAACCAGAAAACTGGAAACTAATAATAATCAAGGGGGAAATACTGAATCCGAGGACAAGAATTCGAGAAGGGTTGGAGGGAAGAGCCACCTGCAAGGATGCCTCCCAAATCACTTCCTCTACCCAGGACCCTCTTCTTGCTTTTCATGATCTACAATGCCGCATCATGAATCCATCAAGCCATTAATCCATTGATTAGATCAGAGCCCACACCATCCGATCATCTCTGGAAATGCCCAGGACATCGAGGGTTATATTGGGGTCAAGCCCCACGAAACCTCTCAGGATTCAGGATTGCTATAGCAGGCAAGAATGAAACTAATAAGGTCTGAGAGTAAGTGAAATAAATTAGGCCACATAAACCATTTCATCATGTACCATTACTTCTTTGTATGCTCTCTCTAATGTTCTCTTGATGTTCCCCTTTTGATGAGCCTCCTCGACATTCTTCATTGTTCTCCCTATCCCACAAGGTTCCCAGTTTATAAACCCACACAGACAGTTAACAACTTTCTGGAAAATAGCAGTGATATCAAGCATGCATACCATGCTACCAGGATGGATAAAAGACTGACAAGGCAGACACCTTATGTCTCAGAAGGGGCCTGGCTGTGAGAGGATTAAAATGGAGCTTATGCCCCCAAGCTAAGCATCCTGGTGCTGTATCCACTGGCACCCAGGTGAGAAGGAATTTCTTTCTCTGGGGCTGTTTTAATGGCCCAAGGTTTTTTACTGTATATCTTAGGGGTGAAGGTACAAAGAGTTAATTTCCTAGACTAAGACCTTGTGTCAAATTAAAGATGAAGGTAAGCACAGACTATTAATAGCTTGTTAGGGTGGAGCAAAGGACAGTAGGTTATACTCTCCTGAGTTGAGTGTTAGAGAATTTAGGGCCACCCGGACCTGTTTATCAGTTAGATTAGACACACTGTCCCTCTGCTCAGTGCCTCCTGCTCAGGGCTCCTTTCCTGTCAAATAGTCCTGTCAATAAGGATAATTGTGGGGGACTGGCTTTATGTGGATTTGACTATGGGAAAAAAGGTTTGACTGAGTAAATGCTTTTATACCAGGGCCCTGTGGTGTGGAGAAAGTTATACAGTTGCCAGTACAGGAGAATTCAGGTTTAAAAGAATGATTTATACACTGTTGGGATATTTTGGGATGAATCCCATTATAGAAAGGAGAAATGTCATGATTTCACCAGATTCCTACAGAACTGATAGTGACTATGCAAAAGACGAGTGGTCTCGATGCTTTGCAAATCGAGTTCTCCACCAGCTCATAACCCTGTGGGTCTGTCTATGTCTGTGTGCTCTGACTGTATAATCCCTGTGGCTCACATCAGGCACACCTCAAAGGTGCACTCTGCTCATTTCTTAGGCCTCCTTAAGCCAATCCAGCTAGCAATCAAAATTATCTTCACAGTAATATAGATTGGGTTATAATTTTTATTTTTAAAGCACGCAGATTAAAAGTATCTGTTTTAATATAGTGTTGCTAGACCTAACCCTCCCTTAAATCAAAGTTTTGAAGGTTTTCAACATTTTGCAATAGTGTGTGGATGTCCTCGGATCAACAAGCCTACCCCTAGACTTGCAATTTGTTCTCTTTGCTGTGTCCCCATGGGTGTCTTCTCACCAGGCCTTCTCTTTCGTCAGGCTGGCAAGAGACCTCCTCGCCCAGCCCTGTGGTGGGTGAGTGGCACCGGGATAGAGCTGAAGTGGAACTTCCAAGAACTGAGTGAACTCAGCCAACAGGCAGCCAATGTCCTCTCGGGGGCCTGTGGCCTACAGCATGGGGACCGAGTGGCGGTGGTCCTTTCTCAAGTCCCAGAGTGGTGGCTGGTAACCCTGGGCTGCATACGGACTGGTTAGTAACTGCCCACACAGGCTGGGCACTCTCTCTTGTAAAGGAAATGGAAGGCAGAGAAATGCAGCTTCCTCTCCCCAAAGAACTGCCCCCATAGAACATGCTGTCCTTCCTCCTTACTGGTCCTCACATCCCACCTGCCCTTCCCTGCCGGCCCCCGAGGATGTTCACAGCCCTTCTCTGTGGAAGAAGACAATTCCTTTGAACTGTTTGTCTTCGCCAGGCCTCGTCTTCATGCCTGGAACCATCCAGATGAAATCCACAGACATACTCTACAGGCTGCAGTCATCCAATGCCAGGGCCATTGTGGCTGGCGATGAAGTGGCCCAAGAAGTGGACACCGTGGCCCCTGACTGCCCTTTTCTGAAAGTCAAGTTGCTGGTGTCTGAAAAAAGGCGAGATGGATGGCTGAACTTCAAGACACTGCTGAAGTGAGTATCTCCTGCCTTAGCCAGGTTCTCACCCAAAGTGGTGGAAATCAAGGCTAAGGAGAGTGAGACCATGAAGAAAGAAAAGCAAATACAAATGTTTAATCATCCCTAAGGTGGGTGGGGCCAGATATGCAGAAACCTTCTGAGAAGAAGATAGAGTGTCCCCAGGATTTTCTAACAAAGGATTGGCAAATACTTTCAACTTCATTACCACACACTTATGGGCATGTACTCTTGCAGCCCAGAGTTCCATGCCATGGATACATTTTAAAAAACAGAACCCCAGGAGACTGAGGGTTGAGCACATGGCTCACAGGTAAGAGTACTTGTAGTACAAGTATGAGGACCTGAGTTCAAATCCCCAGCACTCATGTAAAATGCCAGCGTGGCTGCACATGCCTGGAACTCTTGCATTAGGAGGTGAGGACAAGCAGATCCCAAGAGTTCACAAGTCAGCTTCGCCTAGTCAAAAAGCTAAGATTCTGGTTCACTGAAAGACAATGTCTCAAGGAAATATCACAGGAAGCAGTAAAGGGAGCCACCTGACACTCTGCTTTGGTCTTTGAATGTTCACATACAGATGTTTGCTTAGCACATACTCACATGAATACACCACACACACACACACACACACACACACTGCAAGGCACATATATATATATAATATAAACATGCATGCGTATACAAATACACTACCTAGGCACATATAAATGCATACATTACACAAGTACATACACACACACACACAAATACATCCTGGCATTAAGGTGAATCACTTGCACATGCTAGAAACAACATGCTATTGATCTGCATGGAGCTGAAAGGCATCCAGGAACCATTCACCAGAGTCACAGAACAAATGAAAGGCAGCATCAAAGAGATGCCTGGTGCACTGACTTCCAGTCTCTTCTTCCCACATTCCATATCCCTAGATGTAGTTTCCAGGATAGTGGTCCTTCCGGAATAGTAATCCTTCTGGAATAGTGGTCCTTCTAGAATAGTGGTCCTTCCAGAATAGTGGTCCTTCCAGAATAGTGGTCCTTCCGGAATAATGATCTTCCAGAATTTCATAGCAAGACTGGCTGAATAAATGGGGTTCTTGCCGCATGTCTAAGATGCTTCTCTTAGAAACATGTGCCTTAAGAAACATCGGGGAGACCATAAAGTTGGGTTTTTTTTCTTTCTACTGCCTTGATCTTTAAAATAATGCCCATGAAAATCAACAATAAAATAAAGTTTTGAAAGATTCAAATTCAAGATTCTAAAAGACTTGTGAGTTATTACAGAGAATAAAAGTGGGTGTCAAGAAACCATGTAGGATGCTGGAGAGATTGACTGCTCTTCCAGAGGACCTGGGTTTGATTCCCAGCACCTACATGGTAATTTACAAATGTCCTTGTCTGACCTCCACATGAAACATATACATGTCATGCATATATATGCAGGCAAAACACTTGTAGACATAAAATAAAATTTTTTAAGCTCTTGGAAAACTAACTGCTCACCTTCTGTGCTTCTGCCATCATGCTGGGGCCAAGCACAACTCAAATAACATTCAGTCCCAGCTAAGTATGTTCGAATTTTCCCACTAAACTCTCTGAGATAGGTTGTGTTGTGCCCATTTCACAGTTGTTGAAAGTGAGACTCACAGAAGTAAAGTAGCTTGCACATACTTACATAGTTGGCCAAATACTAACCCTGACTCACTCTGGGATGCAGGAATTTTACCACTCGAGACCTTCCCTTCAGAGACAAGTCCTCTGACTTGCCTTTGTCAGCCTGAGAGCTAGTGAGGGAGGCTGAGTCCCAGAATCCAGGCCAGCTCTGAGACACTGACTTTCTGGTCTTGTAGGGATGCATCCAGCACTCATCACTGTGTGGAGACTGGAAGCCATGAACCAGCTGCCATCTACTTCACTAGTGGAACCAGTGGCCCTCCCAAGATGGCAGAGCACTCCCATTCCAGCCTGGGCATCAAGGCCAAGATGGACGCTGAGTAAGCTGAGCTTTTCCCCTCTGTAGACTCAGGGTGATGATACTGAAGTCGGGTCCGATTTGCCCTGGAGACTTCTAGAAAGACAACTGAGAAGGGAGGCTAAAAGGGCAAGGCTTCAGAACTGGGAACTCTTCAGAGTGGCATCTCTGTTTCAGACAACACAAGGTCTCAAGACCTCTTCCTTGCTTCAAACCACACTAGTAGGGCAAAAAAATAGCAACAGACGCAGGCATCCTCTTCTCTGACACTCTCTGCCTTATCTTTGGGGTCCTGGCAGTTTGTTTTGATGATACCCAGATTCCAGGAGGACATCTTTTTCGTCAACCACAAATTACTTTTCAATGATTTCTATGAAAAGTATCATCAGAGGAATGAAGTAAACAGAGTTATCAGAGTTTCTAGAACACAGGCTTCAAGCCAGCACCAATTTCATTACTGGGTAAACATGACCTGTGGAACCAGAGGGTACAGTGCCAAGGTCTTTGTGAACTAATAACTGAAGACCTCTGTGCTCTTTGTCCATAGGTTCTTCCTGCAGTGATCTGCTATTATCAGAATTGGAAATATTTAATGTTTAAAAACTTATTAAATTATAAGTGTGGAGTACAGCCTTATAAAAGCCTGTCACACAAGCAAGGGGGCTTGAGTGTGGTCTCCAGAATCCACATTTAAAGACGAGAGTTTGGTGACCTGCCACACTCAAGCCCCCAAGCTTGTGAGATAAGGGTTTTCCGAGGCTGTACTCCGCACTCCTAATTTAGACTAATTTAGTTTGCTGGTACTGTTGGCTTGGAGGTAGGACATTTATACTTTAGAAAGTTTAAACAGTAGAGTTTGGTGACCTGAATTTGTAATGCTAAATCCTGGAGGTGGCAATTGGTGAGCTCCTGAGACTCACAGGCTGGCAAGTTTAGCTGGATTGAAAAACCCAAGATAGGCATCTCAAAAATCGAGGCAGACAGTACCTGAGGACAGCACCTGATGTTCACCTCTGGCCTCAACAGACACACACACACACACACACACACACACACACACACACGTGTGTGTGTGTGCTCTCTTCTCTTGAAGACACACTGCCTTCACATGCACACAATTGCACACAAAATAACAAAATAAATAACTTAATACATGAGCAGAACTAAAGTACAATTTTGAAATTACTTTTAAAACTAAGGGATTACTTTTCACTCCTGCCATCCCAAATTAGTTCCAATATGCTTACTTTCCTAAAGAGATCAGTCGTCTTCAGCATGTGTGTGTGCGTGCAAGCACATAGCAGTGAACTCCTGTAGGCGAAGACTGCTCACTAGTTTCCCGACTGCTCAGACCCTTTGGCAGTTATATGGCGTCTCTTTGACTTTGCCTACTCTCTCTATATATCTCTGTTTGGATTTCCCACCTGACATTACTCTGCTAAGCTATTGGCTAAAACAGATTTATTCTTTAACCAATGGTAATAAAACATTCACAGCATACAGAGGGGAATCCCATAGTACACTCCCAGCTGCAAGAAGGTCTTCCTGTCTATCCTACAACATCTTTGCTTTAACCCCAGTTTGATGCCTCTTATTCTGCCCTGAAGAGAGAAAGGAAATAATCTTTTTCCTGTACAAGGTAAACAGCTGTGCTTGAACAGTCCATGACACTTGGAGCAAAGAGAACCAAAGGCCAAAAAGGCCTACTCAGCCAAGCTTTGGACATGGCAAGACTGTTAGCATGTTGGATTGGAGGCTGAGGAGATGGCTTTGTGGGCAAAATGCTTGCATAAGTGTGAGGATCCCCCAGCACCCACATAAGAAGCCAAGTGTGGCGGTGCATATATGTACCCTGGCACTGGAGGAGCAGAGCCAGCAGGGGCTCTCTGAAGCTCATTGGTCAGCCAGTCTAGCCAATCAGTAAGCTCCAGGGTCAGTGAGAGACACTTTTAAAAACTAAGTTGGAAAGTAATGAATAAAGACATCTGCACACTCTATGCATGTCTATGCCTGCACACACACGTGTACACACACAGACAATTGTTTACTTTGATGCCTTTTGTTAGTAAGCTTTTCCTGGGTGGTTTCACTTGTCAGTCACTGTCCTAGTATTGGAAATAAAGTAAGAGCAAAACCCAGTTATCTGCTAAATTGTGTCTTCTAGGGTCACACTTTCAAAAGCGCTGCCATCCCTTCACACACACATGACATGCCCACACCTCCCCCTCCCCCCACACACAGCCCCTCAAGTACCACACCCATCAGTGTGCACTCAGCTCTGTGTGCCTGTGTTCTGTGTTCTCAGCTCCTGGACAGGCATGGATGTCTCTGACACAGTATGGACCATCTCAGACACGGGTTGGATAGTGAACATTATAGCTGCATTTCTGGAACCCTGGACACTGGGAGCATGCACGTTTATCTATTTTTTGCCAAAGTTTGACCCAAAGACTGTTCTAAAGGTAAGAGAGAACCATCCACATTGGTTAGTCAGAGTAATCTCGGGTCTACACACTCCAGGTCGTGGCAGTTGATTTCAATTCATAGAAAACTGCTAAAAATCCCAGCCATATGAATGAGCAATGGACAGCAGGAAGCAAGATGCAAGTTTGCACCCACCTAACAAAGCTCATGGTCTAGGGACAGAGATGGACACAGGCTTCGATGAGTGGTATGAGTTCAAGAGATGGGACTAGGTGGTTGTTCTCTCAACTAAGAGGCACTTCTTCTGCTGTCCTATCTCAGACAAAGGTATGAGAGGTAGTACCATCTCCCTCACACACAAGTGTGTATACGTGCATGTATGCATGGGCGTCTGTACGTACATGTGTCTATGTATGAGTGTGTGTATGTGTCCTATTTCCTTCTTCCTTTGCAAGGTAACACAAGATGATGGTTAAAAGGTGTGGAATGCCACTATTCTAGTGTCCAGTTTGAAAAGAATTCACTTGGGTCAGACACTGCCTCAGTCAGCTTAGGCTACTACCCAGAAATTCTGCAGACTGGGAGGCTCTCACAGCCGATGCTTCTGAAGCATGGGTTCGAAGATGATCAAGGTGCTGGAGGAGTTGCCTGCTTAATGAAGGACCTCATGTTGACTTGCAGGAGATCACCTTCTTGCTATAGCCTCAGAGGAGGAAGAGATGGGAAGGAGGGAGGGAGGAAAAGAGAATCTCATCCTTTTGTTCTAATACTAATGTGCCATTGGCATAGGTTTTTCAGTACTTGGCATCATTATCTTCAAATCCAGTCAAAGGAGGCCTAGAGATCCAGCCTAGGGCTCCATCCAGCATATGGATGTATGACTCATATTAGACACTTATGTAACCAACACCAGATAGAAGCCTCAAATGTTTCCATGGCTACTGGAGGTACCCAAACCTTCCCTGGGCATACCCTTACCTCAAAAGTCAATAACTCTCTTGACTTCTACAGGCTTAAATTTCACCTCTCTCTCTCTCTCTCTCTCTCTCTCTCTCTCTCTCTTTGTTAATTTGAGTGTAGGATGGATTATCTTTTGTGTCTGGTTTATTCCACTCAGCAAGTTTCTGTGTGAGGTTAATCCATATTTTTGCATGTGTCTGGTTTGTTCTTTTAAACTGCCCTATAGTATTCCATTCTAAGAATGTGTCACCATTTCTTTCCCATCATAGTACAGATGGGTGTTTTGTTTCTGTCTAGTTTGGGGAATTTACCTGGGAGGAATTCTAAAGAGCAAATAAGATTGCTTTCCCTGTAGAGCCTGAGGTAGTCACCAAGTAAACCTTCTTCTATGTCACCGCATAGTAACAAACAATAAATGTGCTTTCATTTTGATTGCAAAAATACATTACAGAACTAGACAGAGTCATCAGTTACACGTACAGGAAGCTATTGGGTAATACTCAAATGTTCTTTTTTTCAAAACATTTGCTTGGATCACTGTTTAGTTCTGCATAAAATAAACATGGTGAGGGAAACAGCATTGCATCCTGCAGCAAACGCCGACTCCTCCAGCTGCTTGCGAGCCACTTAACGCTGCAGAGCTCAGGTCCATACACAGGATCACAGAACGTGCTGCATGAGATCATTGTGGGGACTTCAGGAGGAAAGACAGGGCGGAGTTAGCATGCGGCTCCTGGCCTCCCTTGGACACTGCTGTAGAATGCTTTTAGCCACTTTTGACAGCTATAATCTCTCACTATTAGTTTCATGGAAATAGCCTATAACAAACCTAGTTCCAGCAGGTCAAGACACTGAGCCAAGTTCATGTAACTCATTTACTGCAGCATCAGGTGTAAGTGTTACAGCTCTGCAGGGTGGGGGGACTTTCCCAATGCAAGTATTGCATCTCTGAAGGGAAAAGTAGCCTGGCAGTTGGGAGCCAAGGAATACCACAAAGCCCCACCACACAACAAACCTCACACAAGGGATTTATTGGAAGGGAAAATCCCAAGAGGATGGCTGCTTCTGCTCAGGTGAGAAGTAGCACAGAACTGAGCAGAAGACAGAGTTTATATAGCTTCTTGGAGGGTGGAAATTTCCAGGGTAACATGGGATTGGAGGGATTAGGAGGCCTGATCTTGGGGCAAGCTCAGGAATTGGTGGGATTGTGTGGCCTGATCTTGAAGCTCAGGGATTAGAGGGATTTCTTGCTTGGAGATTGGTGAGATTTTGTGCTAAGGGATTGGTGGGATTCTGTAGCTTGATCTTGGGACAGATTTTATTTTCCCCTTGGCCCTTGTCTTAATTAGGGTTTCTATTGTTGTGACAAAACACCATGACCAAAAATCAAGTTGGAAAGGAAGGGGTTTAATTGGCCCACACTTCAGCATTGCTATTCATTACTGAAGGAAGTCAGGACAGGAGCTCAAACAGGGTAGGAACCTGGAGGCAGGAGCTGATGCAGAGGCCATGGAGGGGGTTCTATTTACTGGCTTGCTTCCCCTGACTTGCTCTGCCTGCTTCCTTATAGAACCCAGAACCACCAGTACAGGGATGCCACCACCCACCACAGGCTGGGCCCTCCTTCATTGATCACCAATTGAGAAAACACCTTACAGTTGGATTTCATGGAGGCATTTCTTCAGCCAAGGCTCCTTCCTCTCTGATGACCCTAGTTTGTGTCAAGTTGACACACAAAACCAGCCAACACAACCCTGGTCTCCAACTTGGGGTCAAGTTAGAGTCAGGGTAGTTGTCTTTGTCCCCGGTCTCTGGGTCAAGTCAGGGTCAGGGAGTTCTTTCCCTAGTCCTTTTACCCTATATCTGGTCTGTTCCCCTGGAGAGCAGAGAGACGCTTTACATGTCCTTTGGTGAGGTAGGTGTGAGGTTGCAAAGGTGAGTCTTAAACTGAATGGCAAGAGCCAGTCAGGCTTTGACAAAAGTATTCCAAATAAATCTTGTACCTCTTTCTGTCTGCATTCCTTCCTCCATGGTGTCGTGAGCATGGATGAGAATCATGAGGCTTGTTAAGTCTGAAACAAACACAACAGACAAACCAGGATCTCAGTCTGTAGCACTACAACTTGAGGAGTCGTGACTGTCATGGCCATGCTTGCATTGCTGAGTTTGTCAGCTGCTCTAGTGAGCAGTGTCTCAGAAGGTTCTCTCCCTGCAGGTGCTGTCCAGCTATCCCATCAACAGCATGGTGGGTGCCCCCCTCATCTACCGGATGTTGGTGCAACAGGATCTTTCCAGGTGATGGACGTTTGGAGACTGGTAGGAGCATCTCCACCCATCCCTATGCCTATTTATCGGGACACACTGAACCTATATAAACCCAGGGTCATCACATAGCAGAACTCAGTTCCAAGCCTGGGTGGACTTCATTTTCAACAACGCGGAGGGAAAATAAAATCTCTTCTTTAGTTACAAGTTCCCACATCTGCATAGTTGCTTCACTGGAGGTGAGAGCCTTCTCTCAGAGACTCTGGAGAACTGGAAAGCCAAGACGGGCCTGGACATCCGAGAATTCTACGGCCAGACAGAAACGGTATCTACTCCCTAGAGGACCATGGGCTGCGTGCTCCTGCCAGAAAAAAAAAAAAAATTCCGTTTGCTAATCAGGTTATTGGGAAGTAATGTATCACTCTTTTGGTTGAGAAATACTAATTGAACATCTAGTAAGGGAACAAAATGACAATGTTCGTGACTTCATGAGCATTGCAGTCTAGTGGGGGAGGAAGGCAGAAAATCAAGAAGTCGATGCCAAGGTAGGCAATGAAAAGAACTATGAAAAGAGGTAAAGAGTCAAGAGCTAGAGACTTAATCTGTGTTGCTATAACATAATAACTGAGGCAAGGAGATTTATGAAAAAAGTAGATACTTTGGCTCATAGTTTTGAAGCCTGTGAAATCTAAGATTGAATGTTGGCATCTGCTCATACATTCCGTCTCCCATCCCCATACTGCTTCAGCTCATGATGAAAATGGTTAGGAAAACAGACATGGGCCAAACAAACTAAAGCAAGGGGTAGCCTTGCTTTGTAGAAAACCCATTCTTGTGTAACTGACAGAGTCTTAAGGGAGCCACCACTCAGTCTCATCAGAAAGGTGCTGAGTCCTCTTCGGACCTTAGAGGGGCTCCCTCCCAACATGGCCACCAGCACAGCATCGTCAACAGTTCATTCAGAAAAGACCATCACGGAAGTTCTCTGTGATGGAGCCACACATTTGCAGAGAATTGCAGCTCTCAGATGTGTCAGGCACAACACTCAGCTGTCAAACAGAAGCGAAGGATGGGGAGAAGCCAGTTGCATCCAACCACCCCTGCCAATCTTGCAGTTAATGGGCAGCGTGTGTACAGCATGTATCTGCACTGTTTTGTGTTACTCACCAGAACAGCCCCCGAGCTTTATTGGCTCCTTTTCTGAGTGTCTCCCTCTCTCTTGACCCTCAGTGTTTCTCTCCTGTACTCTCCTCTCCTCTCCTGTCCTCTTCTCTCCTCTTCTCTCCTGTCCTCTCCTCTCCTCTCCTGTCCTCTTCTCTCCTCTTCTCTCCTGTCCTCTCCTCTCCTGTCCTGCCCTCTCCTCTCCTCTCCTATGCTCCCTTCCCTGTCACCTATCTTCCTTTTCTGGCTACTAGATCCCCAGTAGTATTCCCACCAGCAGGTTGGAGGCAGTGCTGTGATATGGAGCAGTCAAGAAGAGCTTGCTAATACAGGTGAGGACTACAGTACACGGAGTGCACACCTAGTAAGGGCTGCCATCCACCCAGAGGAGAGCATGTACAGAAAAGGTTTCCCTGTCCCACAGCCTCTCTGAGGGAAGGGTTCATTTCAGGATTCAAGCAAACTGTCCTTAAGATCTTGTGGGTCTTTTGGACTGCAGATGGCTAGCTTTTGTATTTAAAAAAATTAATTGATACATAAAAATTGAACATAAAATTCCTCCTTCTTCTCATCCTTTTCTTCTTCCTCCCCTTACTCCTCCATTCCTTTTTCCTTTTCCTTCTTTTTCTTCTTCCTCTTTTTTCTTTCCCTCCTCCCCCCCATCCTCCTCCTCCTCCTC